>NC_041380.1:202833080-202845942 GCF_002162155.2 Triticum dicoccoides
GTTTGTACGAGATTTGTTGTAGAATCTTATTGCGTTCTGTTGTCAGTATTGATTATCGATTTGTATGAGTAATGATTATTGGTTAGCTGGTTTGTTTAGGATGTCTCCCCCATCTTAGTCGTAGTTTAGCTGTTCTATTGTAAACTATGTCAGATCTATGTTTTGCACTCCTGCAATGTTATGACAGTATACTGATTGCAGGCTTCAGTACCATGCACTGGCAAAAGTTCCATATTTTATTGATCTAACTTGTAGCTGTACCTTTTGAATCCTACCCACACTTGTACCGTACTATTGAGGGATCCGTTTACGATTTTTTCTATATAATTATAACATTGTTGGAGATAGTCACGTGTTTTTGTGATGCAAGCATTGCTGTCTACTTGGTTACTTGAATCATTTGAGGGGATGTACTCTTCCATGTTATCAATTTAATACTGATGCTGCAGGATTCAGCATCATGCACCCTCAATCTCACTTGTTCTGTGTTTTTAGACCATTCACTTGCTCTGTATCTGGCACAGATACTATATTTTTGATCATAGTTTCAGCTTGGGACATCCATTATCAGAATTGATATCTTTACTGTTAATATTTCTGCATGTTTAAATTATGACCTCATCAATCGCCGATCATGACATGCTTGTGTGTTTGCACTATGCAGTTCCCGGTGGGACGTATACACAGGCAGCTCAAGCAGAGGGTCTCGGCTAATGGCCGTGTGGGTGCCACTGCTGCTGTGTACTCTGCAGCAATCCTTGAGTACCTTACTGCCGAGGTCCTTGAGCTGGCCGGCAACGCTAGCAAGGATCTCAAGGTGAAGCGTATCACCCCTCGCCACCTGCAGCTTGCGATCCGTGGAGATGAGGAGCTGGACACCCTCATCAAGGGCACCATCGCTGGTGGTGGTGTCATCCCTCACATCCACAAGTCACTCATCAACAAGACCTCCAAGGAGTGAATGAAATGCAATAACGGGTAGTTGTTGTGTGTTGTATCTTCGTGATCCCTTGTTATGTTGTGCTATCTGTTACGTGTTGCTATTATCACAACCTGAATAGGTTGTCTGAATTTGTGATTGGGCTAGCTTTCGGTAACTTGTTATTAGGTAAAGACTTGGCAAATGTAATCGTGATATGGAACTGCTCATATTTGGTTTCCTGAAGACTAGACAACCCTTGCTATTCGTCTTCATGGATATTCAGGTTAAACTTTTTTATTTTTGTTGGTTTCGCTTGAGATCACTGCAACTGGACTGCCTGCTGGCTGGACGTTTTGTTAGATTATGTTTATGTATAGTTTCTCTTGTGAAGAACAGATTCTTTGACAGCAAAATGGATGTTGAAACTTATTTGTTCTCATCTCTTGTGCATTCATAATCTGCTCCACACATCCTGTTGACCGTACCTGGCAGAGTGGTCCTTGGTTGAGGCTGTAGTGAACAGCTACAACGGGACTGGGTTTTGTCTGTCGATATTTTCTATGCGTCTATGAACAGTAGCTGGTCACCCCTTGTCATCCTTGCAACCGCATTTCTTGCTTTTAAAACATTAAGGCCTAGTTTGGCAGCAAAGTATTTTTTAAACTGTGGTAATTGAAAACCAGAGTATTCTCCTGGATGGCCAAGGAATACCACAGTTTTTTTAAAACAATGCTTTCCTCAGTTTTACATGTGTTTGGCTGGTGTTGTCTTATCAAAGTTTTGACCCAAGTATTTGGAGTGGATGATTGAGTAATTAGCGGCTGTTAACGGTGGCTGGCTGCATGCAGCCATGCACACGTTCGACTCGATCTAGCTAGATACCAGGATCTGTAGAATATGACTATCTTTGAAGCAGAAATAGCGATAGCATGTTGTGCTCTTCACAATTTTATTTCCAATAATGAGGGCGGTGAACAATGGTTGGACCAAGTTGAATCAGAATTGATCCAATAAAAATAATTGATGTTCCAAGTGGAGATAAGCAGTATACAAATGATATACATTCTCTCAATGAGCGGCGTGCACTAGGTATCACAAAAAGGGATGAAATAGCCGATGCAATGTGGAGCGACTACCAAAACTATCTCAGGCGGAAGAAGAAATACTGCTTGAAGTTCATTTGTTTTCATTTTTTTTGTTTTTAGTTGAAAAGTGTCAAGAATAAAATAAATTCATTTGTTCTTACTATATTTTTTTGGTACTTTGGAAGTGTCATGACTAAAATATATATCAACATTGTGCGGGAGGAATAAATAAATAAAATTCAACAGAGTTATTGTGCTTCCGTTATTCAGAATAGAAAGATACATGATCCTAATTCATGGAACATAATGATGAATAAATGGAATGGTAACGATTAAATAAAATTTATACTACTTCAGTATCCTTCAGACCCGCGGGGCAACGACTTCTTGGATAATCACGGATAGAACATCATCCTCCACTTCCATGAATGTTTGACGGTTTAGCATATCTGCTTTGAGATGGTTGATCATCTTGTGTTGATCATTTGGTGTGAGTCCCAAATTCTTTTTTTTCAAAACGGAGGCAAAAGATTTGCCTCATCTATTAAAGTAGAGGAGAATAGAGTTTTGTAGAGTCACACAAGGCCGAAGTACGACATGACAATTACTCGCGCGATACAATTTTTCCTAATTGTTTAGCCCCTGCAGTAACCCATAGGTTGGCCTCATCTATAATAAGCTTGGCTTGCAGTTTGGCATGCCATATGGATCATTTTTTGGATCATTCCTTTCCATTTGTGCCATCTTGATTTCCTTGTAGCTATCAATTTGCTTCGTCTTCATTTCTTTATAAGTTTGCATTTCTTCCTCCCTCACGGAAACCAAGTTGGCCAACATAGTGTCCTTTTCTTTTTTCCCCTTACTTTTCTCACTTCCGTCATCAGATCCTTTAGAATTCCGAAGCCTCTTCCTTTGAGGTGAATCCACACTCGTTAAATCTTCTACTGCTGAAGCATGAATTTGATTACTCCCTAGAGGTTCTGTATATCCACCATATGATAAGTCAACATCATCCCCATATATATCTCTGCCCAACTCATATTCTGGCATTGATGATCCTGGAGCAGATAGTGTTGCCTCAGGAGAATTCATACCGGCAGCCCTCAAAACATCATCAGTATAACTTCCATGTTCAGGAAAATGGGACACATTATTGTACCTCTCTTCATTACCATCGGTTGTCCTTTTGCAATGCTTTCCTTCTGCCATTTGACCTGTGTAGAAATGATGTAAGTAATACATAATATGACAGGAGCAATTTATATTTTTTATCATCGTCAGAAAAAATACCTTCGTAAATTTCACATAAAACATCATAATAGGGGAATTGTTTGTATCTCCACTTGCGTTGTTCGCTTGATAGCTCTGCCCATTTTTCATCTATAGCCGTTGGCACTTTGTTATGAGGATCTCAACCGAAACCACTCTTTTCTATAATAGACTTACAACATTAAGTTTCTTCTTCAGCCTTTGCTCTCTATCTTTCAGCTGTTGAACAGTGAAATTAGCTCCAGGAGGCCTCTCATTAAGGCGGTTTTTCATAGCTTGCCATCCTTCCTTGGTCCGCCCATTTTGGCCATGATACCTTCCCACATTTGCATACTCTTTCATCATTGACACAAAAAAGCCAGTGCGACCATTATTCCATGTAGCTCTGTCCTGTTTTGGCCCTGCAAGCGTTCATTATAGTTAAATTAATCATTTTGCCTCTATCATATAATCTTTCGCGGAAAAAGGATGTCGCTCCCCCCGCCCACGCTCCTGCGCCGCGCCGCTCCGGCACCCGCAGCCACCGTCTCCGCCGCCGCGGCGCCACTCCTTCACCAGCCGCACCTCTCCCCTGCAACGCCGCGGTTTCCTCCCGGGTTCCCCACGCCAAGGTTTGCTCGGGACGGCCTCGTGCTCTCTCTGTTCCCACAGCTCGCGGGATCCACGCCAGATCCAGCCTCGCCGCCAAGGCACCCTCCCTCTTCAGGCTCTTCTTTCGGCCGGGATTCTATCCCCGAAGATCCACCTGCAGTTGCTGCTCTCGTTGCTTCAGATCCAACCCGGAAGGTCTGCTTTGCTGCCGCTGAAGTTCTGCTGCATCCAGCTCCTCTTGGGCTCGTCCGTGGCGCTCCCCGGTCATGCCTCAAGGCATCGTCATCTGCGCGGTTCAGTGCCGGCCGGCGTGCGGCGTGGACGCCCGTTCCTTCCAGACCTGCATCGCCGCGTGCTTCTTCGATCGAGCCGTCCAGTGGGGAAGCCAGCTCGGAGGAGGGTTGGAAGCTTGTTCGAGCTCCGTACTGGTGGAGAGCTCTGTCTCCCGACCACCGTCGTTCACCCCGACGATCCTTGCTTTCGTATTCCCCTCCAACCAGCAGAAGATTCGTCAAGCTCCATCGTACGACCTGTCATCGCTGCCTGGAGCGGGGACACTGCAAAGTTGACTGCTGTGATCCCTACAAATGCCTGATCTGTCGACAGAGCGGGCACCATGCTCGTCAGTGCACCAGCAAGACGCCGCCTCCAGAACAAGACCGTCTCCTGCCACCAGCACCGCAGGGCCATCCCTCGCCTCTGCTGCCGTCCTCCCCGGACGATGTTGCCGAAAGGACTCCCCTTCGCCCGCGCTCGCACTCGTTGCTTCACGTCCGCCAACGCTCAAGAGCTCACCCTGGACGTGCTAAGCAAGGCCAAGACTCGTGCGACGAGTGGATCCGAAAAGACAGCAACATCTGTGGCCGTCAAGAAGATGACAGGCTCTGTGGTCTGGAGCTCCCAATCCTCGACGCCCGAAGAATCAACAATGGATGTGTGCAACACCTTCGTGATGGCACTGTCATCCCGGCTTCAGGCAGGAGGCCCCGAGACCGCCCATCTGACATGACGCTGAGGCGTGCACGCTCAAGAGCTAGGTCTATCATCCCGCGCAACGAAGAGAACCGCGGAAGATCTCCGCCTCCTTCGCCTCGCACTACACAACATGACATCATTGTGCTGCGGCCGTCCCCAAAGGCCCCTGTGAACTGCGGAAGATCGTCGCCATCTTCCCCCCGCACCACTCACAGAGACATCATCGAGCTGCGTCCTTCACCGACTGCTCCTGCTTGGCTGCGTCGCGCGGCACCGTGTCCGGGCTTGCAAGTGTCGCCGGAGGACCCGCCACCGGGCTGTCCCGCGCCTCGTCTGCTACGGCGTGCAACCACCCCGACTCCAAGCCCCCTCACGCCGCTCCACCAGTCGGCTCCTGGCTCCGTCACACTGCTGCACCAACATGCCGATTCGACTGGCTCTACTGACGAGCTCATGGCGATTTCCACTCCAGAAGAGACTCCTTCCCCTCCGGTCACCCCTATCCACATCCCTATGTCCACGCGCCTAGAAGTCCAGCAGGGTCGCCGCCACGCTCTCCGTTATTCGTCGCCCGTCAGCCGCCACTCCTAGCTGATCCAAGCTCCTCTCCACCTCGTCTGCCAGCGACCAGGAGGAAGACGGTCGCGGGCGTCTCAGGCTTCAACCTGACCAGGTGCAGCCCACGGCTACGTGCCAATAAGAGGGCAATGCCGATCGCAAAGATGGCAGAGAGGCTGCTCTGTCAGCGCATGGGCATCATTGATGAAGGCCAGCAGCTCACCGAAGATGCCATTGGAAAGTTCGTTGCCATGTTCCAGGGAAGGCTCCCCGACATCACTGTTTCTGCCCTTCGAGCCTTGTTCAACCTTGATTGTGACCTGGCGAAGGCAGTTGAAGATGCCCTTGTGGAGCATGGTGGAGAAGCCGGGCCGGAGCTGCAAACGACGGGTCAGGAGGTCGCCGACGAGGCGGCGTGATATGGACTGTGTTTGTTCCAGTCGATGTACTCTGTTCCTTATGTTAGATACAACCTCTCGATGGTTCTGGTTGTGCCCTTGCGAGGCGCATGGCGATGTTTGTTGTGGCTGTTGTTTGATGTTGCTAAACGTGTTGCTTCTCCTGGTGTTGTTGTACTCTGCTTCTTATGCTGGTCCAGCCAAGTGTAGCTCTACTGAAGTATTCTGGTGCCATTTATGTTAGAACAAAACCTGAATATTCTGAGTTGGAATGTCTGAGGCTTGAATTGTCCTGATCGTCGTGCTACCATTCACGAGACCATCGCAGCTACTCCATGCCACCTTGTCTGTTTACAAGAGACCAAGCTCGAGCTGGTTGACCCTTTCATTGCTGCATTTCTAGGGGGATATAGACTTAAGAGCTTTGCTCAACGCCCAGCCCTGGGCACCCGTGGGGGCATCCTGCTTCTCTGGGATGAGAATTTTGTCTTTGTCAATGATGTTAGCATCGGAGCCTTTTTCCTTTCGGCCACTGTCACCATCACCTCTTCGAGCACATCCTTCAAGCTAACAACCGTTTATGGCCCGACACGAAGCAATCTTAAAGATGGCTTCTTTCAAGAATTAGTTAGTGAGAAGCCCCCCCATGGTGATAAGTGGTTGGTCAATGGTGATTTCAACCAAATATACCGAGCTAGAGACAAGAACCGTGCGAATGTTGATCGGAGCCGCATCGTTCGTTTTCGCAACGCCCTCAATGCGTGTGAGTTAAAAGAGATACACCTCCAAAACCGGAAATTTACTTGGAGTAACGAGCGAAGTGACCCAACTTTGAGCAAGCTTGATTCCTTCTTTTGCAATGAAGATTGGGACCTTCAGTTCAGCACTCACCTCCTGCACGCTCTTTCCTCATCGCTCTCTGATCATTGTCCTCTCCTCCTTGCTAATCATAAAGGGCCTCCGAGGACCAAGTCGTTCCGCTTTGAAAACTTTTGGATCAAAATGCCCAGATACAAGGAGGTTGTCCAAGGTGCTTGGAACCAGGAGGTGAACCATATTGATCCCTATCACATCCTCTTCCAGAAGATGAAAAAGACAAGTCATGTTCTTAGAAAGTGGAGCAAGACGATTTTTGCGCATTCAAAGGTGCAAATTCACATGGCCCTTGAGATCATCCTTCGCTTGGATGTGGCCCAAGAAACCCGACTTTTAAGTGCTGATGAGCGGGACATTCGTAGGAGACTCAAACGCAAGGTGCTTAGTTTATCCGTGCTTGAACGCGCGCGAAAAAGGCAATGTTCAAGAATCACCAACCTCAAAGATGGAGATGCCAACACTGGCTTCTTTCACCTTCGAGTCAATCATAGAAGGCGAAAGAATTTCATCCATCGTCTTAAGCACAATAACGGTTGGGTCACCAACCATGAGCACAAGAAGTCCATCATTCAAAACCACTTCAGGGAGGTCACCAAGAGGGGTGTGCCCCGTACCATTGACATCAATTGGGGTAATATCCCGCCCCCCGCTTGCGATCTCTCAGACCTTGGGGCTGCCTTCTCGGAGGAGGAGGTCAAGAAGGCAATCTTCGATCTACCAAGTGACAAAGCTCCGGGACTGGACGGCTTCACCGGTGCCTTCTTCAAGGAATGTTGGGAGATCATCAAAGGAGACATTATGAATGCGGTCAACCACTTCTCGAGCTTGCACACCTCGAACCTCCATTGGCTCAACTCGGCGAACATTGCCCTCATTCCTAAGAAAGATGGGGCGGAGTGCATCTCCGATTTTCGCCCCATTAGTCTTATCCATGCCATTGCGAAGATTATAGCTAAGATGATGGCTTCACGTCTCGCCCCGCACATGCAAAGTCTTGTCTCAAATGCCCAAAGCGCTTTCATCAAGAAGAGGAGCATCCATGATAATTTCATGTATATGAGAGGTTTGGCGAGAAAGTTGCATCACAATAGGACCCCAACTTTGCTCTTCAAGCTCGATATCAAGAAAGCTTTCGACTCTGTGAGATGGGACTTCCTCTTGGATCTTTTAAGGCATCTGGGCTTTCCAAGTAGATTTCGCGACTGGGTTTCCGCCCTCCTTTCCACGGCATCATCGAGGGTTTTGATCAATGGTGTGTTGGGTGATCCGTTGAAGCATGGCCGTGGTCTCAGGCAAGGGGACCCGCTATCCCCCTTGTTGTTCGTTTTGGCGATTGATCCTCTACACTACCTTCTCAACAAAGCCACGGCCCAAGGGCACCTCCATCCTCTATGTGGTAGAGACACAACCATCCGTGCTTCGCTCTATGCCGATGATGCTGCCATCTTTGTCAAGCCCATCAAAGAGGACGTCCAATTCCTTGCTTCCTCTCTCGCCTCCTTTGGAGAGGTTACCGGTTTAGTCACCAACTGCGCCAAAAGCCTCGTGGCCCCTATTCGATGCGAAAACGTTGACCTTGATGATATTCTACATGCTTTCCCGGCTGTCCGTTCTTCATTCCCGATGAGATACCTAGGACTCCCGCTTTCTGTCAAGCGTCTCAAGAGGATCCATTTTCAACACCTTGAGGATAAGGTCGCTGGCAAGCTCCCTCCTTGGCAGGGAAAACACGTTGCTACTGCTGGCCAGGCTGTTCTTGTCAAAGCTGTCCTCACTGCCATCGCCATTTGCCATATTACGCCTCTTGATATCCCGGTGGAGGTTCTCAAGAAGATTGACCGTATTCGTCGCGCCTATCTTTGGGCGGGAGCTGATAAGGTCTCCGGTGGGAAATGCAAAGTTAATTGGGACCTTGTTTGCAAGCCAAAGAAACATGGTGGCCTGGGTGTGCTCAATTTGGGCAAATTTTCCAAGGCTCTTAGGCTCCGGTGGCTCTGGTTTGAATGGAAAGAGCCCACAAAACCATGGATTGGTATGGGTAGGCCTTGTACGGACAAGGACAGAGATTTGTTTGCGGCTGCCACTACAGTCACGGTTGGCAATGGGTGTACTGCCAGATTCTGGAACTCCTCTTGGCTGAATGGTTTGCGCCCGCGTGACATTGCGCCTGACATCTTTGTTCTGTCTAAAAAGAAAAACTGCTCGGTCCAGCAAGCTTTATCTAACAACACTTGGATCTCTCACATTGACATTTCCAATGGCCTAACCCTCGACCACGTCCAACAGTTCGCCCACCTTTGGGAAAAGGTTGCTCAGGTCACACTTGCTGAGGATATGGAGGATTCCATTATTTGGAAGTTCACCAAGGACGGTCTGTACTCTTCCTCCTCGGCTTATAAGGCGCAATTTGAGGGCCTTACTACGTCAGACATGGTCCATTCGGTGTGGAAGGTGTGGGCTCCTCCGAGGTGCAAATTTTTCGCTTGGCTTGCTCTTCAAAATAGGATTTGGACTTCAGATCGCCTTCTTCGTCATGGATGGCCCAACCGCGGTCTTTGCCCACTTTGCAAGCAAAGTCAGGAATCAGCGGCCCACCTTCTGTTCCAATGTCGTTTTACCCTTCGCGTGTGGAATGGTATCCTCCAGTGGCTTGGCATGCATCACATCAATACCGCTGCTTGGATGACGAGGGGCTCGGTGAAGCAATGGTGGACCGGGAACATTCATATTCGTAGCGAATCCCCCAAGGCGCTTGCTTCGTTGATGATGCTCATCTCCTGGGAGATTTGGTCGGAGCGCAATGCTAGAATCTTCCGCAACACGGCCTCTCCTTCGGTGGTCCTTATTAACAGGATTAAAGAGGAGTTGTCTCTTTGGGCTTTGGCGGGCGCCAAGCATTTGAGTATTGTAATGGCGCGAGAGTAGTTCTTTATTTTCTTGCCGCTATGTGGCATTGTCTAAACCTTCTTCCTTAATCAATGAAATTGCAAATCTTTTGCCTTGTTTCAAAAAATTATAGTTAAATAAAGATTTACCGATAATTACAACAAGACAATAAGATTGTTAGTAAACAAAAGATGATGTACCAACTCAACAGGAGTCTAGTTACATGCTGAGTAAAATGGACCATCTTTGCATGTAGGGTCAGATTTGTGTACTACTATGCAAACTACACAGGCGCAAGAAACAAATCGATCAGTTGGCTTTCAATGGCTGGATTAATTTAAATAGGAGGTACATTATTGATCAAGAGCGTATGATAACTTTAGTTAATTAGCCAACTAGATTGAAGTAAAACCATCCTAGGAGAAGTCAACTAGATTGAAGTAATCTTAGGAGCGTCTTGCCATTATATGTCTATATACGTGCCTGTACTTCCAGCCGATTCTAAATTCTTTATGCGTGTACGTGCGTCATTCATACTGAATCGGTTAGCTAGCTAGCATCTATAACATGAATCAAGGAGAAACATGCAAGATCACATGAAACTAATCATTGCCGTCATCCCATCTGGCCGTATGATCTCTAACCTATATGCTAGCTCCTGCGGCAGTGTTACGGTCAGACTGGACAGATAATTTAAGGACGAAAATTGTAGGGCATAGACGAGCTCATACCTTTTTTCCGTGGTGGAGAGCTTGATTCGCTCATGGCGCTGCAGAGAAGAGACGAGACTTGCACGGGACGCCGGCTAGAAGAAGAACCTGAGAGACCTGCTACTCGTAAATAGGATGAGATTGGCTATAACCAGGAGTTTATACCATAACAGAAAGAGGGAAAATAGGATGGGATCGCAGCTGGTATTCTTATCTCAACGTAGACGGCAACGTCACCGTGATCTCCCCGATGATTTCTCTCCGTTCTGTTTGAAAAAAAGAGGTCGGGACCTCTTTTCCAGATACCACAAAAATACGTTGGTTTCTGGCATACCGTGGTTTACAATACTTCGGTTTTTTCTGATGCCAAACGCAGCAAAGTATTCAAAACCTTGGTCTTTTTCAGAAACCACAATATTCTCAGAAAACATTGAAAAAACTTTGCTGCCAAACGCAGCCTAAATGCATGTCGAGGTCCGTCCCACCGAATTTCTAGATCCACACTTGGTTTTCTCATTTGCTGCGAGCGATTGAGAGATGACCAGTTCCCCACCATCTTCCAACCCAATCCATGACTGTTGCTCGAGATTTGGTTGTCCAAAACCAGTTCCCAGACCAAGAACATAAGCAAATCCATCCCAAAAATCAAATCCCCAAAAAAGCCTCTCGCCTATAGACTCGGACGATCGTAAGCACCAGTTAATCCTGATTCCTGGCGTGCAGAGGTGGGCTTGGAGGTGGCTACTGGGTATTCCCTTCGGGATTCAGTGAGGACATCCAACAATGGAGGACAGGAGGACCCCTGCCCTGGACGGAGTGGAGGGCAAGATGAGAGATTTGAAGCTTTCAGAGGCTGAAAAGAGGAGTGTCAAAATTGGTAGAAGGCAGGCCTGCTCCCCGACGATTGGCAAGCTTAAAGCCGTCGGTAAGCTTTTGTCACAAAGGCCAGCAAAAGCAGAGTATGTGGGTAGAACTTTAGAAAATCTATGGCCTCCTTTTATCGAAAAAAAGTTCCCCCGCTTTGTATTTCAAAGCAACCAACACCAATACAAGGATCGCTGGGGCGAACAGCACATCAAGCCCAAAAGAAAAAAAAGAAGAAACAAATGCCAACAACGGCAGCTCGACAAAGCGCGGACGACCCGCCACCGCTACGCCCTCCAGAAATAAACCACCACAACCCGAGGCCCCGAACCGCTGCGTACCGAGCAACACCTCCAAGAAGGAATGCGACGCCAACGACGCTGCTGCCCGGACATGTCCTAGAGTTTCCCTCGACAGGTGGGGGGGATGGATATCACCGACACCCTCCAGGAAGGAATGGTGGCACCCGCAGGTGTCACCGCATCGGAGCCAAAGAACCGGCAAAGATTTCTCCCGCACTCCATCCCCACCGTCCAACGGACCGGAGCCGACCAGCCAGATCACCGCCCACCACCATGCGTCATCGCGGTTGCGCCGCCACCCACGTCGCCTCACTGCCGACACCAACACGAGGCCAAGAGGACCGGAGAGAAGCGCCCCGCGGAGGGAGAAGCAACACCGAAGCCGAACGGGAGGGAACCACCTCCACCGCCGTCGTGCGGGAGGCCAGAACCTCCGGCACCGTCGCGGTAGCCGTCCGGACGCGGCAGCAGGGCATGCTAAGCCAACCCTGGCCCGGCCAGGCCCGAAACGGGCCCGCTAAGCCTCGCCGCCATGCTGCAGCAAGCCGGCAATGGCGCTGCCAGCACCCTGCCGCTCTTTGCCTCTCCCCCGCCTCTTGGAGGGCGCGCCGCAGCCGCACCCCACAGCCAGCCCGCCCGGGCCCAGATGGGGCTTGAAGGGCCCAGATCTGGGCCGAGCGGGCGCCGCCAGACCACGCCGCCGCGCTACCCTGCCGCCAACGACGACGCCACCGCCCAGCCATCTTGTAACGCCCCGAGACCGTTGCGCCAGGTGTCTTCCAGTTATTCGCTGTTGTTGCCTTGTCATTTGTTTGCGTGTCATGCATTTCATATCATGTCATCATGTGCATCGCATTTTCATACGTGTTCGTCTCATGCATCCGAGCATTTTCCCCGTTGTCCGTTTTGCAATCCGGCACTCCTATGTCCTCTAGCGCCCTTTTTTGCCTCTTTTCGTGAGCGGGTATTAAACTTTCTCAGAATGGACCGAGATTTTCCAAGCGGCCTTGGTACACTACCGGTAGACCGCCTGTCAAGTTTCGTATCATTTGGAGTCCGTTTGATACTCCAACAGCTAACCGAGGAACCGTAAAGGCCTCGTGTGTGTTGCAGCCCAACACCCTTTCAAAGTGGCCCAATAACCCATCCAAACCCCCTCCATCCTCTCGGTCGTTTGATCATGATCGCGTGGCCGAAAACCGCACCTCATTTGGACTCTCCTAGCTCCCTCTACCTATATATATGTGCCTTCCCGAAAATTCGCGCAGTCTAACCCTAGATCCAACTCTCTCTCCACGCCGGACATGTCCGCCCCTCGCCGGACACGTCCGTCGTCACCCCTGCCCAATCCGGTGCTGCCACTTGTCCCACCGCCATGGCCCACCCGGGCCCGAACCGCCCCGCCGCCTCCGCCCGAGCGCGCCCA
>NC_041380.1:202846189-202881289 GCF_002162155.2 Triticum dicoccoides
AGCGCGCCCATGCCGCGCCGGATCTCCGCGCCGCCGCCGCCCGCCGCGGGGATCTCGCCTCGCCTCGCGCCGCCGCCCTCGTCCACCGCCCAGAGCACGCCGCCGCTCGCCGTCGCCTGCCACGTCGCGTCGCGCCCCGCCACCGAGCCGCCCGCCGCCTCCTCGCTGCTGCGCCGCTCGCCGGTGTCGCCTCGCTCCGGCGAGCCGCCGGACGCCGCCCGCCTCGGATCCGACCGGGTGGGATGAGATCCACCCGTTCTGCGTACCAAACGCCTCCCCGCCGTCCTGGATCTCCTCGTCCTTGGTCGTCTTCGTCCCGTTGACTTTTCCCGCGAGGTCTAAATTTCTCGAAGTCCCCGATGTTTCCAATATTTTGTGGCTACCTTCATCATGCCATAACTTTGTGCTCGCTGCTCCGTTTTGCATGCATGATATATCAAAATGTTCATCATGATGTGCCCTTCATTTTGTTCCATTGCACCATGCTTGTTTGAGTCCATCTTAATGCCCTAATGACTGTTGCAAAAGTGCTATAGAATGTTAGGTGCTGATTCTTATCAGTTTATGAGCTTTTGTCATTTTTGCCATGATTATTGTGTGCTGCATATGAGTATGAGCTCTACATGTGTTTTGGGCTATGCCATGCCATCTTTACAGGGGTGTATGCCATGTATTTTTGTGATCAATGTGGTGACTAGCACAAGCATGCAAAGTAGCTCTCGTGATATTGCTGTTTTCAGGGACTTAGAATTTCACTAAGTCTTTGTCTGCTGTTATTTTTATGCCATTTATTCATGTTGCTATAGAATGATCCATGCCTTTTTTGAGTATGTTTATTAAGGATGATTTTGAGATATTGTTATGCTCTATCCATCCATGCCCTTGGTTGCATTTATGAAGTGCCCTAGCATGACTCAATCTTGCTCTACTTCTGCTATAAAATGTTCCTGGCAGATTGTTTATGTGTTAATCAATTTTGCCAAGGTTGTTGTAGTTGATCCATGCATGCTATGAGTTTGTTCTTGCCATGGTTAGCTTGTCGTACATGTCTCCTTGCTGGGTGTATGCTTAGCTTGTCATGTAATGCCTTGTGTTGAGTGCATCGAGCTCGCAAACATGCCTTCATAATTCTGAATCTGTTAACGAAACTTGCTATGTTTACATGGGTGCCATCATATCTTCTGATCCTTTTTGGCTTATGGTCAGTAAGGGACTTTTGTTATATGCTTTGAGTATATTCATGCCATGCCTTTGTTTGCTATGTTCGGTTCCTTTAGCATGTTGTTATCTTACTCTAAACATTGCTTCCTGATGTTAATTCCTGGCATGTTGTTATTTTCACTAAGTCTGTGTAACGCCCTCGATGCGGCTATAGCTCCCATGTGTCGAGGCACGACTTAGAGACATAACCGCATTGAAAGCAATGTCGCAAGTTAGGCAATCATCACAACATCCCATGCAATACATAAAAAAAGGGGAAGGTACATAGTTGGCTTACACTCGCCACGTCACATCAAAGTACATAAATAACATCCATCATACAAACACTCATGGCCCGACTACGGCGCCAAAATAGAAGAAAACCCAACATGCGACAAGGCCCTGAATCGAACCCCAACTAGGCACCACTACTGATCATCGGGAAAGGAAACGTAGTAACGCTGAGAGTCCTCGTCGAACTCCCACCTGAGCTCGTACTCGTCACCTGGAGCGGAACCACCTGGACCTGCATCTGGAGTTATAGTATTCTGTGAGCCACAGGGACTCAGCAATCTCGCACCCTCGCGATCAAGACTATTTAAGCTTATAGGAAGGATAAGGCAAATATATGTGGAGCTGCAGCAAGCGACTAGCATATATGGTGGCTAACTTATTCGCAAAAGAGAGCGAGAAGAGGAGGCAAAGCACGAGCGAGAAGCTAGAGAATAGCCTGCGCAAACATTACTCCAACACCGTGTCCACTTCCCAGACTCCGCCGAGAAGTGGCCATCACGGTAACACACTCAGTTGATTCATTTTAATTAATTAAGGTTCAAGTTATCTACAACCGGACATTAACAAATTCCCATCTGCCCATAACCGCGGGCACGGCTTTCGAAAGTTCAATCCCTGCAGGGGAGTCCCAACTTAGCCCATGACAAGCTCTCACGGTAAACGAAGGAATAGACCTCCTCCCAAGACGTTCCGATGAGACTCGGTATCTCGGTAACTCAAGACACTTCGACAGGTTAAAACAAGACCAGCAACACCGCCCGAATGTGCCGACAAATCCCGATAGGAGCTGCACATATCTCTTTCTCAGGGCACACTCAGATTGTCTAAACTTCTGGTAGGCCAGCCCAGAGTTGCCCCTGGTAGCCACCAGCGGCTGACGGTTTGGACCAACACTCAGAGGAGCACTGGCCCGGGTGGTTAAAATAAGATGACCCTTGAGTCTGCAGAACCCAAGGAAAAGAAAGGCTAGGTGGCAAATGGTAAAACCAAGGTTGGGCATTGCTGGACAAGCTTTAATCAAGGCGAAATATCAAGGGGTTCCCATTATAACCCAACCGCGTAAGGAACGCAAAATCCGGAAACATAACACCGATATGACGGAAACTAGGGCGGCAAGAGTGGAACAAAACACTAGGCGAGAGGCCGAGCCTTCCACCCTTCACCAAGTATATAGATGCATTAAGATAACATAGCAATATAATGATATCCCAACAAGTAAGTAAATGTTCCAACACGGAACGGCTCCAAACTTCACCTGCAACTAGCAACGCTATAAGAGGGGCTGAGCAAAGCGGTAACATAGCCAATCAACGGTTTGCTAGGACAAGGTGGGTTAGAGGTTTGACATGGCAATTGGGAGGCTGACAAGCAAAAGGTAGGCATCGTAGCATTGGCATAGCAAGAGCGAGCAAACTAGCATAGCAAAGATAGTAGTGATTTCGAGGGTATGATCATCTTGCCTGCACAGTTGTTAGAGTTGACTGGATCCTCACAAGCAAACTCAACGGGCTCCTCGGTAGCGAACTCGTCTCCCGACTCTACCCAAACAAGACAAACAAGCAACAAGGATATAATCAACCACGTGCAAGGATCAAGCGATATGATGCAATGATGACATGCTATGCGGGATGCGATGCGGGATACAAAATGCAAGATATGACAGGAAATGCATGAACCTGGCCTCAACTTGGAATTCCAAGGGTTCCACTGGAAAGATGAGATGAAATCGCTTGAAAACGATATAAAGAACGCCGGAAACGGAGTTACGGTTTGGAAATGGCAAGCGTTTTAAGATATGACACCGGTCTGCCATTTACAGCAAGTAGGCATCTAAATGCAACGAAATGAACATGCTACAGCACCCAAACATGACAACAAAATACATGGCAGGGATACACACAAGATGATTAACAAAAGACTAGCACTGAGATACGGCCAATTCATCCAATATGAGGTTCAAACAAGCATGGCAAAAACGCAAATGCAAAACAGATTCCAGACTTAGTGAAATTAACACTTGTCTGAAATTTCAGATCGTGAAGCCCTCTTCGGAGCAGCAAAACAACATGATACATGACCTGATTATGACAAAGAAGAGCATGGCATGGATCTACTCAACAAGCTTAACAAAAGTCCCAAAGTGACCCGGGGCCAAAAGGGATCACAAAATATACTAACAAGCACACGAACATAGCTCAAACACAACCAGTTTTCAGACTTAGTGAAAACTGAGACATGCTGAAATATAACTCACGAAGGCATGTTTACGAGCTCGATGCACTCATCACGGTGCAATTCATGGCAATAAAAGCATACATCCTTAAATAAGGCACAAAATACAAGCTATACATAGCAAGAACAATGGCATAGCATGCATGGATCAACTACAACAACATCGGCAAAATCGCAAACTAGTTGACGATCTGCACAAATTCACAATGAAGCAAAAGTAGAGCTCGATTGACTCAAGCTAGGGTGCTCCAAAATTGCAAACAAAGACATGGACGGATAGAGCATAACATTATTAACAAAACTCCTTTACTGATCATCCTCAAAAGAGGCACGGATCACTAGGAAACAAGCTGAACATATGGCATCATGAACTAAATAATCCCAGACTTGGTGAAAACTACTAAGTCTCTGAAAACAGATCTACCGGGTGCCTCACTTTGCAAGCTTTGACAAGTCACCACACACACCTTAAAAATGCATGGATTGCACCTCTGGAAAGAAGACAAAATGCTTAAAAAAACATATGAAGGACTCACAGGCATAGCATGCACACATTAATCATGGCAAAAATGACAAAAGTCTAAGATGAACTAGCAGATCTCACAATTAACTCACGAAGCCCTCTTCTAACAGAATTTTTGGCATCAAGATGAACTAAAATGAAAATGATGCAATGGAATGAAATGATATACTCGTCGAGGCGAACATTTTGATATATTATATGCCCAAATTGGAGCTACGGATACAAAGTTACGGGGCCGCGAACATGAGCATATGGATCAAAAATTCTGGGACTTAGTAAAAAAAAAATCAACCTCTCGGATCAGATCTAGGGTTTCGCACGGAAACCGAGGCGCGGCGCTGCACTGTAGCTGTTCGAGGTTCACCAGAAAAAAAGGGGCACGGCGGCCGGAGCTCTCGCCGGAGAGGCGCCGGGGAAGTCTGAGGAGACCCGGGCCGGGCGGATCCGGCACCGGAGGACCCGCCGACGACGAGGGCAGCCGCGCCCAAGGGCGGACGGCGAGGCGGCAGCCGCGGCGAAGGGCGGCGGAGCCGGTGCGGCGGCGGGGCGAGGTGGCGGCCAGCGCGGCGGGCCGAGTCGCCGGCCTCGGGGAAGGAGGCGAGGAGCGGGCGCCTGGCGCGCGGAGGCGGCGATGGGCCGGGCGGGCCCGCTGCGGGCTCGCCGGGCCGGGGTGGCGGATGGCGGCGGAGTGGAGGCGGAGGTGCCACGTGGCGGGCGCTAGGTGGTGGCGGCGGAATCCGTACGTTGTCCGGCTCGTCCGGACACGTCCGGCGGCGGCGGAGTGGGATTTTTAGGGTTTCGGAGAGGGAGAAGAGATCCGAAAATGGAGGGGTGTATATATAGGCATAGAGGGAGCTAGGAGAGTCCAAATGAGGTGCGGTTTTCGGCCACGCGATCGTGATCGAACGCTCTAGGACATGGAGCAGAGTTTGGTGGGTTTTGGGCCAAATTGGAGGGGTGTTGGGCTGCAACACACACGAGGCCTTTTCGGTCCCTCGGTTAACCGTTGGAGTATCAAACGAAGTCCAAATGATACGAAACTTGACAGGCGGTCTACCGGTAGTAAACCAAGGCCGCTTGGCAAGTCTCGGTCCAATCCAGAAATGATTAATCCCCACACACGAAAGAAAGCTAGAAGTGGCCACCGGAGGAGAACGAAGCGCCGGAATGCAAAACGGGCAACGGGGAAAATGCTCGAATGCATAAGATGAACACGTATGCGAATGCAATGCACATGATGACATGATATGAGATGCATGAAAACAAAAACAACACATGGAGACAAAGACCCGAACCCGAGAAATAAATATAACTTAACGCCGGAAACGACAAGAGTTGGAGTACAAATTGGGAAAGTTATATCTGGGGCGTTACAGTCTGTGATGCTGATATCTTTTGCACTTTTACCATGCTTGTTTGAACCTGATATTGTGTGATTTAGCCGTAGCTCAGTGTTCATCTTTTGTCAAGCATCTTGAGTAGATCACTGCCATGTGCTTTGTTGTTATGTTGGAGTGCAATAACTTAGTTTCTTGTTGCATTCTAGATGGCATCGTACTGTTAATCGCAGGATTGTGCCATTATTGTTTTGCCTGCCATTTGCAAACCGTGCATCCGATTCCGGTGATCTTTATATTGATTTCGACCGAAATCATCTCATCTTTCCAGCGGCATCCTTGGATTGCCAAGTTGATGCCTTTATCAATCTTTTCCTTCTGGAGCTCGCATATGCATTGCATAGCACTTCCCGCATATCATGCCATGTTTTGCATCATGTTGCTTGCGTATTGCACCGTGACCGAGGAACCCGTTGAGTACGCTTATGAGGATCAAGCTTTCGTCAACTATGAGTTCATTTCAGGCAAGATGACCATACCCTCAAAATCACTTCTATCTTTGCTTGCTAGTTGCTCGCTCTATTGCTATGCCTATGCTGCGATACCTACCACTTGCTATATCATGCCTCCCATATTGCCATGTCAAGCCTCTAACCCACCTTGTCCTCGCAAACCGTTGTTTGGCTATGTTACCGCTTTGCTCAGCCCCTCTTATAGCATTGCTAGTTGCAGGTGAAGATGGAGTTTGTTCCATGTTTGGAACATGATTATTGTTGGGATATCACAATATCTCTTATTATATTAATGCATCTATATACTTGGTAAAGGGTGGAAGGCTCGGCCTTATGCCTGGTGTTTTGTTCCACTCTTGCCGCCCTAGTTTCCGTCATACCGGTGTTATGTTCCTTGATTTTGCGTCCCTTACGCGGTTGGGTTATAATGGGAACCCCTTGACAGTTCGCCTTGAATAAAACTCCTCCAGCAAGGCCCAACCTTGGTTTTACATTTGCACTAACAACCTAGCCTTTTTCCCTTGGGTTTCCTGAACCCGAGGGTCATCTTTATTTTAACCCCCCTGGGACAGTGCTTCTCTAAGTGTTGGTCCAACCTGAGCGATGTCCGGCGCCCCCTGGGCAACCAGGGTCTATGCCAACCCGTCGTCTGGCTCATCCGGTGTGCCCTGAGAGCGAGATATGTGCAGCTCCTATCGGGATTTGTCGGCACATCCGGGCGGCTTTGCTGGTCTTGTTTTACCATTGTAGAAATGTTTTGTAACTGGGATTCCGAGCCTGATCGGGTCTTCCTGGGAGAAGGAATATCCTTCGTTGACCGTGAGAGCTTGTGATGGGCTAAGTTGGGACACCCCAGCAGGGGTTTGAACTTTAAAAAGCCGTGCCCGCGGTTATGGGCAGATGGGAATTTGTTAATATTCGGTTGTAGAAAACCTGACACTTAACTTAATTAAAATGCATCAACCGCGTGTGTAGCCGTGATGGTCTCTTTCCGCGGAGTCCGGGAAGTGAACACTATTCTTGTGTTATGCTTGAATGTAAGTAGTTTTAGGATCACTTCTTGATCATTTCTAGTTCACGACCATGCATTGCTTCTCTTCTCGCTCTTATTTGCGTAAGTTAGCCACCATATATGCTAGTGCTTGCTGAAGCTCCACCTCACTACCTTTTTCCTACCCATAAGCTTAAATAGTCTTAATCGCGAGGGTGTGCGATTGCCAAGTCCCCATGAGGCCGTGACTCACAGATACTTCCAAAGCCAATTTGTAGGTGCCGATGATACCAGTGCAGGTGACGCAACAGAGCTCAAGGAGGAGCTCAATGAAGATCGTGTTCGTTGTGTTGTTTCGTTTCTAGTTGATCAGTAGTGGAGCCTAGTCGGGGCGATTGGGGATCTTTTGCATTAGGGGTTGTCTTTCTTTATTTGGTTCCGTAGTCGGACCTTGATTGTATTCTAGATGATGTAATGCTATATGTATGTATTGTGTGAAGTGGAGATTGTAAGCCAACTCTTTACCCCTTTCTTATTCAGTACATGGGATGTGTAAAGATTACCCCTCTTGCGACATGCCTACTATGCGGTTATGCCTCTAAGTCGTGCTCCGACACGTGTGAGATATAGCCGCATCATGGGTGTTACACATTTGCCCGCGCAGCGCCAGGACCCTGCCGCCACGCCGGACCGCTGCCTAGGGACACCCCCAGCCCGCTCCGTCCCGCGCCAGAGGAGAGCTGAGTGGGGAATTGCGAGGGGGCCGCCGCCGCTAGCGTCGCCCGGGCTAGGCCCGGCGGTGAGCGCCGACGACAGCGGAGGTGAGGGAAGGAGGGGGGAGGGGGCCTGGAGAAGAGGGTCACGGCGTGGCCGGTCGCCCGCGGGGGCGACGCGGTCGCGAGAGCCGGCGGGGGAAAGAATGATGGCACCCTTTTACTCGACAGAAATCGCTGTCTATTCACTTTCCATGATGAGAGTAGCAAGAAGAAAGCTCTGGATAGTGGGCCATGGAGTTTCAACAAGGATCTGATAGTGATGGAAAAATTTGTGCCTAGTAAAACAATTGATGAGTATGAATTAAAATTTATTCCTATCTGGGTCAGAGTTTATGGTATTCCCATGGGCATGATGAGTTCTGAAACAGGAGAATTGATTGGGAAGAATATTGGAGAAGTACTTGACATTGACCTTGATCATGATGGAACTGCGATGGGCGAGTTTATGAGAATTAAGGTACGAATGGATATCACAGTGCCAATAATAAGATTTATTACTTTAGAAATTGAAAATGATGAGGAAGAACAAGAGGACATGTACGAGGAGTTGACGGGTGCTGTTGCGGAGGAAGAAAATAAAAGGAAGAAAGAGAGGAAGATTATTGATTTCAAATATGAACATCTTTCAGACTTTTGCTATGGTTGGGGCATCATTGGGCACACAGAGATAGCATGCCCATCCATGACCAGAAGAGAAGGAGCGAGATAATTTGGGCCAGAGTTGTGGGCGGTCATCTATAAGGGAAATTTTAGTGAAGAAAAGAGCAGGAGTTCGAGTTATAGAGGTAACTTTTGGCATACAGACGGTACTGGAAGTCGAGATAGTAAGCAGGGAAGTAACAGTCCATCATGGAGGAAAAACACCCAGTCAGAAGCGGAGGAATATAGAATAAGGAAAAGGGGAGGAGAAAGGAGTTACAAGCGCTTGGAAGACTATCCAGAATGAACAAACTAGGACTACTGAAGGAAAAAAGTTGTTGTTGGAGGACAAATAAAAAACATCTGATCTAAAAGAGGAGAAAATAACAATGGATCATGCACCCAAAGAAGAAACTGCTAACAAGCCAGAGCTGGGGCAGGAAAGTGAAGCAAATATGGAACATAGAGAAGCAACTAAAGAAGACAATAGGAAAACCCAGGCGGAAACATGAGCACAAATTAGTTGGGAAAAGGAGTACTTGAAGGAGGAAAAGAAAGTGAATCAAGGTACCTTTAAATGATATATAAAAGAACCAAAAGCAATCAACATCAGAACAACTTCTTTACAATAGAGGGGAAGAAAAGGAGTGTTGATCTGATGGAGGTAGACTTGGAAACCGAAATACTAAAAAAAGCAAGGATGGAAGTTGATGAAGAGGCTGCAAATATTGAGAGAAAGGAAATGACTAACCGGAAAGTGAAAATGCTGGGCTGCAGGGACAACCCTACGAGCAAAAATGAAGATCATAGCCTGGAACTGTCGGGGATTGGGGAATGGCCTAGTAGTTAGAGAGCTTCTGGATCTCTAGAAGTGGGAGGACCTAGACATCCTTTTCCTATCCGAAACTAAAATGGAAGAGAAAAGGATGAAACACGTTAGGTGGTTGCTAGCAGTCAAAGATGGTAGTCAAGGATAGTATGGTGAAGAAAGGAAAAAGTGGGGGCTTAGTCCTTTTTTGGAAAGAGGGCATCAATGTGGAGCTACATAATTACTCAAAATAGCACATTCATGTAGAGATTATCGAAAGGATGGCTTTAGATGGAGACTCACAGGTATATATGGGGAGCCGACCCCGAATAAAAAGGAAAATGCGTGGAGGTTATTGAGGAATCTTAATGCGCAAATGGAGAGGCCTTGGTTATGTTTGGGAGATTTCAATGAAATCTTTCACAATCACGAAAAAAGAGGAGACCAACCAAGGAACCAAATCCACTTGGACAGATTCAAAGAGACCCTGGAATATTGTGGATTAAGGGACTTAGGATATGAAGGGGATAAGTACACATGGAGGAACCACAACCATATAGCAGCAAATTATGTAATGGAGAGAGTAGATAGAGCAGTAGCATCCGAGGGTTAGTGAAGAAGGTTTCCTCTGACCAGTGTCATAAATGAAGACCCAAGACATTCATACAATAGACCAATCATAGTCAATACTGATGGAGCTACAAAACTTTCTTTGTCAAGCAAGGGACAAAATTTCAGATTTGAAGCCAAGTGGTTGAAGGAAGAAGAATGTGAAAGTATTGTTTGTAGGGCTTGGTAGGAAGCACAAGTCACAAACTCATTTAATGTATCGCAAGGACTCAGGAAGGTAGCAAGATATTTAAAACAATTGATACAAAGGTGCTGGGTGACCTGAAGAGACTGAAATCGCTAAAAAAGAGACAGAACAAAACAGATTACAGAACATATCCCAGGACCAGGTGAACCATGAGGCAGTACTAAAAGAAAAAAATAAACAAGCTGGAGCAGCAACAAGATATTTACTGGAAGCAGAGGGCACATGTGAATTGGCTAAAATAAGGAGATAAAAATACTAGTTTCTTCCATGCTTTTGCTTCAGATAGGAAAAGGAAGAACACCATCAAAAAATTGAGGAAGGAGGATGGAGGCTGGGTGGAGGGTCAATCGAATCTGAAAGGTTTAATCCACAACTACTTTTCAGATTTATTCACTTCAAGTGGTCTGGCAGATAATACAAATGTCGCACGGTATGTTCTCCCAAAAGTAGATAGACAGATGAACCAAATCCTATGTGCCGAATATTCAAGAGAAGAAGTTAAATCTGCAATAGACGACATCAGTGATCTCAAAGCGCCAGGGCCAGATGGAATGCCAGCCTTGTTCTACAAGAGATTCTGGCACATTGTGGGGGAGAAGGTGATAGACGAGGCACCGAAGGTGCTTAAAGGGGGTGACATGCCCTTGGGTTGGAATGACACAATGTTGGTCCTCATTCCCAAGGTACACAACCCTGAAAATTTAAGAGATTTGAGGCCAATCATCCTGTATAATGTGGTGTATAAAATCATCTCCAAAATATTAATTAGAAGGCTAAAAATTATTCTTCTAGAGATTATACCATATAACCAAAGTGCCTTTATTCCTGGGAGAATGATCTCCGATAATATTATGTTGGCCTATGAATTAACACATTTTTGCAGAATAAACGAAGGGGAAAGAAGGGGTATGCGGCCCTGAAGCTGGAAATGAGCAAAGCCTATGATCGTGTGGAATGGTCTTTCCTCCATGACATGTTGATGAAGTTGGGCTTTGACAGAAGATGGATCAGCTTGGTGATGAAATGCGTGACCATAGTCAAATACCAAATTAAGTTAAATCATGAAGTAACATGTACCATTATCCTTAGCAAAGGACTCCTTCAAGGTGATCCTTTGTCCCTATATCTTTTCTTAGTATGTGCAGAGGGGTTCTCGGCATTAGTGAAAGAAGCGGACATGCATAAAAAGATAGAGGGGATTAAAGTCTCTGCTAGGGTACCATGCATTAACCATCTTCTGCTTGCAGATGACTCTTACTTCTCATGAAGGCTGAAGCAAGCAATGCGCTGGAGATAGAGAGAATTTTAAAGACCTATGCAGCTTGCTCAGGTCAAGTGATTAACAAAGATAAACCTACAATCATGTTTAGAAAGAACACGCCCGACAAAGATAAACAAGAAGTGATGGTCATCCTTTAGTTAAGACATGAAACAAGGTCAGAGAAATACATGGGGCCCACCCGTGTTCATCGGCAAATCTAAAAGCATGATGTTTGAATATTTGAAGGAGAAATTATGGAAGAGGATTCAAGGTTGGAAGGAAAGGATGCTCTCAAATGCAGGGAAAGAAATCCTAATTAAGGTTGTATCACAAGCAATCCCCATATATGCCATGGCATGCTTTGATATTACAAAACCCTATGTGATCAAATGAGCACCATGATATGTAGATACTGGTGGAGTCAAGATGATAAAGAGCACAAAATCCATTGGATTAGTTGGGAAAGATTGTCACAACCTAAAAGGGAGGGTGGGTTGGGCTTTCGTGATCTCCACGCTTTCAATATGGCTATGCTTGCGAGACAAGCTTGGAGGCTCCTGCAAAATCCGCAATCCTTATGTTTTCAGGTGCTCCCAGCAAAATACTATGCAGATGGTGATATCCTGAAGGCAAAACCAGTTATAGGAATGTCATATTCCTGGAGAAGTATCTTGAAAGGAGTGAAGCTCCTAAATAAAGGCATAATATGGTGCATAGGAAATGGACAAAGTGTTAACATTTGGAGAGACCCCTGGTTACCGAGGAACTATACTCGAAGGCCAGTTACTCAAAGAGGGAAAAATATAATTTAGAAAGTCTTGGAGCTGATAGACCCAATTATAGGTGTGTGGGATGAAGGCATGGTCAATCAAACATTTTGTCAGGAGGACACAGATATAATTTAGATCCCTATAATGAGGACTTAGAAGACCATGTAGCATGGCACTATGATAAAAAGGGGATTTTTTCGGTGAAGTCTCCTTACAAAGTTGCCATTGACTGGGAGACCAAGAAAACTAATAGAGGCATTCAATCAATAGGAGGTAGCTCACTGAGTTCATCTATGTTTGATTGGAAGAAGTTATGGAAACTGCCCCTCCCGAGCAAAGTGCTTCACTTCATTTGGAAACTAGCAAATAATAGTCTGCCTTTACGCCACAAACTAATTAGAAGAGGGTTTGATATTAGCCCAAAATGCCCTATCTGTAACATTTGTTACTAAGATGGAGGGCACTATTTTTTCAGATGTAAGCAAGCTAAGCAGGTTTGGATGGCTGTACAATTGGAAGACATGAGAGGACTGCTTGCAAAGTACATCAACTCACAAGATGCTCTTATGGAAATTTTTAAGCTCAAAGAAGAAGAGACCTTGAAGATATGCACACTTCTATGGATGCTATAGTATGAGAGAAACAGAGCAAATGCTGGAGAATGTTCAAGAAATTGCACAGAGATAGTGTCTTCAATTGAGCATCATATGATGGAGTGTCTGGAGCACAACAACAAGAAGAAACAGAAAGGAATGGTTGAACAGGGAACATGGATACCCCCACTTGATCCATATCCGAAGATAAATAGTGATGGAGCTTTTAATGTGGAAAATAATGCAGGTGGCTGGGGATACATAATCAGGAACTCAGAAGGTTTGGCTGAAGCTGCTGGAGCGGGGAAGTTGCAGAATTTATCGAATGCTCTTCATGCAGAATCCTTGGCACCTATTATGGCGGCGAGACGAGCTGGAGAGTTAGGGTGCAGCCAGGTTATTTTTGATACTGGCACTTTAGGTTGCATCTTATTTTCGGAGGTGGACATGTCCTCCGCCCTTTCGAAAATCATGTATGCTGATTGCAGATCGCCCTCATCATCCACAATCATGTTGTGCAAGATTACACAACATGTAAGCAACTGCACAATATCATTGGATCCCACATCATTGCAGCTCCATGAACAAAACCCCGAGGAGGCTGGAGCAATCTGAATGCCCTATCCACATCTTTCCTAGTACCTTCTTGCATTTGTGCAAAACGGCATTATTTGTTACCTTGGCTCTTTGATACAGTCTTCACAAAAGCCGTCCACTAGGGATAAATACCATTGGCAAGGTACTATCCCATTTTGTAGTTATGCATGTTGACAATGTAGTTGCATGCTGGAGTATCCCCAACACATAGTCTCTTGCACAACAAAGATTACTGGAGCACATTGATGTCGTTGTGCAAACCAGGCATATCAAATCCGCAATTTCTTTGGTGCCATTGCTTCAAGCATGATGGTGGCCTCTTTTGTATGACCTTGGTATTGCCCTCGCAAACCTGCCAGGCAATACTTTGATAACCCACAATTATAGGGGATCAAGACAGTCTTCGAGGGTAGCATCTCACCCAAATTTATTAATTCGACACAAGGGGAGCCAAGGAATATTTATGAGCCTTAGCAGTTGAGTTTTCAGTTCAACCACACCTGGGAAATTATATTTCTGCAGCAAAGTGTTTAGTAGGAAAATAACAATAGGAATAGGAATAGTAACATTAGCAGTTTGTAGTGATTGTAACAACAACAACGAAAGTAACTTAGCAAGAACCAATATGAGAAAAGAGTAGGCATTGGATTAGTGATGGATATTTGTGTTGGATGACATTCATCATATAACAGTCACAACCTAGAGAGATATAGAGTAGCTCCAATTCATCAACGTAATGTAGGCATGTATTCCGTATATAGTCATACATGGTTATAATAAGAAATTGCATGACATCTTTTGTCCTACCCTCCCATCACCACTGCAGGATGCTGCTAACGCGACACTATGATCAGAGATCCTTCGACGAAACTGTGTGCGATGCCATAATCGCAAATGGTGGTGTAAAAAACCCATCAAAAAGGTGCAAAACATTTGCGATGGATGATGCATCAAACACGGTTCAGATTTTAGTTGCATGTGCGATGAAGGGCATACTTTTCAGCTCAATTAACTATTTGCGATGAGGAGGAACAAAAGAAATGGGCAGCCAGATGAAGGTGTGTGCGGTGTAAAGCATAGGGTTCACTCGGATGAACTATTTGTGATTAGGCAACACAAAAGAAATGGTCAGCCAGATCAAAGGTGTGTGCGATATACGACATGCGGTTCACTCGGCTGAACTGTTTGCATTGAGACATGAGAGCAGAAACGGTTCAAATGAACAAGATGTGCGTGATACGAGGCAAACAGGTGTGTAATCGGAAATGTGTGCGAAGACCGATAACAACATAGACGATTACCGCTAACAAGCCGTGTGTGTTGTGAGCAAACGATTGCTGGTATACGATTGTGAGTGGTTGATGAAAACATCACCGACAGGTTACATTGTTTAGTCCTTGTGCGATGTGATTTTCTTTGTCCGCACAACATCTACGCTCTGTCTACAGAGCATCAACATATATACTTAAAAGACATCATTGCATAACCAAATTAAGCATACAATTACACAAGTGACTACACGCATAACATTTCCACACACTAAAGCAAGCAATTACATGCATACTAAAGTAGGAGAAACGAGGATCTAATCATCTACTTATTGTTGCGACGACGCTTGCCATTGCTCTACTTCCGGCTCGATCCCTGGCCGTTTTGGGGAAGGAGGCACTTCCTCATGTCAACGATCCGCCTGTACATGTCGTAGCTCGTGTATGCCTCCTTGGCCGCGTACATGACGTGAGCTTTGTCGAGTTTCTCCATCCAGGCCGAGTGCCAGGCATGCTTGTCCTTGTTGCACGAATCCTTCATGTCTCTGTAGTAGGGGTCGATGAGCCTCGGCGACGTGAACCAGTGAGTCCTTCTCATGCTCCTTGCTGCCCCAGACCTTGTATTGGCCCTGGATGTTGACAAGATTCTGGCAGGAGATGCCCGAGTTCTCGGGCGCCTTTACATCATTGTGATGTCCACCATAGCGAACATGTATGGGGGCTATTGACAAACCTGGCGAAACGCTCGCAAGGCCTTGTGGCCAGGCAGTAGTGGTAGACGGGGACGTGGTGGCACACACACATCTGTCAACGACGACCTTGGGACGAGACCCGGCAGGAGCGCGGGTGTACTCGAAGTCGAACCCGACCACCTTGTACTTCTCCGCGGCAAGCAACAACTCCATGATGTGGATGGAGTGCTCCACCCAGACCGGATTGTTGGTGTACACCACCGAGAGGTCCACGAACCTTCCGTGGGTGTCCACCACGACACGCATGGTGAACTGCTGCTCGTCGTCAGCAGCCGCTCGGAGCCCCATTGGAGCTGCACAAGATACCCTCTAAGAATTTCTCATGGTGGGTGTGCTTCCTGTAATGGTGGGGCACGATCGAAAGGTTGAAGAGACACAAGGGTTAATTCGCCGCTGTAATAAATGGGGGCCGGCCAGCCTGTAATCGTCACGTCTTCTCACGGCGTTCATAGCGGAGGATTCCAGTGCACGCTTGACAACACCGCACCGCACGCGTGGGCTCGAAGAGGCACCAAATGTATCATCGGTGAGCCTGTTCCCCCGCTACTGCACCGTTTATCGCGCAAGCTTCCCACCCGGCTAGTTTGGCCATGCGCCGGCTAGAAGAGGGACAAATGGTGGGCGTTTATTAGCAAAAAGCTTTGTAATAACGAAGTGTGTGGAATGCCTTCGATCATAAGTTTATCCGTGGGTGATGAGGTCAAAGTTACACAGAAGGGTGATGATGGACACTCGAGTGCGATAAGTAATTCTGCGCTCTACAGTGCACACGGTGGAAGAAACCAATTGTGTGCAATAATGTCGAAGATCGCAGTCGAGTTAGCTATACAGATCGTGTGCTGTGAGATCGACAAGGTAAACTGATTCGAGAATGGTTAATAAAATCTAAGACCATTTCATATTAAGGTCAAAATAGTGTTAGCAATATACAAGTCTCATACGATGCCATTTCAACGATTGTACCATAAAAGCTCCAAATGTTACAAGGTTCAAATTCTAGAGTTATATGGCTCAAATTCGAAGATTACAAGGTTCAAACTGATATTAGGAATGAAATTCAGCTCATCAGCTGCAAACGCTCGCGCTGATCTGCTGAACATGGATATCAGAGAGGTTCAAACTAATATCACCGCTTCTAAGTCTGGTTTCAAAACCTCACAATTTTTGCAAAGGGGTCAGCCACTGAGAAGTCATGTATGGGGTTGACACGATGACTTCTGATTACTATGTCATCTAAAGTTCCAAAATGAAATTCAACATTTTTGGAGCCTACTCCATTCTGCCGCAGGCGCCGGCACTGATCAACAAACCATTCATTTTTGCGAAATAAATGTAGGGAAAATCTAATTTCCTTCAGCACCCTTGCTCTGAGAACAAAGAACCTGGCGAATATAATCTCCGGTAAGGTCCCTAGGTAGGAGTTCAAAGTAATTTCTGAGAGATGCAGATCTAGGCATTCGACGTGATTGTTATATTATATCACATTATCCACCACTGGGCCTAATCTTATATGCAAAAGAAGAAAACATGTTAGTGCCTACATGCAGTTTTGAACATTACTATAGGCCTATTTGGTTTGCAGGATTTGGAAAATGCACTAACATGCCATCTTCGATCTGACATGATTAACATGGGCATTTGATTACATTCTAGAAAAATGTAGCCTTCTTCACAAGAGGTTGGAGTGGATGAAAAGTTCCCTAGGAAAACTTGAACTCCCTTATGGTTAACATTTAACAGGAAAGGAACATCACCTCGATATATAGCTTCTCCAGGCATGGAAAGCATCTCAGGAAATTGACAGCTTGCTCCAGGTTGGGGCCGATAGATTCTAGTGCCAAGACCTTCACTATGCACAGTTTCGGGGTCAAGCTTGTCAGAATCACTTTCTGAATGACAGATGAACAAACATCTTCAAAATTAGAAATAATGTTAATTTGTAGAAGGAGAGGTAGAAGGTGGCTATTGTACCTGAACAGGTATGGATCCAATAACAAGTTCTGAGTATTTGTGAGACGAGTAGCCCACCACTGTCAATTTCAGCGTATAAATGACATTGATTCTTGTTGGACCTTCTTGATCAACTACAAGTAATCTCTCAAGTGCAGGTGTGTCCTCACTGACCATACCGTGGTACACATCTTGTGATGTCTTTCCACCGCACCAGCAACACACATAAATATTCTGAAGAGTCATGGAGGTGATGTGGAAGGTACTCAACCCATTGATCGCCTGAAGACGAAGGTACTCGAGTGCAGTACAGCCACGGAGCAGGCGCTCCATGTCACCGTTTGAGAGGCAGACGGCGATGAGCTCGAGGTGATTCAGTCATGGTAGAACAAGCGAGGGCGCGTCATTAAGGGGGGGGGGATGGTAGTTCCTGAACTTGGAGACACACAGCGTGGGCGCGAGGCGGAGTGTAGACGTTGGCAGCAACCGCATATGCCCATCATCAAAAGTGAGCTCCTCGAGCTGATCTAGGGCGGGGGATCGGAACCAGTCGTCAAGCTTGGCTTGGTCCTTGACGTTGGAATAGAACTTGCCCATTCTAAGGCCTTTGGTTGGGCCAAGGTGACTGCCGAGGATCTTGGAGAACACATCCAAGCTTTTGTGATAGCCATGGCAGAGCTCGTGGGTGTCGATGAGGTCGAGAGGGCTGGAGTTCCATGGGGGGCGCCACCGCCGGGAAAGGACGTTTGTCCGCGCCCCATATTTGATTGGGAGGAGGGAGATGATGACTCTCAACATATCATCGGGGAGGCTGCTGATGAAGTCTAGTCCTGCCGGAGTCGCTTGTGGTTCTAGCTCGCCCCGCCTCCGCTTGTTGGCAGCTCCGTTCTCCACCTCTGGAGTCTCCTTGTCAGTGGCGCTTTCTGATAGAAATGGGAGTACATGGAATATTTAGTTAAAACAATGCAATAGAAAAGTGTATTGGTAACTAGAAGTTATTAGGTGGGAATATAGTAAGAAAAGGGAATAACAATTGGTTGCTTAAATACTACACAATTCATTTGACATTGCTGGCTAAGTCAACATGCAGATAGTTGAAAAGAAAACTTACTTCGGACAAAGTCTGGACGGATGATTTTGTCGGGGAAGTTAGCATATATCTCATGACCAGGCCCTTTTATGTGCAGTGCAATTTTACTGCCAGCTTTCAGTACATAAAACTTTGCAATTTCTTTCCAAAAGCTAGTGCCAAAATAGGAGCCACCATGTTCATCAAGTCTTATAGTAGCAATGATTGTAAATCCATGGTTTGTGTGTAGTATGACATCCGTGGAGCCTTCATCTATGTAAAGGAAAAAATTGTGCACTACATAATCTGTTGCATAGCAAGGGATGTTCTGCAGAAAATGGTAGGATTGTTAAAGAAAATATGGTAACATGCAAATATCGGCCTAAATTGAAAGAATTGTACAGCAGTTGAAATCGAAGGACAAAAATCTATAATTAAATAGATAGGGTAAACATGATGTCATGGAAATATGAGAGTAATCGAAAGAACAATACATTATTAATTTGCCTAATATAGAAAGAAGAGGGGAAAAATCCCCTTTGATGTATATGGTGCATGTGGCACCTTTTATCCAAATGTAGCAATATTTAGAATATGTTCAGGAAAGTAGGCCATGCCAACTGATTTAGGGTGAGATTGAACATATTGCGCGCGTCCTCAAGTTATCTGGTACGGTGAGATGGAATCTCTGGTAGAGGTCACAAAGTCCTGAAGTGTCGGCACACTGTACATTATATGAATGAAAGAATACCCTCAAATCAGCTCGAATAAAAACGAATTCACGGTGATTTCTGTCGGGTGATTAAAGGAGACAGATGAACTGGGATAAGAGATGAGATAATATCTTGTTAAATTAGTTACCTTATCGTCCATGAGAAAGAACCCTCAGTACGACAGATTCCCCAACCGAGCGGAGCTGGGTCGACCACAAGCAGCGTCGAGAAAGTCGATGGCGATAGGCGGCGGCAAGCGGAAGTGGCGAAATGCGGTGGGCTTTGCCGGCAGCCTGGCGGCAGCGGCAGGCATCGAGCTAAGTGCTTACCGCCGCGATAGGTGGTGCCATGGCATAGACACGGAGGAGCTTGTGCAGGTGTGAACGGGGAACATACCGGAGGGGCCGAGGGGGTGGAGGGCGGGGTGAGGGTTTTTGTTGTTGGGGAACGCAATATTTCAAAATTGTACCTATGATCACGCAAGATCTATCTAGGAGATGCATAGCAATGAGAGCGGGAGAGTGTGTCTACGTACCCTCATAGACCGAAAGCGGAAGCGTTTAGTAACGCGGTTGATGTAGTCGAATGTCTTCGCGATCCAACCGATCCAAGTACCGAACGCATGACACCTCTGCGATCAGCACACGTTCAGCTCGATGACGTCCCTAGAACTCTTGATCCAGTTGAGGCCGAGGGAGAGTTCCGTCAGCACGACGGCGTGGTGACGGTGATGATGAAGTTACCGACGCAGGGCTTCGCCTAAGCACTACAACGATATGACCGAGGTGTGTAACTATGGAGGGGGGCACCACACACAGCCAAAAGATTAACTTGTGTGTCTATGGGGTGCCCCCTGGTCACGTATATAAAGGAGGGAGAGGGAGAGGCAGCCGACCCTAAGGGGGCGCGCCAAGGTGTGGAGTCCTACTAGGACTCCGTAGTCCTAGTAGGATTCCACCTCCCACACGGAGTAGTCCTAGTAACATTTATCATGATATAAGGAAATATAAATAATAACTTCATTATTGCCTCTAGGGCATATTTCCTTCAGTCTCCCACTTGCACTAGAATCAATAATCTAGTTCACATCGTTATGTGATTTAACACCAATAGTTCACATCTCCATGTGACTAATACCCAAAGGGTTTACTAGAGTCAATAATCTACTTCACATCGCTATGTGATTAACACCCAAAGAGTGATCATGTTTTGCTTGTGAGAGAAGTTTACTCAATGGGTCTGACACATTCAGAGCCGTATGTATTTTGCAAATTTTCTATGTCTACAGTGCTCTGCTTGGAGCTACTCTAGCTAATTGCTCCCACTTTTAATATGTATCCAGATTGAGACTCAGAGTCATCCGAATTGGTGTAAAAGCTTGCATCGACATAACTCTTTACGATGAAATCTTTATCACCTCCATAACCGAGAAACATATCCTTATTCCACTAAGGATAATTTTGACCGCTGTCCAGTGATCCACTCCTGGATCACTATTGTACCCTCTTGCCAAACTTTATGGTGGGGTACACAATAGGTCTGGTACACAACATAGCATACTTTATAGAACCTATGACTCGGGCATAGGGAATGACTTTTCATTCTCTTTCTATTTTCTGCCGTGGTTGGGTTTTGAGTCTTTACTCAATTTCACACCTTGCAACATAGGCAAGAACTCCTTCTTTGACTGATCCATTTTGAACTACTTCAAAAACTTGTGAAGGTATGTACTCATTGAAAAAACTTATCAAGCATCTTTATCTATCTCTATAGATCTTGATGCTCAATATGTAAGCAGCTTCACCGAGGACTTTCTTTGAAAAACTCCTTCCAAACACTCCTTTATGCTTTCCAAAAAATTCTACATCATTTCCGATCAACAATATGCCATTCACATATACTTATCAGAAAGGTTGTAGTGCTCCCACTCACTTTCTTGTAAATACAGGCTTCACCGCAAGTCTGTATAAAACTATATGCTTTGATCAACTCATCAAAGCATATATTCCAACTCCGAGATGCTTGCACCAGTCCATAGATGGATTGCTGGAGCTTGCACACTTTTTTAGCACCTTTAGGATTGAGAAAACCTTCTGCTTGCATCATATACAACTCTTCTTTAATAAATCTATTAAGGAATACAGTTTTGACATCCATTTGCCAGATTTCATAAAATGCGGCAATTGCTAACATGATTCGGACAGACTTTCAGCGTCGATACAAGTGAGAAAATCTCATCGTAGTCAATACCTTGAACTTGTCAAAAACCTTTTGCGACAATTCGAGCTTTGTAGATAGTGGAACTACTATCAGCGTTCGTCTTCCTCTTGAAGATCCATTTATTCTCAATGGCTCACCGATCATCGGGCAAGTCAATCAAAGTCCACACTTTGTTTTCATACATGGATCCCATCTCAGATTTCATGGCTTCAAGCCATTTCGCGGAATCTGGGCTCATCATCGCTTCCTCATAGTTCGTAGGTTCGTCATGGTCAAGTAACATGATCTCCAGAACAGGATTACCATACCACTCTGGTGTGGATCGTACTCTTGTTGACCTACGAGGTTCGGTAGTAACTTGATCTGAAGTTTCATGACCATCATCATTAGCTTCCTCACTAATTGGTGTAGGAATCACTGGAACCGATTTCTGTGATGAACTACTTTCCAATTAGGGAGAAGGTACAATTACCTCATCAAGTTCTAGTTTCCTCCCACTCACTTATTTCGAGAGAAACTCCTTCTCTAGAGAGGATCCACTCTTAGCAACGAATATCTTGCCTTCAGATCTGTGGTAGAAGGTGTACCCAACAGTTTCTTTTGGGTATCCTATGAAGACGTACTTCTCCGATTTGGGTTCGAGTTTATTAGTTTGAAACTTTTTCACATAATCATCGCAACCCCAAACTTTAAGAAACAACAGCTTTGGTTTCTTGCCAAACCATAGTTCATACGGTGTCATCTCAACAAATTTAGATGGTGCCCTATTTAACGTGAATGCAACTGTCTCTAATGCATAACCCCCAAAACGATAGCGGTAAATCAGTAAGAGACATCATAGATCACACCATATCTAATAAAGTGCGGTTACGATGTTCGGACACACCATTACGCTGTGGTGTTCCAGGTGGGTGAGTTGCGAAACTATTCCGCATTGTTTCAAATGAAGACCAAACTCATAACTCAAATATTCACCTCCACGATCAGATCGTAGAAACTTAATTTTCTTGTTACGATGATTTTCCACTTCACTCTGATTTTTTTGAACTTTTCAAATGTTTCAGACTTATGTTTCATCAAGTAGATATACCCATATCTGCTCAAATCATCTGTGAAGGTTAGAAAATAACGATACCCGTCGTCAGCATCAACACTCATCGGACCGCATACATCAGTATGTGTTATTTCCAATAAGTCTGTTGCTCGCTCCATTGTTCCGGAGAACAGAGTCTTAGTCATCTTGCCCATGAGGCATGGTTCACAAGCATCAAGTGATTCATAATCAAGTGATTCCAAAAGCCCATCAGCATGGAGTTTCTTCATGTGCTTTACACCAATATGACCTAAACGACGGTTCCACAAATAAGTTGCACTATCATTATTAAACTTATATCTTTTGGCTCCAATACTATGAATATGTGTATCACCACAATTGAGATTCAATAAACCATTCACCTTGGGTGTATGACCATAGAAGGTTTTATTCATGTAAACAGAATAACAATTATTCTTTGACTTAAATGAATAACTGTATTGCAATAAACATGATCCAATCATATTATGCTCAACCTAAACACCAAATAAAATTTATTTTAGGTTCAACACTAATCCCGAAGGTAAAGGGAGTGTGCGGTGGTGATCTTATCAACCTTGGAATCACTTCCAACACACATCGTCACCTTGCCCTCAACTAGTCTCTATTCATTTTATAACTCCTGTTCCAAGTTACTAATCATAGCAACTGAACCAGTATCAAATACCTAGGGGCTACTATGAATACTAGTAAAGTACACATCAATAACATGTATATCATATATACTTTTGTTCACTTTGCCATCCTTCTTATCCGCCAAGTATTTGGGGCAGTTCCGCTTCCAGTGACCATTTCCTTTGCAGTAGAAGCACTCGATTTCAGGCTTGGGTCTAGCTTTGGGTTTCTTCATGGGAGTGGCAACTTGCTTGTCATTCTTATTCAAGTTCCCTTTCTTTCCCTTGCCCTTTTACTTGAAACTAGTGGTCTTGTCAACCATCAACACTTGATGCTTTTCTTGATTTCTACCTTCACCGATTTCAGCATCGCGAAGAGCTTGAGGAATCGTTTTCGTCACCCCTTGCATATTTATAGTTCATCACAAAGTTCCAGTAACTTGGTGATAGTGACTAGAGAACTTTGTTAATCACTATCTTATCTAGAAGATTAAATCCCACTTGATTCAAGCGATTGTAGTACTCAGGCAAAAATACTTGTCATAGGTCTCATACCTCTCGACTCGGGCATGAGTCTGAAATACCAATTTCACTCTTGGAACATCTCATATGCTCCATGGCGTTTCCAAACATTTTTGAAGTCTTGGTTCTAAGCCGTAAAGCATGGTGCACTAAACTATCAAGTAGTCATCATACCGAGCTTGTCAAACGTTCATAACATCTGCATTTGCTCCTGCAATAGTTTTGTCACCTAGCAGTGCATCAAGGACATAATTCTTCTATGCAACAATGAGGATAATCTCAGATCACAGACCTAGTCCGCATAATTGCTACTATTAACTTTCAACTTAGTTTTCTCTAGGAACATATCATAAATAAAATGGGGAAGCTATACACGAGCAATTGATATACAACATAGATATGCAAATACTGTCAGGACTAAGTTCATGATAAATTTAAGTCTAATTAATCATATTACTTAAGAACTCCCACTTAGATAGACATCCCTCTAGTCATCTATATGATCACGTGATCGATATCAACTAAACCACGTCCGATCATCACGTGAGATGGAGTAGCTTTCAATGGTGAACATCACCATGTTGATCATATCTACTATATGATTCACGTTCGACCTTTCGGTCTTAGTGTTCCGAGGCCATATCTGCATATGCTAGGCTCGTCAAGTTTAACCCGAGTATTCTGCATGTGCAAAACTGGCTTGCACCCGTTGTATGTGAACGTAGAGCTTATCACACCCGATCATCACGTGGTGTCTCAGCATGAAGAACTGTCGCAATGGTGCATACTCAGGGAGAACACTTATACCTTGAAATTTTAGTAAGGGATCATCTCATAATGCTACCGTCATACTAAGCAAAATAAGATGCATAAAAGATAAACATCACATGCAATCAAAATATGTGACATGACATGGCCATCATCATCTTGTGCCTTTGATCTCCATCTCCAAACTACCGCCATGATCTCCATCGTCACCGGCATGACACCATGATCTCCATCATCTTGATCTTTATCAATGTGTCGTCACATGGTCGTCTCGCCAACTATTTCTTTTGCAACTATTGTTATCGCATAGCGATAAAGTAAAGCAATAATATGGCCCTTGCATCTTATGCAATAAAGAGACAACCATAAGGCTTCTGCCAGTTGCCGATAACTTTAACAAAACATGATCATCTCATACAACAATTTATGTAACACCCTGTATGTAATTTTCCATATTTGTATCCCAACTCTTGCCATTTCCGGCACTAAGTTATGATGTTTCCTTGTTGTTGGGTTTCGTCTTCGTTTTGCATTTTGTCTTGTCATGCATCTCATATCATGTCATCATGTGCATCGCATTTGCATACATGTTCATCTCATGCATCCGAGCATTTTCCCCGTTGTACGTTTTGCATTCCGGCGCTCCTATGTCCTCCGGTGTCCCCTTTTGCCTCTTTTCGTGTGCGGGTGTTAAACGTTCTCGGATTGGACCGAGACTTGCCAAGCGACCTTGGTTTACTACCGGTAGACCGCCTGTCAAGTTTCGTGCCATTTCGACTTCGTTTGATACTCCAACGGTTAACCGAGGAACCGTAAAGGCCTCGTGTGTGTTGCAGCCCAACACCTCTCCAAAGTGGCCCCAAACCCACCTAAACCTCCTCCATCATCTATGTCGTTCGATCACGATCGCGTGGCCGAAAACCGTGCTCAATTTGGAGCCTCCTAGCTCCTTCTATGTATAAATAGGCCTCCCCTCCTTCATTTGCGGGTGAAACCCTAATTTCCGTCCCCCGCCGCCACCGGACGCGTCCGCGACGGCCGGACACGTCCGCCCGCCGTCGCCCAACCAATCTCCGCCCGCCACGTGTCCCGCCGCCGTCCTCTCCGCCGCCGGCCTGGCGAGCCCGGATCGGGCCCGCCCGGCCCATCACCGCCGCCGCGCCTCCCCCGCGCCCGAGCGCCGCCGCCTCGCAAGCCCTGCCGCTTCTCCGCCGCCGGCGCGCCACTGCGCCACCGTCACCGGCCGCCTCTCCGGTCGCCTCGCCCGCCGCGTACCTCGCCGTCCCCGACGGATCCGGCCTCCACCTCGCCGTCCCTCCTCTCCGGCCTCGTCTCCGCCGTCCCCGACGAACTCCGGCCACTGCAGCGTTCTACGGCGAGCTCTCCGACGAGATCCGCCGCCGCCTCGAGACCCGTGCTGGAAACCCTAGATCCATAGAGGTTGACCTTTTTTCCCTCACTAAGTCCCTAGTTTGCATTATTTTTAGGCAACTTCATCTTGTCATAACCTTACATCCATGGCTCCGTTTTGGGCGTGTAGCCTATCAAATTGTTCATCTGGATGTGCACTTCATTTCATTCCATTGCACAATGTTCATTTGAGATCATCTTGATGCCCTAAATGCTGTTGCAAGAGTGCTATGTAATGTTAGTGTCTGTCTCTTATCAGAATATGTACATTTGTCATTTTTTCCATGTTTAATGTGTGCCTCCTATGGACTTGAGCCCTACATGTGTTTTGTTATATGCCATGCCATCTTTACAGGGGTGTATGCCATGTATTTTTGTGATCATTGTGGTGACTAGCACAAGCATGCAAAGTAGCTCTCGTGATGTTGCTGATTTTAGGGACTTAGATTTCTTCTAAGTCACTTCCCGGATGATATTTTTATGCCATGTATTCATGTTGCTACAGAGTGATCCATGCCTCTTTTGAGCATGTTCAGTAAGGATGTTTTTGAGATATTGTTATGCTCTATTCATCCATGTCTTTGTTTGCAATTATGGAGCAACCTATCATGACTCAATCTTGCTCTACTTTTGCTATAAAATGTTCCTGGCAGATTGTTTACCTATTAAGCAATTTTGCCGAGGTTGTTGTAGTTGATCCATGCATGCTATGAGAGTGTTCTTGCCATGGTTAGATTATTTAACATGTGTACTTGCTGGGTGTATGATTAGCTTGTCATGCAATGCCTTTTGGTGACTGCATCGAGCTCGCAAACATGCCTACGTAATTCTATTTTGCCATGTTCCAGTTTTCTGCTAAGTCTGAATCTGTTAACGGAACTTGCTATGTTTACATGGTTGCCATTGTATCTTCTGATTCCTTTTGGCTTATGGTCAGTAAGGGACTTTTGTTATATGCTTTGTTTAGTTTCATGCCATGCCTTGATTTGCCATGATATGTTCCTGTAGCATGTTGTTATCTTGCTCTAAACATTGCTTCCTGATGTTAAATCCTGACATGTTGTTTTCACTAAGTCTGTGAACCTGATATCTTTTGCACTTTTGCCATGCTTGTTCGAACCTGCTATTGTGTGAATTAGACGTAGCTCAGTGTTCATCTTTTGTCAAGCATCTTAAGTGGATCACTGCCATGTGCTTTGTTGCTATGTTAGAGTGCAGTAGTTTATTTTTCTTGATGCATTTAGATGGCCTCGTGTTGTTGATCGCAGCTTTGTGACATTATTGTTTTGCTTGCCATTTGCAAACCGTGCATCCGATTTCGGTGATCTTTATATCGATTTCGATCGAAATCAAGTCCTCTTTCTAGCGGCACTCTTGGTTTGACAAATTGAGGCCTGGTTCAATCTTTCCTTTCTGAAGCACGCATATGCACTGCATATCACATCCCGAGTATCATGCCATGTTTTGCATCATGTTGCTTGCATATTGCACCGTGGTTGATTGTGTCTCCCTTTGCTTGTGTTCTTGCTTTGGGTAGAGCCAGGAGACGAGTACGTGATCGAGGAACCCGTTGAGAATGTTTACGAGGATCAAGCTTACGTCAACTCGGAGAACTTTGCAGGCAAGATGACCATACCCTCGAAATCATTTCTATCTTTGCTTGCTAGTTGCTTGCTCTATTGCTATGCATATGCTATGATACCTACCACTTGCTTACCATGCCTCCCATATTGCCATGTCAAACCTCTAACCACCTTGTCCTAGCAAACCGTTGTTTGGCTATGTTACCGCTTTGCTCAGCCCCTCTTATAGCGTTGCTAGTTGCAGGTGAAGATTGGAGTTTGTTCCTTGTTGGAACATGTTTATTGTTGGGATATCATTATTATATCTTGTCTACTTTAATGTAGCTATATACTTGGTAAAGGGTGGAAGGCTCGGCCTTATGCCTGGTGTTTTGTTCCTCTCTTGCCGCCCTAGTTTCTGTCATACTGGTGTTATGTTCCTTGATTTTGCGTTCCTTACGCGGTTGGGTTATAATGGGAACCCCTTGACAGTTCGCCTTGAATAAAACTCCTCCAGCAAGGCCCAACTTTGATTTTACCATTTGCCACCTAGCCTTTTCCCCTTGGTTTCCGCGGACTCAAGGGTCATCTTTATTTTAAACCCCTAGGCCAGTGCTCCTCTGAGTGTTGGTCCAACCTGTCAGCTGCCGGTGGCCACCAGGGGCAACTCTGGGCTGGCCTACCGGAACCTTGGACAATCTGGTGTGCCCTGAGAACGAGATATGTGCAGCTCCTATCGGGATTTGTCGGCACATTCGGGTGGCTTTGCTGGTTTAGTTTTAGCATTGTCGAGATGTCTTGTAACCGGGATTCCGAGTCTGATCGGGTCGTCCTAGGAGAAGGAATATCCTTCGTTGACCGTGAGAGCTTGTGATGGGCTAAGTTGGGACACCCCTGCAGGGATTTGAACTTTCGAAAGCCGTGCCCGCGGTTATGGGCAGATGGGAATTTGTTAATGTTCGGTTGTAGAAAACCTGAAACTTAAATTTAATTAAAATGAATCCACAGCATGTGTAGCCGTGATTGTCTCTTTTCGGCGGAGTCCGGGAAGAGAACACGGTCTCATGTTATGCTTGAACGTAAATATTTCTAGGATCACTTCTTGATCATAGTTTCTCGACCATGCCTTGCCTTCTCTTCTCGCTCTCATTTGCATATGTTAGTCACCATATATGCTAGTGCTTGCTGCAGCTCCACCTCATACCTTTTACCGACCCATAAGCTTAAATAGTCTTGATCGGGAGGGTGTTAGATTGCTGAGTCCCCGTGACTCACAGATTACTTCCAAAACCAGATGCAGGGACCGATGATACCGCTCTAGGAGATGCGACTGAGCTCAAGTGGGAGTTCGATGAGGACTCAGGACGATACTACGTTTCCTTTCCAGACGATCAGTAGTGGAGCCCAGTTGGGGCGATCGAGGACATTATGCATTTGGGGTTGTCTTTATTTTGGTTCCGTAGTCGGACCTCGATTGTATCTGGATGATTGTAATGTTATATTTATGCTCTTGGGTGAAGTGGCGATTGTAAGCCAACTATGTATCTCTTTTGTTTCAGTACATGGGATGTGTAAAGATTACCCCTCTTGCGACATTGCCTACAATACGTTTATTCCTCTAAGTCGTGCTTCGACACGCGGGAGATATAGCTGCGTCGTGGGTGTTACAAGTTGGTAATCAGAGCCTGCCCCGACTTAGGAGCCCCCCTGTTTGATCGAATCGTTGGCGTTGTTGAGTCTAGAAAAATGTTTTGAGTCTTATAGGATTATATATATCAGAGAGTAGGATTCTTTTAGCTCCTCAGTCCCTTCGTCGCTCTGGTCAGGCATCCTGACGTAGATTTTTGACTCTTCTCTTCTCAAATTTCACTAAATTTTTTTAGGATCATGCGGGTATCTTGGAATCGTTCCGATGGTTTTGTGACAAGAACATTGTTCTGGGTGCCTCCTGACATTTAGGGGTTGTGGCAGTGTCCCGGGGAGTTGAGATCCGAGGTGTTGTCGTCACAATTTTATCATTGCAGTTCTGGAATACCTGAGTTTCGCCGACATTGAAAATCTCTTTTATGCAGTTGTTGGTGAGATAACCTTGACGCTACCCAGTACTAGGGCGGGAGTTCGGGAGTATTGCCATAACTCGTATAACGGATGCTTTTCGAAGGTTGAGGTAAATGATTTCCGAAGGTTTCTTGGTTATGTGTTGAAGGATGGATACAACTGGATGTAGGATTTGCTAGATTTGGGTGAGATATTATGCTTCCCCTGTATCCCCGACACCTGATTGCATAACCGGAAAATTTCGGGAGTTTCATAGGTGGGAATTCATGTAGCTCTAGTATTTCTTCCGCAGATATTTGGTTTGTGATTGGGTAATCCTTACCAAGTATTTGTTCATGTCCGTACCTTGTTGTTTTATTCTTCTACCTCTATCTAAGTGGCTTCTCAATTTATGGAAGTTGACCATTTAATTTGGAATGCATTCGTTCATTCTTGTTCGAATGTTAAGACTATATGTTGCTATTTCGATCCATTTGATTCAGCTTGAATATATGTCTTTCAAGATGCTAACGGATGTCACCCTCTTCAGGATGGCTCCTCCAACGCATCAGAATCTGGAACCACCACCACCACCTCCACCTCCGGAGGCATGGCAAGCTGTGATGGCCGCTACCAACGCCAACACACAACTGATTATGCAACTCTTGCAAGAGCGCAACCAAGGAAATCAAGGCCATGGCAACAATCAAAATCAGTTTGCTACACTCAACCAGTTCCTCGCAAACCAGCCAAAGACCTTAAATAACTGTGTCAAGGCAACAAACGCTGATGATTGGCTCATGGATATCTGCAAACATTTCGAGTGCAGCAACGCCAGACCTGAGGACTTTGTCAAGTTTGCTTCGTTCCAACTCAAAGACCAAGCTACAGAGTGGTATCAGCAATACAAAGATTCCAGAGGAGGTCGTGTGATTACCTGGGATGAATTCCGCCAAGACTTCAAAGCTCACCACATTCCTCAGAATGTTTTTGAGAGCAAGCGTGAGGAGTTCCGCAATCTGAAGCAAGACAGCTTGTCTGTTTACCAGTACAACATCATGTTCCAGAAGCTCGCTCGTTTCGCTAAGCAAGACGTCCCTGATGATAAGAGCATGATTTATCAGTTCAGAGGTGGCCTCAGAGAAGATCTGCAACTAGCCCTTGTGCTTTTTGAGCCGAAGAAGTATGATGAATTCTACAACATGGCACTGAAGCAAGAAGCTGCTCAACTCAAGTGCGATGCTTCCAAGAAGAGAGTCGGGGATGCAACTCCTTCTTCTTCCTCAACTCAAGTGGCAGCTAAGCAGCAAAAGTATTGGTTGCCTCCTACTCCTCCGTCCCGTCAGCCTTATCAGCACAAGAGCAAATGTGGCAATGGATCTTCCCACCCACCCAACCCAGGCTTTCAGAACAAGACTTCGTCTCATGCTCCAAGATCAAGTGCTCTGTATCACCGTCCACTCTCAGAGGTCACGTGCAACAAGTGTCAGCAGAAGGGTCACTATGCAAACAAATGCTTCAATCAGAGGCATCTTCCTCCTCCTCCTCCTGTAAGATCTGCCAGCAATGCAGTGGTCAAGCATAATCCCAAGTTTGCAAAGGTCAACATGATGAACGCAACTCAGGCAGAGGACTCGTCAGAAGTGATCATGGGTAACCTTCCTGTTAACGATATCCCTGCAAAAGTTCTTTTTGACACTGGTGCATCGCATTGTTTCATCTCGAGACCATTTGCATCTAAGCATGAGTTGGCTTTCCAAGTTTTGCCTAGTCCGTTAGCAGTTGTCTCACCGGGTAAACACATGAACGCTAACTCCATGGTTCCGGATGTTACCATCACGATGGGCGACTATAAGTTTCTGTCTTCTCCTAATGTTCTTGGTGACTCAAATATTGATCTTATTCTCGGCATGGACTGGCTTTCTAAGCACAAGGCTCAGCTTGATTGTGCTGCTAGGCAGATTCAATTGACACACTCATCTAAGGATGTGATTGTCTTTGCCGCTCGTGATGATACCATTCGACTATTTTCTCTCAATGAGAAGGGCGAGTTGGATGCCATCTCTCAGATTCCAGTCATTTGTGAATATCAAGACGTCTTTCCAGAAGAGCTTCCAGAATGCCTCCTCACAGGCCAGTTGAATTCGTCATTGATCTTGAGCCTGGCACGGAACCTGTTTGCAAACGTCCTTACAAGCTTGGACCTGAAGAGTTGAAGGAGCTGAAGAAACAACTCGATATTCAAGAGCGTATGGGTCTCATCCAACCAAGTTCTTCTCCATGGGGTTGTGGTGTTCTTTTTGTCAAGAAGAAGGATGGAACGGACCGACTTTGTGTCGACTACCATCCATTGAACAAGAAGACCATAAAGAACAAGTTCCCACCTCCCAACATCAATGAGCTTTTCGAACAACTTAAAGGTGCTCAAGTATTATCCAAGCTTGACCTCCGTATGGGCTATCATCAGATTCGCATTCATGAACAAGATATCCCCAAGACAGCATTCAAAAAAGCTATGGTTCATATGAATACACTGTCATGTCTTTCAGCCTTGTCAACGCTCCTCCAACATTCTCTCGCATGATGAACTTCATCTTCAACGCCTACACAAATGACTTCTTCTTGGTCTATCTCAATGACATTTTGGTCTTTTCCAAGAACAAATAGGATCATGCCAAGCACTTGAGATTGGTGCTGGATAAACTCAGAGAACATCAGTTCTATGCGAAGTTTTCAAAGTGCGAGTTTTGGCTCGATGAGGTTCTCTACCTTGGGCATATCATCTCCGCCAAGGGCATAGCTGTTAATCCTGAGAAGGTGTCTGCAATTGTGAATTGGGAACCGCCTTAGAATGTGAAGCAACTCCGCAGCTTCCTTGGGCTCGCAAGCTATTGTCGAAGGTTCATTGAGAATTTCTCAAAGATCGCGAAGCCTCTTTCAAACCTTCTCCAAAAGCATGTGAAGTATGTCTGGTCGCCTGAATGTGACGTAGCTTTTAACACCCTCAAAGAGAAGTTAGTCACAGCTCCAGTTCAGACTCCTCCTGATGAATCCAAACCATTTGAGGTTTTCTGTGATGCTTCCCTTCAAGGCCTCGGTGCAGTGTTAATGCAAGAGAAGAAAGTTGTGGCCTATACCTCTCGCCAGTTGAAGCCCAACGAAAAGAACTACCCCACTCATGACCTCGAGTTGGCGGCAGTTGTCCATGCTCTTTTAACATGGAGAGATCTCTTGTTGGGAAGGAAAGTGGACATCTTCACTGATCATAAGAGTCTCAAGTACATCTTCACTCAGCCCAACCTCAACCTCAGGCAGACTCGTTGGGTCGAAATGATTCAAGAGTATAATCCGAGTATTGAATATACTCCAGGCAAGGCCAATGTCATTGCTGACGCATTGAGCAGGAAGGCTTACTGCAACAGTTTGATTATCAAGCCCTACCAACTAGAGCTTTGTGAAGCTTTCCGCAAACTTAATCTCCAAGTTGTTCCTCAAGGATTCCTTGCCAACCTCCGAGTCTCTCCTACTTTGGAAGATCAGATTTGCGAGGCTCAACTTCTTGATGCTATGGTGAAGAAGGTGAAGATTGGGATTGCCAAGAGCCAACCCAAGTACAAGTGCTATCGCATTGATGACAAGGATACTCTATTCTTCGAGGATCGCATTGTTGTTCCTAAGGGTGACCTTCGTAAAGTCATTATGAACGAAGCTCACAATTCACTCCTCTCTATTCACCCCGGAAGTACAAAGATGTACCATGACCTCAAGCAGTCGTATTGGTGGACTCGAATGAAGCGCGAGATTGCTCAGTTCGTGAATGAATGTGATGTCTGCAGAAGAGTGAAAGCAGAACACCAACGGCGAGCTGGTCTCCTCCAACCTCTTGCCATTCTAGAATGGAAGTTTGACCATATTGAGATGGACTTCGTGACTCGATTTCCAAAGTCCAAGCATGGCAATGATGCTATCTTCGTTGTCATCGACAAGCTCACTAAAGTGGATCATTTTCTTCCTATCAAAGAGTCTATCACAGCAGCTCAGTTGGCAGAGCTATATACCTCCAGGATTGTCTCTTTGCACGGCATTCCACAATTGATATCTTCAGATCGTGGAAGCATCTTCACTTCTAAGTTCTGGGATTCTTTTCAGAAGGCTATGGGCACCAACATTCGCTTCAGCATAGCTTTTCATCCTCAAACCAGTGGCCAAGTCGAGCGAGTCAATCAAATTCTTGAAGATATGATCAGAGCTTGTGTCATTTCTTTCGGTATGAAGTGGTAAGATTGTCTTCCATATGTTGAGTTCTCCTACAAAGTTAGCTTCCAAGCGAGTTCGGGCAAGGCCCCATTCGAGATTCTCTATGGTAGGAAGTGCCGTACTCCTCTTAACTGGTCAGAGACTAGTGAACGCCAACTTCTTGGCAATGACTTGATCACAGAGGCTGAAGAAATGTGCAAAGTCATTCGTGAAAATCTCAAAGCCGCGCAATCGCGCCAGAAGAGTTACTATGATAGCAAACATCATGACTTGGCTTTCGAGATCGGAGACCATGTCTACCTCCCTGTCTCTCCAATGAAAGGTACTTGTCACTTTGGTATCAAAGGGAAGCTTGCCCCTAGATACGTGGGTCCTTTCAAGATCATTGGCAAAAGAGGCAATCTCGCCTATCAACTTGAGCTTCCATCCAACTTTGTAAATGTGCACGTGGTGTTTCATGTGTCTCAGCTCCGCAAGTGTTTCAAGACTCCTGACCGCACCATCAACTTTGAAGAGATTGATCTCCAAGAAGACCTGTCTTATCATGAGCATCCCGTTGCTATTCTTGAAGAAACTGACCGCAAGACTCGCAACAAGTCTATAAAATTCCTGGAAGTGAAGTGGTCTACATCATTCCGATCATGAAGCCACCTGGGAACGCGAGGACCACCTCTGTTCTGAATATCCAGAGTTTTTCCAGTCCTAGATCTCGGGACGAGATCCTTTCGTAGTGGTGGAGTGTTGTAACGCCCCGTATGTAATTTGCCATATTTGTATCCCAACTCTTGCCATTTCCGGCACTAAGTTATGATGTTTCCTCGTTGTTGGGTTTCATCTTCATTTTGCATTTTGTCTTGTCATGCATCTCATATCATGTCATCATGTGCATCGCATTTGCATACGTGTTTGTCTCATGCATCCGAGCATTTTCCCCGTTGTCCATTTTGCATTCCGGTGCTCCTATGTCCTCCGGTGTCCCCTTTTGCCTCTTTTCATGTGCGGGTGTTAAACGTTCTCGGATTAGATCGAGACTTGCCAAGTGGCCTTGGTTTACTACCGGTAGACCGCCTGTCAAGTTTCGTGCCATTTGGACTTTGTTTGATACTCCAACAGTTAACCGAGGAACCGTAAAGGCCTCGTGTGTGTTGCAGCCCAACACCTCTCCAAAGTGGCCCCAAACCCACCTAAACCTCCTCCATCATCTCGGTCGTTCAATCATGATCGCGTGGCCGAAAATCGTGCTCAATTTGGAGCCTCCTAGCTCCTTCTATGTATAAATAGGCCTCCCCCTCCTTCATTTGCGGGTGAAACCCTAATTTCCGTCCCCTGCCGCCACCGGACGTGTCCGCGACGGCCGGACACGTCCGCCCGCCTTCGCCCAGCCAATCTCCGCCCACCATGTGTCCCGCCGCCGTCCTCTCCGCCGCCGGCCTGGCGAGCCCGGATCGGGCCCGCCCGGCCCATCGCCGCCGCCGCGCCTTCCCAGCGCCCGAGCGCCGCCGCCTCGCAAGCCCT
>NC_041380.1:202882095-202894176 GCF_002162155.2 Triticum dicoccoides
CGCCGCTTCTCCGCCGCCGGTGCACCTCCGCCGTCGCCTCGCCGGCGCGCCACCGCGCCACCGTCGCCGGCCGCCTCTCCAGTCGCCTCGCCCGCCGCGTACCTCGTCGTCCCCGACGGATCCGGCCTCCACCTCGCCGTCCCTCCTCTCCGGCCTCGTCTCCGCCGTCCCCGACGAACTTCGGCCACCGCGGCATTCTCCCGCGAGCTCTCCGGCGAGATCCGCTACTGCCTCGAGACCCGTGCTGGAAACCCTAGATCCATAGAGGTTGACCTTTTTCCCCTCACTAAGTCCCTAGTTTGCATTATTTTTAGGCAACTTCATCTTGTCATAACCTTACATCTGTGGCTCCGTTTTGGGCGTGTAGCCTATCAAATTGTTCGCCTGGATGTGCACTTCATTTCATTCCATTGCACCATGTTCATTTGAGATCATCTTGATGCCCTAAATGCTGTTGCAAGAGTGCTATGTAATGTTAGTGTCTGTCTCTTATCAGAATATGGACATTTTTCATTTTTGCCATGTTTAATGTGTGCCTCCTATGGACTTGAGCCCTACATGTGTTTTGTTATATGCCATGCCTTCTTTACAGGGGTGTATGCCATGTATTTTTGTGATCATTGTGGTGACTAGCACAAGAATGCAAAGTAGCTCTCGTGATGTTGCTGATTTCAGGGATTTAGATTTCTTCTTAGTCATTTCCCTGATGATATTTTTATGCCATGTATTCATGTTGCTACAGAGTGATCCATGCCTATTTTGGGCATGTTCAGTAAGGATGTTTTTGAGATAATGTTATGCTCTATCCATCCATGTCTTTGTTTACAATTATGGATCACCCTTTCATGACTCAATCTTGCTCTACTTCTGCTATAAAATGTTCCTGGCAGATTGTTTACGTGTTAAGCAATTTTGCCGAGGTTGTTGTAGTTGATCCATGCATGCTATGAGAGTGTTCTTGCCATGGTTAGCTTATTTAACATGTCTACTTGCTGGGTGTATGCTTATCTTGTCATGCAATGCCTTGTGGTAAGTGCATCGAGCTCGCAAACATGCCTACATAATTCTGTTTTGCCATGTTCCAGTTTTCTGCTAAGTCTGAATCTGTTAACGAAACTTGCTATGTTTACATGGTTGCCATTGTATCTTCTGATCCCTTTTGGCTTATGGTCAGTAAGGGACTTTTGTTATATGCTTTGTGTAGTTTCATGCCATGCCTTGCTTTGCCATGATATGTTCCTGTAGCATGTTGTTATCTTGCTCTAAACATTGCTTCCTGATGTTAAATCCTGACATGTTGTTTTCACTAAATCTGTGAACCTAATATCTTTTGCACTTTTGCCATGCTTGTTTGAACCTGCTATTGTGTGAATTAGATGTAGCTCAGTGTTCATCTTTTGTCAAGCATCTTGAGTGGATCACCGCCATGTGTTTTGTTGCTATGTTAGAGTGCAGTAGCTTATTTTTCTTGATGCATTTAGATGGCCTCGTGCTGTTGATCGCAGCTTTGTGACATTATTGTTTTGCTTGCCATTTGCAAACCATGCATCCGATTCCGGTGATCTTTATATCGATTTCGACCGAAATCAACTCTTCTTTCCAGCGGCACTCTTGGTTTGCCAAGTTGAGGCCTGGTTCAATCTTTCCTTTCCGAAGCACGCATATGCATTGCGTATCACATCCCGCATATCATGCCATGTTTTGCATCATGTTGCTTGCGCATTGCACCGTGGTTGATTGTGTCTCCCTTGCTTGTGTTCTTGCTTTGGGTAGAGCCAGGAGACGAGTACGTGATCGAGGAACCCGTTGAGAACGTTTACGAGGATCAAGCTTACGTCAACTCGGAGAACTTTGCAGGCAAGATGACCATACCCTCGAAATCACTTCTATCTTTGCTTGCTAGTTGCTCGCTCTATTGCTATGCCTATGCTATGATACCTACCACTTGCTTATCATGCCTCCCATATTGCCATGTCAAACCTCTAACCCACCTTGTCCTAGCAAACCGTTGTTTGGCTATGTTACCGCTTTTCTCAGCCCCTCTTATAGCGTTGCTAGTTGCAGGTGAAGATTGGAGTTTGTTCCTTGTTGGAACATGTTTATTGTTGGGATATCATTATTATATCTTGTCTACTTTAATGTAGCTATATACTTGGTAAAGGGTGGAAGGCTCGGCCTTATGCCTGGTGTTTTGTTCCACTCTTGCCGCCCTATTTTCCATCATACCGGTGTTATGTTCCTTGATTTTGCGTTCCTTACGCGGTTGGGTTATAATGGGAACCCCTTGATAGTTCGCCTTGAATAAAACTCCTCCAGCAAGGCCCAACTTTGATTTTTCCATTTGCCACCTAGCCTTTTTCCCTTGGGTTCCGCGGACTCAAGGGTCATCTTTATTTTAAACCCCCGGGCCAGTGCTCCTCTGAGTGTTGGTCCAACCTGTCAGCTGCCGGTGGCCACCAGTGGCAACTCTGGGCTGGCCTACCGGAACCTTGGACAATCCGGTGTGCCCTGAGAACGAGATATGTGCTGCTCCTATCGGATTTGTCGGCACATTCGGGTGGCTTTGCTGGTTTAGTTTTGGCATTGTCGAGATGTCTTGTAACCGGGATTCCGAGTCTGAGCGGGTCGTCCTGGGATAAGGAATATCCTTCGTTGACCGTGAGAGCTTGTGATGGGCTAAGTTGGGACACCCCTGTAGGGATTTGAACTTTCGAAAGCCGTGCCCGCGGTTATGGGCAGATGGGAATTTGTTAATGTCCGGTTGTAGAAAACCTGAAACTTAAATTTAACTAAAATGAATCCACAACGTGTGTAGCCGTGATGGTCTCTTTTCGGCGGAGTCCGGGAAGAGAACACGGTCTCGTGTTATGCTTGAACGTAAATATTTCTAGGATCACTTCTTGATCATAGTTTCTCGACCGTGCCTTGCCTTCTTTTCTCGCTCTCATTTGCGTATGTTAGCCACCATATATGCTAGTGCTTGTTGCAGCTCCACCTCATAGCTTTTACCTACCCATAAGCTTAAATAGTCTTGATCGTGAGGGTGTGAGATTGCTGAGTCCCCGTGACTCAGAGACTACTTCCAAAACCAGATGCAGGGACCCATGATACCGCTCCAGGAGATGCGACTGATCTCAAGTGGGAGTTCGATGAGGACTCAGGACGATACTACGTTTCCTTTCCAGACGACCAGTAGTGGAGCCCAGTTGGGGCGATCGGGGACATTATGCATTTGGGGTTGTCTTTATTTTGGTTCCGTAGTCGGACCTTTATTCTATCTGGATGATTGTAATGTTATATTTATGCTCTTGGGTGAAGTGGCGATTGTAAGCCAACTATGTATCTCTTTTCTTTCAGTACATGGGATGTGTAAAGATTACCCCTCTTGCGACATTGCCTACAATGCGGTTATGCCTCTAAGTCGTGCTTCGACACGTGGGAGGTATAGCCGCATCGTGGGTGTTACAATTTATATCTCATCACGTCTTGACCATATCACATCACAACATGCCCTACAAAAACAAGTTAGACGTCCTCTACTTTGTTGTTGTAAGTTTTATGTGGCTGCTACGGGCTTCTAGCAAGAACCGTTCTTACCTACGCATCAAAACCACAACGATTTTTCGTTAAGTGTACTGTTTTAACCTTCAACAAGGACCGGGCGTAGTCAAACTCGATTCAACTAAAGCTGGAGAAACATCACCCACTAGCCACCTTTGTCCGAAGCACGTCGGTAGAACCAGTCTCATGAACGCGGTCACGTAATGTCTCTCTGGGCCGCTTCATCCAACAATACCACCGAATCAAAGTAAGACATTGCTGGTAAGCAGTATGACTATTATCACTCACAACTCTTTGTGTTCTACTCATGCATATAACATCTACGCATAGACCTGGCTCGGATGCCACTGTTGGGGAACGTAGTATTTCAAAATTTTACCTACGATCACGCAAGATCTATCTAGGAGATGCATAGCAATGAGGGGGGGAGAATGTGTCTATGTACCCTCGTAGATCGAAAGCAGAAGTGTTTAGTAACGCGGTTGATGTAGTCGAACGTCTTTGCGATCCAAGTACCAAACACACGACACCTCCGCGATCAGCACACGATCAACTCGATGACATCCCCCGAACTCTTGATCCAGTTGAGGCCGAGGGAGACTTCAGTCAGCACGACGACATGGTGACGGTGATGATGAAGTTACCGACGCAGGGCTTCGCCTAAGCACTACAATGATATGACCGAGGTGTGTAACTGTGGAGGGGGCACCGCACACGGCTAAAAGATCAACTTGTGTGTCTATGGAGTGCCCCCTGGCCATGTATATAAAGGAGGGAGAGGGAGAGCCAACCGGCCCTAAGGGGGCGCGCCAAGGTGTGGAGTCCTACTAGGACTCCCTAGTCCTAGTAGGATTCTGAAGGAAATATGCCCTAGAGGCAATGATAAAGTTATTATTTATTTCCTTATATCATGATAAATGTTTATTATTCATGCTAGAATTGTATTAACCGAAAACATGATACATGTGTGAATACATAGACAAACAGAGTGTCACTAGTATGCCTCTACTTGACTAGCTCGTTGATCAAAGATGGTTATGTTTCCTAACCATAGACATGAGTTGTTATTTGGTTAACGGGATCGCATCATTAGGAGAATGATGTGATTGACTTGACCCATTCCATTATCTTAGCACTTGATCATTTAGTTTGTTGCTATTGCTTTCTTCATAACTTATATATGTTCCTATGACTATGAGATTATGCAACTCCCGTACCGGAGGAACACTTTGTGTGCTACCAAACATCACAACGTAACTGGGTGATTATAAAGGTGCTCTACAGGTGTATCCAAAGGTATTTGTTGGGTTGGCGTATTTCGAGATTAGGATTTGTCACTCCGATTGTCGGAGAGGTATCTCTGGGCCCTCTCGGTAATGCACATGACTCAAGCCTTGCAAGCATTGCAACTAATAAGTTAGTTGCGGGATGATGTATTACGGAACAAGTAAAGAGACTTGCCGGTAAAGAGATTGAACTAGGTATTGAGATACCGACGATCGAATCTCGGGCAAGTAACATACCGATGACAAAAGGAACAACGTATATTGTTATGCGGTCTGACCGATAAAGATCTTCGTAGAATATGTAGGAGCCAATATGAGCATCCAGGTTCCGTTATTAGTTATTGACCGGAGACGTGTCTCGGTCATGTCTACATAGTTCTCGAACCCGTAGGGTCCGCACGCTTAAAGTTAGGTGACGATCATAATTAGGGTTTTTGTGTTTTGATGTATCGAAGGTTGTTCGGTGTCCCGGATGTGATCACGGACATGACCAGGAGTCTCGAAATGGTCGAGACATAAAGATTTATATATTGGAAGCCTATATTTGGATATCGGAAACATTCCGGCTGAAATCGGGATTTTACCGGAATACCGGGGGCTTACCGGAACCCCCCGGGGGTTATTGGGCCTACATGGGCCCTAAGGTAGAAGAGGAGGGCTCGCCAGGGCAAGCCGCACGTCTCTCTCCCCCTAGTCCGAATAGGACAAGGAAGGGGGGGCGCCCCCCTTTCCTCTTTCTCTCTTCCCCCTTCCTTTTCCAACAAGGCAAGAAGGGGGAGTCCTACTCCCGGTGGGAGTAGGACTCCTCCAGGCGCACCCCTTGGGCCGGCCGCACCTCCCCCTCTCCCTCCTTTATATACGGGGGCAAGGGGGAACCCCATGACACACAAGTTGATCTTCGTGATCGTTCCTTAGCCGTGTGCGGTGCCCCCTTCCACCATATTCCACCTCGGTCATATCGTAGCGGTGCTGAGGCGAAGCCCTGCGTCGGTAGAACATCATCACCGTCATCACGCCGTCGTGCTGACGAAACTCTCCCTCAACACTTTGCTGGATCGGAGCTCAAGGGATGTCACCGAGTTGAACGTGTGCAGAACTCGGAGGTGCCGTACGTTCGGTACTTGGATCGGTCGGATCAGGAAGACGTACGACTACTTCCTCTACGTTGTGTCAACGCTTCCGTTGCCAGTCTACGAGGGTACGTAGACAACACTCTCCCCTCTCGTTGCTATGCATCACCATGATCTTGCGTGTGCGTAGGATTTTTTTTGAAATTACTACGTTCCCCAACAGTGGCATCCGAGCCTAGGTTTTATGCGTTGATGTTATGCACGAGTAGAACACAAGTGAGTTGTTGGCGATATAAGTCATACTGCTTACCAGCATGTCATACTTTGGTTCGGCGGTATTGTTGGATGAAGTGGCCCGGACCGACATTACGCGTACACTTATGCGAGACTAGTTCTACCGACGTGCTTTGCACACAGGTGGCTGGCCGGTGTCAGTTTCTCCAACTTTAGTTGAACCAAGTGTGACTACGCCCGGTCCTTGCGAAGGTTAAAACAGCACCAACTTGACAAACTATCATTGTGGTTTTGATGCGTAGGTAAGAACGGTTCTTGCTAAGCCCGTAGCAGCCACGTAAAACTTGCAACAACAAAGTAGAGGACGTCTAACTTGTTTTTGTAGGGCATGTTGTGATGTGATATGGTCAAGACATGATGCTAAATTTTATTGTATGAGATGATCATGTTTTGTAACCGAGTTATCGGCAACTGGCAGGAGCCATATGGTTGTCGCTTTATTGTATGCAATACAATCGCGCTGTAATGCTTTACTTTATCACTAAGCGGTAGCGATAGTCGTGGAAGCAATAGATTGGCGAGACGACGATGATGCTACGATGGAGATCAAGGTGTCGCGCTGGTGATGATGGTGATCATAACAGTACTTCAGAGATGGAGATCACAAGTACAAGATGATGATGGCCATATCATATCACTTATATTTATTGCATGTGATGTTTATCTTTTATGCATCTTATCTTGCTTTGATTGACGGTAGCATTATAAGATGATCCCTCACTAAATTATCAAAGTATAAGTGTTCTCCCTAAGTATGCACCGTTGCGAAAGTTCTTCGTGCTGAGACACCACGTGATGATCGGGTGTGATAGGCTCTACGTTCAAATACAACGGGTGCAAAATAGTTGCACACGCGGAATACTCAGGTTAAACTTGACGAGCCTAGCATATAATAGATATGGCCTCGGAACACGAAGACCGAAAGGTCGAGCATGAATCATATAGTAGATATGATCAACATATTGATGTTCACCATTGATACTACTCCATCTCACGTGATGATCGGACATGGTTTAGTTGATTTGGATCACGTGATCACTTAGAGGATTAGAGGGATATCTTTCTAAGTGGGAGTTCTTAAGTAATATGATTAATTGAACTTTAATTTATCACGAACTTAGTGCTGGTAGTATTAGCATATCTATGTTGTAGATCAATAGCTCGCGTTTAGCTCCCCTGTTTTATATTTGATATGTTCCTAGAGAAAATTAAGTTGAAAGATGTTAGTAGCAATGATGCAGATTGGATCCGTGATCTGAGGATTAGCCTCATTGCTGCACAGAAGAATTATGTCCTTAATGCACCGCTAGGTGGTAGACCTATTGCAGGAGCAGATGCAGACGTTATGAACGTTTGGCTAGCTCAATATGATGACTACTTGATAGTTTTAGTGCACCATGCTTAAACGGCTTAGAATCGGGACTTCAAAGACGTTTTGAACGTCATGGACCATATGAGATGTTCCAGGAGTTGAAGTTAATATTTCAAACAAATACCTGAGTTGAGAGATATGAAGTCTCCAACAAGTTCTATAGCTAAAAGATGGAGGAGAATAGCTCAAGCAGTGAGCATGTGCTCAGATTGTCTGGGTACTACAATCGCTTGAATCAAGTGGGAGTTAATCTTCCAGATAAGATAGTGATTGACAGAATTCTCTAGTCACCATCACCAAGTTAGTAGAACTTCGTGATGAACTATGATATGCAAGGAATAACGGAAACGATTCCCAAGCTCTTCGTAATGCTAAAATCAACGAAGGTAGAAATCAAGAAAAATATCAAGTGTTGATGGTAGACAAGACCACTAGTTTCAAGAAAAGGGCAAAGGGAAGAAGGGGAAATTCAAGAAGAACGGCAAGCAAGTTGCTGCTCAAGTGAGGAAGCCCAAGTCTGGTCCGAAGCCTGAGACTAAGTGCTTCTACTGCAAAGGGACTGGTCACTCGAAGCGGAACTGCCCAAGTATTTGGCGGATAAGAAGGATGGCAAAGTGAACAAAGGTATATTTGATATACGGATTATTGATGTGTATTTTACTAGTGTTCGTAGCAACCCCCCGGTATTTGATACTGGTTCAGTTGCTAAGAGTAGTAACTCGAAACGGGAGTTGCAGAATGAACAGAGACTAGTTAAGGGTGAAGTGACGATGTGTGTTGGAAGTGGTTCCAAGATTGATATGATCATCATCGCACACTCCCTATACTTTCGGGATTAGTGTTGAACCTAAATAAGTGTTATTTGGTGTTTGCATTGAGCATGAATATGATCTGATCATGTTTATTGCAATACGGTTATTCATTTAAGTAAGATAATAAATTGTTGTTCTGTTTACATATATGGTTACACACCCAATGAAAATGGTTCGTTGGATCTCGATCGTAGTGATACACATATTCATAATATTGAAACCAAAAGATGCAAACTTAATAATGATAGTGCAACTTATTTGTGGCACTGCCGTTTAGGTCATATTGGTGTAAAGCGCATGAAGAAACTCCATGCTGATGGACTTTCGGAATCACTTGATGCTTGCGAACCATGCCTCATGGGCAAGATGATTAAGTCTCCATTCTCCGAAACAATGCAGCAAGCAACAAATTTGTTGGAAATCATGCATACTAATGTATGTGGTCCAATGAATATTGAAGCTCGCGACAGGTATCATTATTTTCTGATCTTCACAGATGATTTGAGCAGATATGAGTATATCTACTTGATGAAACACAAGTCTCAAACGTTTGAAAAGTTCAAAGAATTTCAGATTGAAGTGGAGAATCATCGAAACAAAATAAAAGTTTCTATGATAATCGCAGAAGTAAAGTATTTGAGTTACGAGTTTGGCCTTCAGTTAAAACAATGTGAAATAGTTTCACTACTCACGCCACCTGGAACACCACAGTGTAATGGTGTGTCCGAATGTCGTAACCGTGCTTTATTAGATATGGTGCGATCTATGACGTCTCTTACTGATTTACCGCTATCGTTTTGGGGTTATGCATTAGAGACAGCTACATACACGTTAAATAGGGCACCACTAAATCCGTTGAGACGACACCGTATGAACTATGGTTTGGCAAGAAACCTAAGCTGTCGTTTCTTAAAGTTTGAGGTTGCAATGCTTATGTGAAAAAGTTTCAACCTGATAAGCTCAAACCCAAATCGGAGAAGTGCGTTTCATAGGATACCCAAAAGAAAATGTTGGGTACACCTTCTATCACAGATCCGAAGGCAAGATATTCGTTGCTGAGAATGGATCCTTTCTAGAGAAGGAGTTTCTCTCGAAAGAAGTGAGTGGGAGGAAAGTAGAACTTGATGAGGTAACTATACCTACTCCCTTATTGGAAAGTAGTTCATCACAGAAATCTGTTCCTATGACTACTACACCAATTAGTGAGGAAGCTAATGATGATGATCATGTAACTTCAGATCAAGTTACTACCGAACCTCGTAGGTAAACCAGAGTGAGATCTGCACCAGAGTGGTACGGTAATCCTGTTCTGGGGGTCATGTTACTTGACCATGACGAGCCTACGAACTATGAGGAAGCGATGATGAGCCCAGATTCCGCGAAATGGCTTGAGGCCATGGAATCTGAGATGAGATCCATGTATGAGAACAAAGTATGGACTTTGATTGACTTGCCCATTGATCGGCGAGCCATTAATATTAAATGGATCTTCAAGAGGAAGACGGACACTGATAGTAGTGTCACTATCTACAAAAGCTAGAATTGTCGCAAAAAGGTTTTCGACAAGTTCAAGGTGTTGACTACGATGAGAGTTTCTCACTCGTATCTATGCTTAAGTCTGTCCGAATCATGTTAGCAATTGCCGCATTTTATGAAATCTGGCAAGTGGATAAACAAAACCGCATTCCTTAATGGGTTTATTAAAGAAGAGTTGTATATGATGCAACAAGAAAGTTTTGTCAATCCTAAAGGTGCTAACAAAATATGCAAGCTCCAACGATCCATCTATGGACTGGTGCAAGCATCTCGGAGTTGGAATATACACTTTGATAAGTTAATCAAAGCATATAGTTTTATATAGACTTGCAGTGAAGCCTGTATTTACAAGAAAGTGAGTGGGAGCACTACAGCATTTCTGATAAGTATATGTGAATGACATATTGTTGATCGGAGATAATGTAGAATTATTCTGCAAAGCATAAAGGAGTGTTTGAAAGGGGTTTTCCAAAGAAAGACCTCGGTGAAGCTGCTTACATAGTGAACATCAAGATCTATAGAGATAGATCAAGACGCTTGATAAGTTTTTCAATGAGTACATACCTTGACAAGATTTTGAAGTAGTTCAAAATGGAATAGTCAAAGAAAGAGTTTTTGCCTGTGTTACAAGGTGTGAAGTTGAGTAAGACTCAAAACCCGACCACGGCAGAAGGTAGAGAGAGAATGAAAGTCATTCCCTATGCCTTGGCCATAGGTTCTATAAAAATATGCCATGCTGTGTACCAGATCTATTGTATACCCTGCACTGTTTTTGGCAAGGGAGTACAATAGTGATCTAGGAGTAGATCACTGGACAACGGTCAAATTATCCTTAGTGGAATAAGTATATGTTTCTCGATTATGGAGGTGACAAAAAGGTTCGTCGTAAAGGGTTATGTCAATGCAAATTTTGACACTGGTCCAGATGACTCTAAATCTCAATCTGGATACATATTGAAAGTGGGAGCAATTAGCTAGAATAGCTCTGTGCAGAGCATTGTTGACATAGAAATTTGCAAAATACTTACGGATCTGAATGTGGTAGACCCGTTGACTAAACTTCTCTCACAAGCAAAACATGATCACACCTTAGTACTCTTTGGGTGTTAATCACATAGCGATGTGAACTAGATTATTGACTCTAGTAAACCCTTTAGGTGTTGGTCACATGACGATGTGAACTATGGGTGTTAATCACATGGTGATGTGAACTATTGGTGTTAAATCACATGGCGATGTGAACTAGATTATTGACTCTAGTGCAAGTGGGAGACTGAAGGAAATATGCCCTAGAGGCAATAATAGAGTTATTATTTATTTCCTTATATCATGATAAATGTTTATTATTCATGCTAGAATTGTATTAACCGGAAACATGATACATGTGTGAATACATAGACAAACAGAGTGTCACTAGTATGCCTCTACTTGACTAGCTCATTGATCAAAGATGGTTATGTTTCCTAACCGTAGACATGAGTTGTTATTTGGTTAACGGGGTCACATCATTAGGAGAATGATGTGATTGACTTGACCCATTCCATTACCTTAGCACTTGATCGTTTAGTTTGTTGCTATTGCTTTCTTCATAACTTATATATGTTCCTATGACTATGAGATTATGCAACTCCCATTTTCCGGAGGAACACTTTGTGTGCTACCAAACGTCACAACGTAACTGGGTGATTACAAAGGTGCTCTACAGGTGTCTCCAAAGGTATTTGTTGGGTTGGCGTATTTCGAGATTAGGATTTGTCACTCCGATTATCGGAGAGGTATCTCTGGGCCCTCTCGGTAATGCACATCACTCAAGCCTTGCAAGCATTGCAACTAATAAGTTAGTTGTGGGATGATGTATTACAGAACGAGTAAAGAGACTTGCCGGTAACGAGATTGAACTAGGTATTGAGATACCGACGATCGAATCTTGGGCAAGTAACATACCGATGACAAAAGGAACAACGTATATTGTTATGAGGTCTTACCGATAAAGATCTTCATAGAATATGTAGGAGCCAATATGAGCATCCAGGTTCCGCTATTGGTTATTGACCGGAGACGTATCTCGTTCATGTCTACATAGTTCTCGAACCCGTAGGGTCCGCACGCTTAAAGTTCGGTGACGATCATAATTAGGGTTTTTGTGTTTT
>NC_041380.1:202894494-202900371 GCF_002162155.2 Triticum dicoccoides
CGCGCCCCTCTCCCCCCTAGTCCGAATAGGACAAGGAAGGGGGGGCGCCCCCCTTTCCTCTTTCTCTCTTCCCCCTTCCTTTTCCAACAAGGCAAGAAGGGGGAGTCCTACTCTCGGTGGGAGTAGGACTCCTCCAGGCGCACCCCTTGGGCCAGCCGCACCTCCCCCTCTCCCTCCTTTATATACGGGGGCAAGGGGGCACCCCATGACACACAAGTTGATCTTCGTGATCGTTCCTTAGCCGTGTGCGGTGCCCCCTTCCACCATATTCCACCTCAGTCATATTGTAGCGGTGCTTAGGAGACGCCCTGCATCGGTAGAACATCATCACCGTCATCATGCTGTCATGCTGACAAAACTCTCCCTCAACACTTTTCTGGATTGGAGCTCGAGGGACGTCACCGAGTTGAACGTGTGCATAACTCGGAGGTGCCGTACGTTCGGTACTTGGATCGGTCGGATCGGGAAGACGTACGACTACTTCCTCTACGTTGTGTCAACGCTTCCGTTGCCGGTCTACGAGGGTACGTAGACAACACTCTCCCCTATCGTTGCTATGCATCACCATGATCTTGCGTGTGCGTAGGAATTTTTTTGAAATTACTACGTTCCCCAAAAGATTCCACCTCCCACACGGAGTAGGAAAGGGGAAAGGGAGAAGGAGAAGGAAAGGGGGGGACCCCTTTTCCTAGTCCTAATCGGCCTCCTACCCTAGGGGGTGCAACACCCCCTTGTGGGCTGGTGTTCTTCCCTCTTATGGCCCATAAGGCCCATAACTTCTCCCGGGGGGTTCCGGTAACCTCCCGGTACTCCGGAAAAATGCCCGAACCTCTCAGAACCATTCTGATGTCCAAATGCAACCTTCCAATATATGAATCTTTACCTCTCAACCATTTGGAGACTCCTCGTCATGTTCGTGATATCATCCGGGACTCCGAACATACTTCGGTTTATCAAATCACATAAATCATAATACAAATCTTCGTCGAACGTTAAGCGTGCAGACCCTACGGGTTCGAGAACTATGTAGACATGACCGAGACACATCTCTGGTCAATAACCAATAGAGGAACCTGGATGCTCATATTGGCTCCTACATATTCTACAAAGATCTTTATCGGTCAAACCAGATAACAACATACGTTGTTCCCTTTGTCATCAGTATGTTACTTGCCTGAGATTCGATCGTCGGTATCATCATACCTAGTTCAATCTCATTACCGACAAGTCTCTTTACTCGTTCCGTAATGCATCATCCCGTAACTAACTCATTAGTCACATTGCTTGCAAGGCTTATAGTGATGTGCATTACCGAGAGGGCCCAGAGATACCTCTCCGAAACACAGAGTGACAAATCCTAATCTTGATCTATGCCAACTCAACAAACACCATTGGAGACACCTGTAGAGCATCTTTATAATCACCCAGTTACGTTGTGATGTTTGATAGCACACAAGGTGTTCCTCCGGTATTCGGGAGTTTCATAATCTCATAGTCAGAGGAACATGTATAAGTCATGAAGAAAGCAATAGCAATAAAACTAAACGATCATAATGCTAAGCTAATGGATGGGTCTTGTCCATCACATCATTCTCTAAAGATGTGACCCCGTTCATCAAATGACAACACATGTCTATGGCTAGGAAACTTAACCATCTTTGATTAATGAGCTAGTCGAGTAGAGGCATACTAGGGACACTCTGTTTGTCTATGCATTCACACATGTACTAAGTTTTCGGTTAATAGAATTCTAGCATGAATAATAAACATTTATCATGATATAAGGAAATATAAATAACAACTTTATTATTGCCTCTAGGGCATATTTCCTTCATTTGTGACATGGGGATGGTGAGGGTTTTCTTTTTTCTTTTTTGAATTGGGTGGTGAGGGTTTTCTGTCCCACAAAGAATTTTGGGGGCGACGGTTTTCTAGAGCGAACCATGTGTGATTGACGCAACAGGCAAAATGAAAGTCATTGCACACGGTTCCAATTTTGGGAACCGTGTGTGATCGATGTACTACCTCCGTCCTGGTTTATTGGTCCCCCTTTGTAATTTTTACCAAATTTTGACCAAATATTTAACATACTCAGACATAGATAATAAGCATACACGTACATAAGCATAGTTCAACCATAAGTAGTACATAGTTCAACCGCATTAAGCATACTCAAGCACACATAGTTCGATCCATCCCACATCTCATCTCACATGCGGCTGGCCGATCCTGAAGCTTCTCCAGGTACTCGGCGTACGCAACGTGCGCCACCCTGCGAGAATACTTCTGCTTGAAGGAGCCAACGGCCTGTCCTCTTGCATGCGCCAGAACACTTAGATACGCGTCATGAAGCTTCTGGTTGCAAAATGTGCATCCATAGCCGCCGTTCCAGGTCCTAGTATGCCTGTTATGCATTCCCGCATAAAGCTCCCTCGGGATTTGCCTGTTGTACCTCCTCTGGACATCTTCATCCTCGCTGTCCACATTGTCAGACATCACCTATACAAATAGTAAAACAAATTTGGCATCAAATCAATGATTACATGCCGTGAAGTAGGATTATGAATTTGAGGCTATTTATTTATACATATCCAGAGATTATGGTTCGACTTTTAAGCACAGTCGTCTATGTACAAACCAATCTTGAAGAAAATAATGGCACAAACATATGTTAGTCATTCAAAATCAATTATCAAGCCCTGTCTAGGAATTATTAGCACGAACACTAACCCTAGTCGGATTACTAGCAGAAATCATTTGCACAGATGAAACAACTAATCACTTATCACTTGTACCATTCAAACAATCAATACACTACATGGATCTAACGAAACTTACCCGTATTTCATGGATTGAGAGAACATAGCCATAGGATTTCTGTTCCAAAAAGGGGGAGGTAGGAGTAACCAGAGAAACCCTATGATCTATTTGACACATAAATGGGTATAGATGACTAACCAGCTGTCCGTCATCGTCGGAGTCATCACCGGAGAGGTCGTCGGAGTCGGTGTGGAACTTCACCTCCGGCTATGGAAGCTCGACGCCGTCGATGATGTCAGGGTGCAGCGATAACTCGCCGGCGGTGACGGCAACCTCTGTCTCCATCTCCATGCCGTGCTCTGGTGCTTTAGCAGCCTCGGCGTCACCACTCCCTCCGATGGGGCACTTTGGTGGCTTCCTCATACACTGACAGCTTTGAGGACAAAGAGCGGCATCGAGGATGCAAGCGGAGAGAGAGGATTGTGTGTGTGTAGCGAGGATGGGGGGTGCGGCCGCTCGGGCGCACCATTAATATGGAGTAGTGGGAGTTGTAGGAGAGAGGTGGGCGGCGGTCAAACTGATGGCTCGCCTCTCGGTGAGCCTGTGCACCGGACTGCTGGCATGCCTACCAAAGTTTCACACAGCTACTCGCACGCCTCCCGATGACACTGCGCAGCGAGCACGCCTCCGTCAATTCACACACCTGCATGCACGCCTCCTCGTTTGCATGCGTGGCAGACGCGTCTCATCAACTCACGCCTGCTCGCACGGCACACAGGTCACGCGGCGACACGTATATTATTTTTCTATTTGGATGATTAATGTTGCCGCTTTATTGCTTACCCGAAGCATGGCACGTATCCATTGTTGGTCTAACACTCACGGTTCGAATAAATAACCCATTTGGGATATTGGTTCCCAATTATTAATAATCTTTCGTCTGTAATTAGGTAAAGATTACATCAAACTGGTCTCAAATTTGACAAAAAAGTACAATACCACTTTGCATTGGTGTCCATATGACAACATGATAAGTTTCATGAACTTCAAATAAGTTCTGGATGTACTAGAGTTTAAAAATCAAGATTCTCAATGTTTGAAATTTGTTTCACAGGGAGTAAACATGCACCTAGTGAGACACATGTGTTTTTGCAATCCATTTAGGTGCACTGTCACGTGTGCATGTAGCTCAAATTTGTTTTTTGCACATTATACCCGTAGAAAATTAATCAATCAATATACTAAAATGTCTTAATGATCTCTGTGATAATTATTTAAATTAAAACATCCCTCCTTTGGTAACATATATGTTCATCGCGAGATAATTAATTTAACATGCATCGTAGTTGCGGTGGATTCCTGGTGTGTGTGTGTGGGTGTGTGCATCTAGGGGTGGCGGGTGGCTCGCAGTACACTACAAGTTGCGAGCCACTGTGTGGGTTGACCGTTTTGTTAGGCAGGCCGGTGCCACATCAGAGTCGTGAAATCGTCATTTAAAACATTACACAACCCTTTCATACATAAATGTTTTGGCCACATGAAGTCGATGGTTGTCCTACACGACACTCGATACTCGCGTGTGACGCTTCCTGTGGGCCCGCGAGGTCGTCGTCCATCACTTTGATGAACAGCCGTCAGTGAGGTTAATTTGACCAACAAGGTATAATCTTTTTTGTTTTTGTTATGGTGGTATATACTACGCGTCGAAGAGGTGGGAGGGGACTAGCATATGTACTATACGTACGCGTCCGTGAACAAGTACACCTCACTCAGTGTCGAGACTTTTTGGTTTCCGAGGCACGTGCCACATCAAAATTGTGAAATTGGCTATTCAGACATCATACAACACCTTTTTGGGCCACATGCATATCCTAGCTAGGACACTCACGTATGACACTTCCATCTATGGGCCCACGAGGCCATCGTCGATGCATGCATGCATCACTTTGAACTACATTGGGAGAGGTTAATTAATTTCACCATCAATGAGGATTCTTTTGGGTTGTACATATATTACGGTAGGAGCATACAGTATGCGGTGAAGAGGGGGGAATGGGATCATCATATGTAGTACGCTTGATGAACCTCGCTCTATGTGGCATGGTTTACGGTATTTGAGGCATGTGGGACATCAAAGTTGTGTATTTTGGGTATTCAACATATATATGTTTGGCCCACATGCAAAGCGGTGGTGGTTGTCCTCTCACACCCACTTAAGCGGTTATCAGCGATATCGATGCTTTCCATCTGTGGGCCCGCTTGGTCCATCACTACTTTTTGCCTGACAACAAGAGAGGTTAATTTGACTTAGGAGGGGATTATTATTTTTGCTTTGGGATGACATGCATGATACAGTTTGATCACACACACATGCATGTGTATGCATGAATCCCTCCCATTGAGTCGAAGTGGCTAGTACAACGACGCATCATGAACCGATCTCGCTCTGTGTGGGGAGCTAGTGTATGATTTTTGACGCACGCGCCACTTCAATGTTGTGTATTCAAACATGCATGCACACATCACCTCCATATATATATGCATGTAGTGGTTGTCTTCGAACTGTACACTCCCTCGCGTAGTTGACAAGCCTATATATTCGTGGGTCCACGTGGACATCCATGATCACCTTGACCAACAACAAGATAGGTTACTTGGCGGATTCTTCATTTGGTTCGTGTTATTGTAGTATAGGTCATGGTGAGATTAAGACCTTAAGTTTGAGTGCATATACTATGCATGCATGCGTGCATGAATCCCCGTCGTTGGCTTGAAGTGTGGTGTAACATACATATGCATCGTCAACCTAACCCTCACTCAGTGTGGGGATTTCTAGTTCGAAATCACGGTGCCACATCAAAGTTGTTCCATTATTACTCAAAAAACACACCTATCCATACATATGTTTGGGCCACACGCATGCAGTGGTGGTCTTCGGGGACTAGCTACTTGCATGATTATTGGAGAGCTAGCCCATCTCTGGGCTCGCATGGGCGACCATCACTTTGACCAACAACAAGAGAGAGGTTGTACAAACAAGGTGGATTATTCTTGGTCTGTTTTACGATCCATCTTGGTGAGATATGCCTCTCTGGACCGCGGACTGAAAGTGTGTGT
>NC_041380.1:202900818-202906370 GCF_002162155.2 Triticum dicoccoides
TGCCGACACGAGGGAGGGGGCTGCTAGCTACTTTGCACTTTGCTTGGGTGAACCTCAGTTGGGGGGGCATGCATTCATAGCTTAGGATTCCCTTCGTGCCGACACAAGGGAGGGGGGAGGGCTGCTAGCTACTTTGCACTTTGCTAGGTGTCGTGGTTCTAAGTCCGACAGTAGAATATGGGGGTAGGAATGGAGAGGCAAGATCTTAGCTATGGAGGAGTTGTACACACAAGGTTTACGAGTTCAGGCCCTTCTCGGAGGAAGTAACAGCCCTGCGTCTCGGAGCCCGGAGGCGGTCGACTGGATTATGCGTGTGTGAGTTACAGGGGGTGCGAACCCTTGTCCCAGAGGAGGGGTGGCTTATATAGAGTACGCCAGGACCCCAGCTCCCCTCCGTTACACAGGGTTCAATATGCATTAAGAAGAGGCGTTACAGGTAACGCCTATATTAAAGTGCTACAAATGATCATTAAGTATGTGAATGAATGATTGACTGTTGCTGCGCAGAGCGGCTTTAGGTCTTCTGATATGTCGAGTGGTTTGGTGGTCGATTGACCTGGATAAGAGAGGTCTCTGAGTGATTGATAGGTCGAGTGGACTTCGCTCGACACCTTTGCGGGTCCTCTGCTTCTGATTCTTGAACTTCTTAGTTCTTAGGACAAGACTTTAGGTGGGGCGTATAGGTCAGGCCTATTACCCTACCCTAGGTCTGTGTCTACATCATTAGCCCCCGAATGGATCGAGGTTTGAGTGAAAAAGAAGGATGATAGTTGACCTGGTTTCCGCCCTTGATCTGCCTTGTCTTCTTCTCCAAGTGGAGGTCAGCTGCCGAAACTTTCGACTTCGTTTCAGTCGCCTTGATCGATTCAAAAATCACCGATTGGTTTGTTCAGTGGCATCTATCGAGTGATATCTCTGATTGGAATCTTTGGTGAGATCGGTTACATAGGATCCCGGATCTCATGGCATTCGAAATTTGGGTCGAAGCGCGCCAGGCGGAGCGTCCCGCGGTAAGTGGAGTTGATAAATCGGACGTTTTGATTTCCGCGCCACCTTTTTCGCCACGTATCATGTGTGCAACTGTTGGGGGGATTTGACAGGATTGATCGGGCCCACGCGTCAGCCACTTGGAAGTAGGCCTTTAAAAGCGGCGAGGCCGAGGTATTCGTACTGTGCGTGCTCATTCCCCTTCTTCCTCTCGCGTCTCCACCTCGCCTAGCACGACCACTCTCGACACCGTTGTTCTGCCGCCATGGGGAAGGACAAAACGGCGGCGTTAGAGCGTGCGAAGAAGGCGACGGGGCGGCGAAGAACAAGAAGATGAATTGGGGGTCTTCATCGCGCTCGGGGCTGCCGTCAGGTTGGATCCAGGGAGACTAGATCCGATCTTCGCTCCGGCAAGAGGACTTGGATGATTTGGCTGAGTTAGGGCTGATCGTCCATGAGTCCGTGCGCCTACCGAGGGGGAATCGGAGCCGCAGCCGCAACCGAGTGAGTGTGTCTTGCTCACAACCCATGTCGACCGTGGTTTCTCGCTTCCACCACATCCTTTCTTTCGGGGCTTCTTAAACTTTTTCGGTGCCCAACTACATCACTTTACTCCCAATACCATCACATACCTTGCTGCGTTCGTCTCTATGTGTGAGAATTTTTTGGGGTGCCGACCACACTGGGACCTCTTCAAACACATCTTTACCATCCGATCCCAAACCGTGAAGAAAGCGAACTCGAAAGACGAGAAAACCCACGTTATCCAGATGTGCGGGGGCCTGGGCATTCAGAAGAGGAAGAGGAGCTCTTTTCCTCCAATGACTCTTCCTGAATCGGTCAGGGGCTGGCAGTCGACCTGGTTCTACTGCCAGGATATCGCGACCCCAGGCCAGTCGACCGGACTTCCCCCTTTTTCTTTTGACCGTGTCCAAACTCCATCTTCCTTGCAAGTGACCGCTGCTGAGAAGGCAGAGACATGCATGCTAGTTGAGAGAGTAGTCCAACTAATCAATCAAGGCGACACTGGTATGGACCTGCTCGAGGTGTTCCTCAGTCGGCGGATCCAACCCCTCCAAGCTCGCGATCATTCTATGTGGATGTACTCCGGGGCTGGCGACACTGCTCGGGTTCATCCGGAGGAAGTGGAGGCCAAAACTGTTGCCGATTGGCTGATGAGCATTACCGGGAACAAAGGCAACCCCAGGGGTGCCAGGAGAGTCGACCCTTTCAGCGACAGCAACCTGCTAGACAAGGTCTGGTCGTCATAACTGAATTTTTGAACATATTTTCCGACTGATTGAGGTTCCGACTGACTTGTGATCGGTTCCTTGTTTTGCAGATTTACACGGAGATGTATTCGATGCCCAATGGTGAACAAGCCCTGGAGCAAGACCAAGAGGGTGGGGACAGCGCCGAGGAGAGCGGCGAGTGGGAGTCCCCAGCTGATGGTGAAGATGATGAGAGTGACGAGTCTGACGATGAGGAGGTGGCCGACTCGCCGCCTCGCTCTGAACGTCGATCCAAGCAGCGGCACGACCCAGTGAATAGACGCGGCAAAGCTGTGGCGTCGAGTGCTCCATCTCACAAGCGCGCTCGGTCTCCGATTCTAGAGTTGACTAAGACAGTCCCCAAGCAGCCCAAAGCTAATCCTTCGAAGGCTCGGAAGACCTTGCCCAGGATCAAGATGGACGTCCCTGTTGCCTCTGGGTAAATGTTCTTCTCATATTTTCTTGTTCCGATCGGTTTTCTTGTTCTGACCGAGCGGATGATGAACCTATATAGCCCGATCTCAGCTGCGACTGATATGGATGTTGACAAGACCCCTGCCGATGAGGAAGCTGATGACGATGTCACCTCCAAAGCCAGTAATTTTGCCCAACTCGAAGTTTGTTTGGTCGACTGGAGTGTTGGTCAGTTGTCTTTATGGCTCTCTCTGTTTATTACAGCCCCACGAGACATTGTTGTGCTCCCAGACGATGAAGAGGAAGTACCGCTAAGAGGAAGGAGGAGGAAGGACAAGGAGCCGGGCAGGAAGGTGTCTGAAGCCTAAGTTCTTCGGTCGACTGGGACACCTGGGGCGACGGTCGAGCGATCGACAGACCCGGCTCGAACCAACGTCACCTTCGTTGTTCCTCTGTCGACTGTTTGTCCCTCGGGATCAGCTGCTCAGGCTCCTGCTGCGCTGACGTCACTCCATGCTTTAGATCCGGCGGCTGCTTCGATTGCTCTACCTCCGTCACTTTTTACTGCATATCAAAATCCGGACGATCCACTGACTGCTGCCAGAGAAGCTCTTCTTCAACTGAACCTTGTGATGGGGCAGCTGAAGGTGGTGCATGAGGCCAGTCAGGTGGCCTTCAACGCCGGAGCTGCCATGCAAGCCAATGTCCAGGTTAGTTGATTTTTCGATCGACCGTTTTTCTTGTCTGATCACCCACTAGAGTGTGGCTGTTCGGAAATAGTATATCTCTTTGTGTCAGTTCGAACTGATTCTTTGCACTAGTGGGGGCACGCTGAGTGCACCCACTGGGTGTAGTCCCCGAGACCGTAGTTGACTGCGGGCAGTCGATTGTGGTCTGAGAATTTGGATCTGCCTTTTTTTAAAGCCAATCGACCGTCGACTGTGGTCTAAAAATCAGTGGGGGCACGCTAAGTGCACCCACTGGGTGTAGTCCCCGAGACTGCCATTGAATGTTTGATTCGGCGGTAGTCTTACAATAATTATCTCTTTTTATCTCTGTCGACTGATATGGCTGTGAATGCAGAAATCTTGTGATCTTGGGGCTCAACTTTCTGACATGAACAAACAACAAATCAGCCTCAATCTTGATCTGGAACTGGCCAATAAGAACCTCAAGACCGCTCGTGATGAAGTAGCTGCCATGGGAGGTAACCAATCGACCGCTTCATATCCCAACACTGGCACTTTTCCTTTCCATCTTTGAACCGAGTGGCTTCACTCGAGCAGATGTATGTAATGAAAACCGCCAACTCCAAGCTCGCCTGAAGAATGTTATTTCTTTAGAGAAAATGAAGGAAGCTTTGGAGAAGAAGGATCTGGATCTTGCAGCAGCACAGAAGGAGGCGTGCGAGAAGACAGCGCTTGCTGACAAGAAGCTTGCTTCAGTCGGCAAGTTAGAAGAAGAAAACTCCAAGCTGAAGACTGTTGTATCTGACGCCAATCAGGAGGTCGAGCGACTGAAGAAGAACAAAGAGAAGTTGACCGACAAACTTGGAAGCCTCAAGGCCAAGAATGGAGAGCTAGAATCTTATCTGGGCCAACTTGCTGCGAAGCTAGTCTTGAAACTTGAAGGTATTGACTAATCTGTCTTATTTCTGTCGACTGACAAGTCTAATGGTGCCGTCGACTCATAATTCACTCGATCAGGCAGAACTTTGCCAAGACTTTGAAGCAGAAACCGGGCGGGTCAAGATGGGTCTCGATCCCATCAACTATCCAGTCAAAGATGATGTTGCAATGAACATGCTGCGGTTGGAGTCTCGCATGGACAGCGCGGTTGCTTATCTGGCACGCTTGAAAGCTGCAATGACTCGGGTTGATGCTGGTCTTTGGCCTCAGGCGGAGCTGTCTCAAGATTTCGAGTCTTTGATGGCTCGACTAAATCAAATCCTTGAACGCGTGCGAGAATGGAAGAAGTCATCTGCTCACTGTGGTGCTGACGTCGCTCTGTCTCTGGTTTGAGTGCACTGCAAGGATGTCAAAGAAGACAAGCTGGCGGAGCTCAAGGTTGCTAACACGAGGAAGCACATGTTCTAGTCTTTCATGGACACCTTCCTTGACGCCGCCACTCGCATTGCAGACAGCATTGACCTCGACAGTTTCTGCGACCCAGCCAGTCCTTCTCCTGATGCGTGACCGAAAAACATTATGCTCCACTTTTATTTGCCTCAGAATGCCGAGTGATTGTGTAACCGTTAAACTTCTTCGGGCTTGATGCTCGAATACTTTTGATCTGCCGTCTGGAACCTTGGGGTTTATCTGAACTTGGTTTATTTCTGAATATGCTGGTGTTTGCTTTCGACTGGACTTTGCTTTTTACTCGGAATACTCTTTGTGCTTGGAATGCAGCTCTGAAGTGGAGAATACTTAGGCGAGTACTTGGACTGCAGCTAAGCCCCCGAGTGGGAGGATCGCTCACCACTCGATAGGATTTTTAAACTTAGGCAAGTACTTGGACTGCAACTAAGCCTCCGAGTGGGAGGATCACTCACCACTCGGTAGGATTTTTAAAACTTAGGCGAGTACTTGGACTGCAGCTAAGCCTCCGAGTGGGAGGATCGCTCACCACTCAGTAGGATTTTTAAAACTTAGGCGAGTACTTGGACTGCAGCTAAGCCTTCGAGTGGGAGGATCGCTCACCACTCGGTAGGATTTTTCAAACTTAGGCAAGTATTTGGACTGCAGCTAAGCCTCCGAGTGGGAGGATCGCTCACCACTCGGTAGGATTTTTAAAACTTGGGCGAGTACTTGGACTGCAGCTAAGCCTTCGAGTGGGAGGATCGCTCACCACTTGGTAGGATTTTGAAACTTAGGCAAGTAC
>NC_041380.1:202906531-202906914 GCF_002162155.2 Triticum dicoccoides
TTTCAACTGGAATTTGTTTTTTGCTCGGAATATTATTTGTGCTTGGAACGCAGCTCTGAGGTGGAGAATACTTAGGCGAGTACTTGGACTGCAGCTAAGCCTCCGAGTGGGAGGATCGCTCACCACTCGGTAGGATTTTTAAAACTTAGGCGAGTACTTGGACTGCAGCTAAGCCTCCGAGTGGGAGGATCACTCACCACTCGGTAGGATTTTTAAAACTTAGGCGAGTACTTGGACTGCAGCTAAGCCTCCGAGTGGGAGGATCGCTCACCACTCGGTAGGATTTTTAAAACTTAGGCGAGTACTTGGACTGCAGCTAAGCCTCCGAGTGGGAGGATCGCTCACCACTCGGTAGGATAGCGTGATAAGCGCTCTGGAAATCT
>NC_041380.1:202907135-203057743 GCF_002162155.2 Triticum dicoccoides
CCACTCGGTAGGATTTTTAGAACTTAGGCGAGTACTTGGACTGTAGCCAAGCCCCCGAGTGGGAGGCTGGCTCACCACTCGGTAGGATTTTTTAAACTTAGGCGAGTACTTGGACTGCAACTAAGCCCCCGAGTGGGAGGCTGGCTCACCACTCGATAGGATTTTTCAAACTTAGGCGAAATGGATTCGCAGCTAAGCCCCCGAGTGAGAGGCTTGCTCACCACTCGGTAGGATTTTTACAAACTTAGGCGAAACGAATTCGCGGCTAAGCCACCCACTGGGGGATTTCTCACGTAAGCAAAAGCAAAAACAATCACTGGGAAAATTATAACACTTTTGTCTTTTAATAAATAAACTACAGAGGTATCTCTTATTACATCTCATCCGAGTGAGTACTTAAGTATAAAAGGGGCGGAGCAGCTCCGCATTCCAAGCTCGTGGCTCATCAATCTGGCGATCGACATTGTAAAGATGGTATGCTCCATTGTGGAGAACTCTGGTGACGATGAAAGGACCTTCCCAAGTAGGAGCGAGCTTGTGTGGTTTCTGTTGATCCACTCGGAGGACCAAGTCTCCTTCTTGGAAGGCTCGACTCTTCACATTTCTGGCATGGAATCGACGCAAGTCCTGCTGATAGATGGTCGATCGGATCATGGCCATCTCTCTTTCCTCTTCTAGGAGGTCGACTGCGTCCTGCCGGGCTTGTTCTGCTTCATCCCCAGAGTAGAGTTCGACTCGGGGTGCATTGTGAAGCAAGTCACTCGGCAAAACTGCTTCAGCTCCATAGACCAGAAAGAATGGAGTTCGTCCAGTCGACCGATTAGGGGTGGTCCTCAATCCCCAAAGAACTGACGGAAGCTCGTCGACCCATGTGCCTACTGCATGCTTGAGATCGCGCATCAGTCGGGGTTTTAGTCCTTTGAGAATTAGACCATTTGCTCTTTCTGCTTGTCCATTCGACTGGGGTGAGAGACTGACGTGTAGTCGACTCGTGTGCCTTGAGAGGCGCAAAAAGCTCTGAACTTGTCGGAATCGAAGTTTGACCCATTGTCAGTGATGATACTATGCGGAACTCCATATCTGAATATCAACTCTCTGATAAAGCTGATAGCAGTGCAGGCATCAAGATTCTTGATAGGTTTAGCTTCAATCCATTTAGTGAATTTGTCGACTGCCACCAGCACATGGGTGAAGCCGCTCCTGCCAGTTCTCAGCGGCCCAACCATATCCAATCCCCAAACAGAGAAGGGCCAGACAAGTGGAATGGTCTTCAAGGCTGAGGCGGGTTTGTGCGACATATTGGAATAGAACTGACATCCTTCACATTTGTCGACTATCTCCTTTGCCATTTCATTTGCTTTTGGCCAGTAAAATCCCGCTCGGTATGCTTTAGCCACGATGGTCCGAGAGGATGCATGATGGCCACAGGTCCCCGAGTGGATATCATCAAGAATTATTTGACCTTCTTCTGGTGTTATACATTTTTGACCGACTCCAGTCGCGCTTTCCCTGTACAACGGTCCCTTTATCACAGTAAAGGCCTTAGATCGACGGATGATCTGTCGAGCCTCTTCTTCATTCTCTGGGAGTTCTTTCCTTAGGATGTACGCGATGTACGGCACTGTCTAGTCGGGAGTGATGACCAAAACTTCCATGATCAGGTCGACCACTGCTGGAACCTCAACTTCAGTCAGATCCGTGGCACTTTTTGGCTGCGGGGCTTCTTCGGTGAAAGGATCCTCTTGAACTGATGGTGTGTGGATGTGTTCCAGAAACACATTGCTGGGAATGGCTTCTCTCTTGGAACCTATTTTTGCCAAATCATCAGCTGCTTGATTTTTCAGTCGGGGTATATGATGCAGCTCTAACCCCTCGAATTTCTTCTCTAGCTTTCTCACTGCATTGCAATAACCAGTCATGGCTAGACTTCTGATGTCCCACTCCTTCATCACTTGATTCACCACCAAATCTGAGTCGCCATAGACCATGGGGCGATGGACACCGAGTGAAATGGCCATGCGCAACCCATACAAAAGTGCTTCATAATCTGCTTCGTTATTGGAGGAATCAAAGTGGATTTGGAGAACATATCTGAGCTTATCTCCTCGGGGGGAAACCAATACTACCCCAGCACCGGAACCATTCAGCATCTTAGAACCGTCGAAGAACATGGTCCAGTGCTCCGAGTGAACTTGAGTCGGCAGTTGCTGTTCAATCCACTCAGCGACGAAATCTGCAATTGCTTGGGACTTGATAGCTTTCTTTGCCTCAAACTTGATATCTAGGGGAAGGATTCAATCGCCCATTTTGCCACTCGACCAGTTGCATCTCTGTTGTGCAGAATCTTTGACAATGGAGTGTCGCTAACGACTGTAATGGAATGGTCAGAGAAGTAATGTGCAACCTTCTTCGTGGTCATATAAATCCCATATACAAGCTTCTGATAATGAGGATATCTTTGCTTTGATGGGGTCAAAACTTCAGAAACATAATATACTGGGCGCTGAACTTTAAAGGTTTTTATTTCTTATTCCCGCTCGACCGTAAGTACTGAACTGACGACTTGTCTCATGGCTACAATGTAAAGCAGCAAAGGCTCTTTGCTGATTGAGGCAGCAAGCACCGGCTGGGTGGAGAGCAGGGCTTTTAGCTCTACAAACGCTGCATCAGCTTCAGGAGTCCACTCGAACTTGTCTGACTTCTTCATCAGTCGGTAAAGAGGCAATGCCTTTTCACCGAGACGAGAAATGAATAGACTTAAAGCGGCCAAGCAACCAGTAAGCTTCTGGACATCGTGCACGCGCACAAGGCGCTTCATTCGGAGTATAGTACCAACTTTTTCTGGTTTGGCGTCGATTCCTCGTTCGGAAACGAGAAAACCGAGTAACTTTTCGCTAGGAACTCCGAATGTGCACTTTGATGGGTTAAGCTTGATATCATACCTCCTGAGGTTGGCAAATGTCTCAGCAAGGTCAGTCAGCAGGTCGGAACCTTTCCGTGACTTGACCACAATATCATCCATGTATGCTTCCACACTCCGACTGATTTGAGTGAGCAAACACTTCTGAATCATCCTCATGAACATGGCTCCGGCATTTTTGAGGCCGAATGGCATGGTAACATAACATAAGCACCCGAATGGAGTGATGAAAGCTGTTTTGATCTCGTCGGGACCATACAGACGGATCTGATGGTAACCGGAATAGGCGTCTAAAAAAGACAGGCGCTCACATCCCGCATTCGAGTCGACTATCTGGTCGATGCGGGGGAGAGGAAAATGATCTTTCGGGCAGGCCCGATTGATATGTTTGAAGTCAATGCACATGCGAAGTGACTTGTCCTTCTTGGGGACCATGATAACATTGGCAAGCCACTCGGAGTGGTAAATCTCTCGGACGAACTCTGCTGCTAAGAGTCGAGCCACCTCCTCGCCAATGGCCTTTCTCTTCTGGACGGCGGACCGTCGAAGATGTTCTTTGACAGGTTTCACTTTTGAGTCGACTCGTAGACGGTGCTCAGCCAGCCCCCTGGGAACACCCGACATGTCAGAAGGCTTCCATGCGAAGATGTCCCAGTTCTCACGGAGGAACTGGATGAGCGCTTCTTCCTATTTGGAGTCGAGTGTCGTAGAGATATGAGTCGGAGCAGCATTGGGGTCGGCCGGGTGAATGTGAATCGACTTTGTCTCACCGGACGACTGAAACGCTGATTCTGTAGCGGGCTTCTTGGCTCGCAACAAATCACTCGGGTCTGTAGTTTTCTGGTATTCCTACATCTCTACCACTGCCATCTGAGCATCGGCGATCTTTGAGCCTTTCTGAAAGCACTCTTTCGCCTTCTTCCGATTGCCGGTAATAGTGACCACACCTCTGGGACCAGGCATCTTCAATTTGAGGTACACATAACATGGTCGAGCCATGAATCGTGCATAAGTTGGCCTTCCCAAAATAGCGTGATAAGCGCTCTGGAAATCCACAACTTCAAATGTCAACTTTTCTTTGCGGTAATTTTTGGAATCACCGAAAACCACATCAAGAGCAATTTGGCCGAGTGACTCAGCCTTCTTTCCAGGAATTACTCCATGGAAACTCATGTTGCTGGTACTGAGTCTAGACATCGGAATGCCCATCCCGTTCAACGTCTCTGCATACAGTATATTCAGGCCACTGCCTCCATCCATCAAAACTTTGGTCAGTCGATTGCCTTCAACAATTGGGTCGACCACCAAAGCTTGCCTCCCAGGGGTGGCTATGTGCGTCGGGTGATCGGACTGGTCGAATGTGATGGCAGTCTGAGACCATTTCAAATAACTGGGTGTCACCGGAGCGACCATATTCACTTCTCGGTTGATAACTTTCAATCGACTTTTGCTTTCAACATCAGCAAAAATCATCAGGGTACAATTGACCTGGGGGTACCCATCATCACTATATTCCTTGTCCTCAACTTTGTCCGACTCCTTTTCCTTATCTTTGGGCTGTTTCCCTTGGAACTGCTGGATCAAGAGCCGACACTGTCGAGTGGTATGTTTCGGATAAATGAGTTTACCCTCTTCATCTTTCTTTGTGTGAATGTGACATGGCAGATCCAACACATCATTTCTGTCTTGGTCTTTCACCTTCTTGGGGTTCCAAGGCCCTTTGGGCTTCCCCTTGAACTTTCCTTGAGTCACGGCCAAGGCTTCTCCAGGAGTAGCTGGCTCGGCTTTCCGCTTCTACTTCCGACTGGAGTTCCCTCCTCCGGTTTCGTGGGCGACTGACTTGTGCTTGCCACTCCGGAGCCGATCCTCTTCTTCACCATTGGCACACTTGGTGGCAATCTCCATCATTCGACTCAAAGACATGTCTCCGGTTCGACCGAATTTCAGGTTCAGTTCTCTGTACTTAATTCCTTCCTTGAAGGCACAGACTGCTTGGTGATCAGATATGTTCTCTACTGTGTGATGCAATGTGATCCATCTCTGGATGTAGGCCCTCAAAGTTTCATTCGGCTTCTGCACGCAAGACTGCAGCTCTATCAACCCTGTTGGTCGCTTGCAAGTTCCTTCAAATGTTCTGACAAACACTCGGGCAAGATCTTCCCAAGTGTAAATGCTGCTGGGTGCTAACTGATTCAGCCATGCTCTGGCCGAACCTTCCAACATAAGAGGCAGGTGTTTCATTGCCACTTCATCGTTACCGCCGCCAATCTGAACAGCCACTCGGTAGTCCTCAAGCCAAGTATCAGGCTTGGACTCACCAGTGAACTTACTAACTCCAGTCGCCAACCTGAAGTTGGGAGGAATCACCGCGGCTCTGATGGCTCTGCTGAAGCACTCTGGTCCTGAGACGTGTACTCTGCTGCTGGTGGGTACGTCTCTGTCATGACCTTCTCGGTGGGCTCTGTTCCTGTCGACCAAACCCTGAACAAGAATGGATCTCGCATCAAAGCCTGGTTCCCTGGGGTCGACTGGAATCCTTCGCCCAACACCGTGAGGGCGTCTGTCATCCTGCTGTCGAGGCATGTATGATCCACTCCTTGGGGGAGGGGTGGGCACTCGACGTCAATCATCTCGATCGAGTCGGTGATCATACTGCTCACGGTTCTTGTTCTGATCACGCCAGTCCCCATGCCCCTCACGCCTCAGGGGCGATCTTGGGCTGTGGGCCGACTGGACTGTATCTGCAGCGACGGATCTGCTATGGATCCTATTTTGCGACTGTGATACAGCTGAATTTTGATCTCCTGCCGCCCGGAGCAATGCTCTGATCTGTAACAAGCCTCTGCCAGCCTCTGACTGAGAAGGCTAAATCGACTCTGCTATACGGGCTATAGCTGCTAAATTCTGAATCGGAGTTCGATATACCTGAGTCGGTGGCGGAAAGAGCTGACGTCGACTGGATGTTGGAATCCGTTGTCGCGCACGCCCGTCGAGTACTCGCTGGAGGTTCTCCAATCGAGTGCGCTCAGCCAAGTTGGCCAAGCGCGCGTCCTCTAAGGCACGGGCCTCGGGGGTTTCTCCAACGATAGGAGTGTGCAATGCATCCATGTTCCGACGACGAAGTTCTTCTCTCTGTAGCGAAGTGAGGGGCTCGGGGAGATAGTCTTCATGGGCATGCACCGGATCGCCTCCGTCGGTGCGGGGAAAGCCGGGAGGACTGCGTGGTTCATCGACCATCAGAACCTCCGCCGCTGGATCACTGTTGTCGCACTCGTATGCAGTCTCTGCGGAGCCAGTCGAACAGGCCGTAGAGAGATTCGTCAGGCTCGATCACTGTGACTTCGGGGGTGGCCGACTGGCGAGCCACCGTGTGTCTCACCCACCGCTGAAGTCTTGACCAACCGAAGCGCTTGCGCCGGCGGGAAACAAGGAGGGAGGACGACACAGGGGCCGACCGATACTGGGTCGACGGCTGCCGCAAGAGGACGGCGCGGACGCACGCGCGAAAGTGCGTTGCCCCGCGGACAGGGAGCGCATCGACATCGAGCGGAGCCTCCTAAAGCCAAGCGGAGTCGTCGGCGATGAACGTGAGCGCGCCGAGATGGATCTCGCGGCCCTCCACCAAAACTCCGCCTGAAACCATGATGAAGGGGATCGGAAAAATCGCAACTTCTCCAACAAGTCGCTAAGACACCTGCCCCAAGGTGGGCGCCAACTGTCGTGGTTCTAAGTCTGACAGTAGAATATGGGGGTAGGAATGGAGAGGCAAGATATTAGCTATGGAGGAGTTGTACACACAAGGTTTACGAGTTCAGGCCCTTCTCGGAGGAAGTAATAGCCCTACGTCTCGGAGCCCAGAGGCGGTCGACTGGATTATGCGTGTGTGAGTTACAGGGGGTGCGAACCCTTGTCCCAGAGGAGGGGGTGGCTTATATAGAGTACGCCAGGACCCCAGCTCCCCTCCGTTACACAGGGTTCAATATGCATTAAGAAGAGGCGTTATAGGTAACGCCTATATTAAAGTGCTACAAATGATCATTAAGTATGTGAATGAATGCTTGACCGTTGCTGCACAGAGCGACTTTAGGTCTTCTGATATGTCGAGTGGTTTGGTGGTCGAGTGACCTGGATAAGAGAGGTCTCCGAGTGATTGATAGGTCGAGTGGACTTCGCTCGACACCTTTGCGGGTCCTCTGCTTCTGATTCTTGAACTTCTTAGTTCTTAGGACAAGACTTTAGGTGGGACGTATAGGTCAGGCCTATTACCCTACCCTAGGCCTGTGTCTACATCACTAGGTGAATGAACCTCGGTTGGGGGGGCATGCATTCATAGCTAGGATTTCCGCCGTGCTGACACGAGGGAGGAGGGGGCTGCTAGCTACTTCGCACTTTGCTAGGTGAACCTCGGTTGGGGGGAGGGGGCATGCATGCATAGCTTAGGATTCCCAATTCATGCCAACACGAGGGGGGTGGGGGCAAGCAATAACGTGCACTTTGCGAGAGAGGTGCCACATCGAAGTTGCATTTGGTATTTGAAAATCAAACCACCCTTTTGATACATAAATTTGTCCACATGCAAGTGTGTTCGTGTTCTGACCCTCTCCCGCGTCATTTTTCGCCAAATTTATGAACATTAGACAAGTCAGATGACGCAACAGACACGGTTCACTCAAACTAACCGTGTGCCACGCTGGTGCCTCTGTCACGCACACATCCGCATAGTACATTGGGCTCCACAAGGCTCCCCTCCCAAAAATATCTGTGTGCCTCGAGGGTTTTTCTGTTTCATAACACACGGTTGTTATTTCCGGACCGTGTGCGATGTTTCTTGTTCCCAATCCCGCCTGCATCCCTAGAAAATATCTGCCCACCTCGAGGGTTTTTCTGTTTCATAACACACAGTTGTTATCTCCGGACCATGTGCGATGCACAATCATGAAAATTTTCAATAGCCCATCATTTCATTCCTGCGTAGTAAAATTTTCAGTACCCGCGTCATTTCCTCAAACACCCCCTTCGACACACACATACACACACACACACACCAAAACCTCCTCGGGCGTGCGCTCACACACACACACCCTCGCTCGCTCGAAACCCTAGCAAGGTCCCCGCCGCCGCCGCCGCAAGGCCTCCATTGTCAACATCTGCCGGTTTTCCCGTGCACCTTACCCACCGATCTCCATACCCAGGCCACCCTGAGTTTCTTAGATGACGCCTGCCAAATGCCCCCTTTCCCACAGATCCCCATCCCATCCCCATCCCCCACCCTAGAGCATCGCAGCCTAAGACCGGCTACGCTTCCCATGGAGCTCGAGGAGCGACTGGCCCAAAAGAGGTGTATAGCGGTCTCTTCGCTCGACGTTGCCGAGGAAGCTAACGACCATTACTAGCGGCAGGCACTCAAGCAGCAGGCTAGAGTATGCGGGCATGTCTCGGCCGCCGGCTATGACATCGAGGTCATCAACAGCGACGGCCTGAGGTGGGCTATGTCACAGGTTAAGTGGTCCACCCCCAACCCCTCGGGTTCGACCACCGTCGATCTCATCCATGGCCCCGCCGCTGATCACTCTGGCTCGCTATCAACAATTTGCCATTCTACATCGCCATCAAGCCCCTTTTGTCATTTCTGAAGGACACGTTTTGCGACGCTGGCTTGGGATCCACAGCTTCCAAGTCAGACCTCATCAAAAGTCACCACGAGGAGGGCATCCTCTCCGGCTCTTCCAAGGGGAATGCGCCCGTCGGCGACATCAGGGAGGGCACCCTACAGCCGTGCTCTTCCAAGGGGAAGGAGCCCATCTGCAACAACATGGAGCGCATCCAGGGTCCGTGCTCTTCCCACGGGAACGAGCTCATCTGTGACAAGTGAGGAAACCCATGATTTGTTTTGCTATGCCTCTTCACAGGGGGAAACCCATGATTTGTTTTGTCGAGTCCCTTTTGTAGTGTAGTGAGAATATGTCTAGTTTTAATTGCTATATCTGGTTGTTTGCAGTATGCCTTGTTTATTTCAGTTGTTCACAATGTGATGCTCCATATGTGCAATTATTTACTGTGCAGTACATTTCATCAATCCAGTTTTAAACATACCGATAGGAATGCATATATTTGCTTGTTTTTAAGCCTATTATAGCTAGCATATGCCTCTTTTAAAGTTTTTTGATTGTTTGGTTGTTTGTAGTTAGCATATGTCCAGTTTCAGATGCTATCTTTGGTTGTTTGTAGTACTAGTTGACCCGTTGCGCCAAATGGCACAGAGACCCGCTGAAGACATGTTGTCGATGAAAATAGTTTCATGCTGCAAGAACCTTCAACTAAACCATCCGTTGCGCCAAATGGCGCAGAGACCTGCTGATTCCATGTTAGTGACGAAAAGAAATCCATGGTTTAGTTGATATAGTTACGGGTATGCACATACGACAACAAATTTAATCTTTCTTATATGAAAAAACAGGGCTTGTTATCAACAATCAGATGTATATACACAATTAAATTTGGTAACATAGAGTTCTGTTTGAAACAAAATGTATGTAACAAATCTAATCCTCTTTAGTAGGAAAAACATGGTATATTTTGTTGTCTATAATGAGATGTATATACAAATTCTAATTTGGTAGCACAGAGTTATATATTCTATAAGATGTGAATGACGGACATCACATCCAGAGATATTCACATCAGCAACAAAGTTGTCTACAATTTATGTGAATGATGTGGTTCGCCGAGGCAGCCGTTTCGGGGGCGTTGATTTCTGAGGGAGTCCAGGTGGCGATGATGATAGACAATCGGTGGTCATTTGCGGATTGCATGATCAGCGCAAATCTTGCATATTTCCCTTGCGAAGCTCATCTTCAAAGTCGGAGTTGTCAATTTTTCGCGTGTGTAGCCATCTGTTAGCATGTGGCCAGGTTGGCTGGTGGTACCCATGTTGTGTGGGTTGAGTTGTATTGGTTTTAGCCCGATTTTCCTCAATTAACCAGGCAATTCTCACTATCTTCTAAGCTAATGAAAATGGAAGTCTTTTGCCTCGTTTCAAAATAATTAAATAAAACATCAGCGAGAAATAACATCCTTGGGCCAGCACCTGACTAAGTTGAAATGATATTGTTCCGCTCCTTCCAAATATGTGAAGGATATTACCGATGTTGTCTTGGGCTTGCAGCCCTTCGGGTAGCATCACTTGCCAAACAAAGGATAGTTTGGTAGGAATCGAAACTTTGAGGATTGACCAAATCACAACAACAAAATTGCGGTCATTTTTTCATATATATACATGAAGTGTCAGGTCATAGCATTGCTGAAGCGGACTAAAATTCAGGAGAATGGATGAGAATAGAAATGATGTAAAGTCGGGTCTCGGTTTAAAATGGGCATAAGAAAGTAGTATTTTAGTAGAGCTGTATCGGAATGCACAAAGGCTTAGTAACTGCAATACTAAATTACTCAAGGAAGAGCTGCACAATTTACTCAAGTAAGAGCTGCTCAATATTGTCGTCAGAACAAACTATAATAGGATCGTGGGAATTATATGTTGATGTGTACACACCTTCACAATTATATAACTCTATGTAACAATGCACAAAGGAGTAGCTGCCACAATATTAATTTACTCAAGGAAGAACTGGTCAATTATGTCATCAGAACAAACTGTAATAGGATGGTGCAAATTCTGTAAACCTTGAACGGGGCGCATAGTACCTTCCAAAGCCTATTAACATCAAGATGTAATAAGGCAAGAGAAAAATGATTGTAACTATCTTCTAATTGTTCAAACATTTGAGAAAGCTTAGAGAATCCGTCATGCTGCCTTTTTCTCCAATGTTCTCTTCCTTCTTTTACCTACAAAAATGAAGCATGTTCCCCAAACTGGCAAAATCAGTGTTGTTACCAACAGACTTCCATATTATAAGAGGTATTGTGGAAGTATTTATGCCAACTAAATTCAGAAAAGACCAAAAGCATAATAATTTAGCATCCCTATATAAGACTTGTTTCAATCCTCATGGTGCATCTTGAAGCCCATGCAATCGAAACTGGAACATCACTCGCATTGAAATCTCCAAACACCAGTTGATATAACTAATCGAGCAAGTAGCAGTCCTGCATTGAAACCCCTAAACACCAGTTTAGTTATCCATATTATACACATCCCTGCTACTACAAATTCTGAAAAATGAGAAACTGGACCCTCAGCAACAACTGACATAAAGGCTAAACCAGAGCAATCAACCATTACTTTTGTCATGGCACAAAATTTCTAATAGAATCACATCTAAGAATGTCAATTGGAAGGAGAGAAAGGAAGTCTAGGAATTCATGGTGGCAGATAAAGCAAATAAAATAATATTGTGCAGGAAACGAGATAATATCAGGGACACGAAAGGTTGTTCCGAGATGTTCCAGACAATCTAACAGTTAGACATCACACACAAAAAAGGTTGAATCAAAGAGAAACTAAAAACCACATTACAATATAAACTGGTTACCTTTTTTTGCTTAGGCAAAGGCCGACATGAACATTAGAAACCAAATTGAACTTATCTTTTTCTATGTAGTAAAAAACTGAACAAGTGTCTGTTTTTCATCGAAAGAAAAAAATGCTAGGAGAGTAATATGCTTATGGCAGAATTAACATTGATAGCAGAAGAAGATACATACTGCAAATGTTGGACTAAATTTGGCCAACTTCACTAACAATGTAGAAATTGGCTTCAGTGTACTAACATAGTTATTTTGGATATAAGCAATCAACCACGAATTTAACATCAGAGATATCTGACCATTTTAAGTAATGAAAAAGAGCCCAATAGCAAGATAGCACAACATAGAGCTACATTGACCATTGGACCAAGCTCTGAGTAGAGAACGTACATTTCATATCCAATAACTGAAATTTGTGCGATACATCCATAAAGGAATATTAGCAGGACAGGCAGCGCTGGACATATTGTTTAAGCAAATAAATAGTCACTACTTTCTTGTGCGCAATGGAGCAGAAATTGGTGATCACAAGAGCAGAGTAGTCATGGTTGAGCCTGTTTTGACTTTCTTTTCTTATTCCACTTTGGAAAGGACAAAAGTGAACAAAAGCAAGCCAAAAACATATAGTACTACCTCTGTAAACTAATATAAGAGTGTTTAGAATACTAAAATAGTGATCTAAACGCTCTTATATTAGTTTACAGAGGGAGTACCATTTAATGCCTCACAACAGTTTTTGCATGGCCAGTTAACCCTGAAAGAAGAAAGTCTGTGATATTACACTTAATATGTAAAAGAGGCTCAAACACAAAATTAAATTCAAAATAAAAGTAATGCTCATGTAGCATATTTTGTATTTACAAGACAAGACAGTACCGTCAAATGTTATATATTAGCTAGCTAAGTGGGAATCTCTCATTGGACTGTGCCTCTAAATTATACCATGGAGGCATGAAGCTAAGTATTTTTGGTCAGGAAAACAAAGATGCCCGCTTCCGCACCATGAATCGCAGAATTTTCATATAATTGTACTCACAAAGCTATTTAAACATAAAAGGAAACAATAGTACCTTGTATATTTGTACAACCTATCAAGAACAAAGTTGTGAATTAATCTCTTCGTATTGATGCCCTCATCACCAAGCCCACTATCACTGATGCCTTCTCTTCCGGCACCATAAGTAGTGTGATCATTTTAGAAATATGATCAGTTATATTCTACTTGTATCTATCTCTATCTTGCGGTTCCACTGCTCACTGTCGTGGTTGCACTACTCATGTCGGATTAGAGTTATGGTGCCCTGCGAAACACGAGCAAAGTTTGAACAATCCAATGGTTATATTCTACTTAAGCTGGGACCACTATGCATGATATTTTGTATGAATCGCTATGATAGAGAGCTGAACAATTATATAGCAAATTGGGTGTCGTATTCAATTGTATCCATGGAAAATATATTATGATCTCTAAACTACAGCAGTGTACAAAGAAACGACAACCAACGAAGGAAGCGGAGGCGGACGCTGACAGAGATGACAAACCCAAGTCTTGGAAGGATGACAGTCGGATAGATATCTCATCTCTACTTCTGCTCATCTCCATTTATTAATACACGACAACATATGTATATATATGATGTGCGCCCAACTCTGTCTTGAGCATTGCCCGCTGCTGAACCTGCACATGAAAAAACTGACAAATGTTCTTAGTCTTGTTCTGCCTTATGCAACTTCTACATAATGTGAATAGGAGTAAGCAGGTGTCGTATCCAGATTTTTTTTGACCATTAGTAACTTCTACATTATGCATCGTATTATGTATGTAATGTCAAAGTATCGACATCAAGATTACATGACAGAAAGTGGGAATTAAAGTGGCCAACTAACCAAGCCTAGGTGAAAGGAAATCTTGAATCTGTCCATTCATGTCTGATACAAAGAACTCATCATTAGCACTGTAATTCACACAAAGGTAGCTATTTTTGTTTTTCTTATATAAATCCAAGAAATACCACTAATACAATTTATCAAACTGCGATACCGACAAATTGAGTTCCATTGCCCTTCAGTGTTTAGCAGTTGCCTTTTAACGGGATTGTAGGTAGCCTCAAAAAATGGCATATCGCTTTTCACTTGCTTTCTAAGTGTCAATGCAGAACTTTGTGTGACACAAACCCTAACTTTTCCGACATGCAACGCTCCCCAGGAACATGGGAGGTCAATGGGTTCGTGTGTGGCGAAATAGACCTGGTCCCAGAGTATCACTCATCTGAGCGACCGTCCAAGGCACAAATCATCCAACATCGGAAATAAAATTGAGCAGGCTACAACAGAGGTAAGGGTAGGCTCTAAGGGCAACTCCAACGGTGACACCGACTTTTTCAGCTCTGTTTAGTCCCACAAGCCAAGGCTGTCTTGATTGCTCAAGACATGATTGTTTCAGCCAGTCATCGTCGTCATCGCCCCTCTTTTTGGTCCAAAAATGAGGTTGCCTCTGCACACCAAGCAACATGACCATGATACCCCGTTACATGTGTGCACACATCCAGCCATCAAGCTCAGGAGCTGCTCATACCTGGAGTCAACCGACCAAACCCCCACGATGCGGACGACACATCAGACAAACACCATACGGTTCCCAGCCAACGCCACACCCGAATCCAAGGCAACAGAATAGCGCTCGCTGGCAGCGGTGCGGAACTGACGTGGTCGCCAACCCGACGATTGGCCAGTGATCCGGCAACGAGAGCTCGCCTGATTCAACATAGGGTTTGGGTTGCAATCAAATGTAACAAAATGATGAGGTGAGAAAGATGGTTCAGCCTGTGTCTGAATCATTCAGCCTCTCATTATTTTGAGAAAATAGGCTCAAGACAAGGTATCATCTATCAGCCTGCTTAAGTGAGTTTCATAGTGGAGTGTTCCTTGCAGTTCAGGAGCACACCATGGATTCTTGGTCATTCAAATAAAGAGCTTTTTCTTGGAGAGAGAGAGAGATGGGGATCATACCGGATCCAAAGCAACAGGTAGCCAAGCAGCGAGTAATCCATCGACGGCGGCTAAGATCCCGCGCCGGCCCGACCAATCCCTCGACCGGAACGCATCACGGTCCCTGCCGCTTGGTCCACAGCCCGCGCCGCCGTGGATGTCCCTGCCGCACGGGAGGGGCGGCGACCCAGCGAGTCCGTCGGTCGGGAGCCTGGATGGTGCCTGCGGCTCCCTCCATCATCGCCGCCCTTCGGGGAGGGGTGCGACCCCAGCCGACGCGAGCCGAGTTGGCCACTCTCCCATCCGACACCATGCCTCCTCTCCTCTTCCTCTCTTTCTCCCTCCTCTCTCTCCCTCTCATCTTCTTTCTCCTACAGATCTAACTAAGTGCCACCGCTGTCGCCCTTTGCCTGCAGGTCGGCGCCGTGGTGGGGATCTGGGAAGGAGGAGGGGGCGGAAGGGAGGAATGGTGCGGCGGCTGTGAGAAGGAGCGGGTGGCTGTGGACGGGGGGCTAGGGTTTGGTGCGGTTATGTCCAATGGGCTCCTCGCCCCAACCACGAAACGCGCGGCGCGCGAGGAAAGGTTCACCCGCCCGAAGATGACCCGCTGCTGAGACAGCCAATGCAAGCTTGAGACGAGCCCACTCGTCATTGGGCAAGGAAAATGACTGGGAGGTGAAAAACAATTTAACTGCAAGTGAAGATCCAACGGTGCAGCGAGCCAGAGGGGCAGATCCGACGGCCGACGAAGCTTGCAATCGGGGGAGCATTCTGGGAGCGAGTTGGCTAGCTTCTGTTTTGTTTTAAATGCCTTGTTTATTCCAGTTATTCACAACGCGATGTTCTATATGTGCAAGTATGAACTGTTGTGCTTAACATGCTTCTCGATGTACCTACACATGACAATTTTGGGAACGACTGCTGTTTTCCATCGAGGTTAGTTTCATCACATGGCTTATATCTGCTCACTATTTAGGATATCGGTAGCTGGTACCATATAGGCCGACGGCTGATAAAGGACTAATCGGTGAATCGTACTTTTAATTGAATATATCTGCAACCCATTTATCGTTAGGTTAACTAGGGTCATATGTATTATATCCGAGGCTACATAGCAACATGCACTGTACTTAATATCTAAATATGCAATCCTAGGCTACATAGCAACAAGGAAGAGTGTTACATTAATGTTCTAATGATGTCTAGATATACGTAGAAGAGCAGCAGCAACAACAACAACAACAACACAACCCTGTTTGGATACTCAACTTAGCTAGAGGTTAGAGTTAGTTTCTAGCTCATTACTAATCCTGAACTAACTCCATCCAAAGAGTTGTTTGGATGGCAGGGTTAGATTGACAATAAATGCACTAGGAGAACTAGCTCCAATTAGCACCTCTTGGGTTGGATATATTTTTGGGTGGGTTATAGATGCAACTAGCTCAAACTAGCCCTCATGTTTAGATATACTTTAGGGCTTTTTGAGCCCAAACTAGCTCAAACTAACTGTAACCCATGGATACAACAGCAGTTAATCAGCCAATAATTTGTAAGAATGCACTAAACTCCTTCTGGCCCATAATATAAGATGTTAATTCATCTAATATGTGAGTATATTGGATGTTATAAGATACTCCCTCCGTTCCGAAATATTTGTATTTTTAAATATTTCAAATGGACTACCACATACGGATGTATATAGACATATTATAAAAGAGTGTTGTACTACATCATTGTGCAATTGTTGTTCAGCGTCTAATATTAACTTGGTGCTTTTAGGTACACATGTCATTGGTAAAGATCCGCACTTCGACCCTTTCTGCGTATGGGGCAATGAGATATCGATGAACCAACATCAAGTGAGGAAGCTGATAAAGATTGTTAGTAAAATGGGTCCAAAGATGGTAATTAAACTATTTTTTTACACTTTATCCAAGACAATAGCGAACTGCAGGATGGTAAGTAAGAACTCTGCAGCCTTCTTTTTACTGACCATAATGAGTTGTGTTGGATGACAATGTCTGAATCTTTTTCCTTTGCAGTGGTTGCTAAAGCAGTTTACTCAAGATTACCTCTCAAACTACATGATTGGTGGGCATGCAAAGGTTAAAGTATTTCTACCAGAACACGATGATTATCTAGATGTTTTCATGAAGACCGTGAAGGATGTGTGGTCGGCCATCACAAGGGGTTGGACTAGAGTCGTGCGTGCCTTCTTCATGGAGGAGGGCACAATATGGGCATTCCGCTTCACCTTGTTCAACAACCAGAATATATTTCGCCTCTTTCTTTACCGTCTTTAATAGTACAAGTATACAACTGTGGTTCATCATTCTTTACTTGGTTCTTATGTAATTCTTGAACATATGTACCTATGAATCGAATAATGCATTGGTTGTTTGAACCTGATTGATATGAATAAAGCTGTAGCATACATTCAAATTCAAATTCAAATCCGGTACAATTGGAAATAGAAGCAATTAAATTATGGTGAAATTACGCTCTCCAGGTTGTTATGGCACACACGGTTGGTAAAACACAAACGTTTGCGATATACACCATAATCCGAGACGGTTCACAGAGAGGAAACGTGTGCAAGCATGCACACAGTTGCCATTTCCAAAGCGTGGGCGATGTCAGACAATATCACAAACGGTGCGGGCAAACTAAACGTTTGTGTTAGTTGCCTTATCGTACACGATTCACAACCATGAACTGTTTCTGATGAAGTGTGCATCGTAAACGTTGCATCACAGAATAGTGTGTGCGATAGTTGTCGTGTACAACGATGTTACGGCGGTCTGACATTTCATAATCCTGTACGACACTTGTACGATGATTAGCTAATCTTCTTAATAGCGAACCGTTTGTGATGGGCCGAGCATCATACATGTTCTATAATAGTGAGCCATTTGTGATGGGCCGCGCATCGTAAACGTAGCACCACAGAATACCGACTGCGATGGCAATGCGAGCAGAAACGAGTAGGAGTACTGTAGGGTCCCTATCCCCAACAGTTTCTGGGTCGTGTGGGAAGGACCCCCCTATCGCCCACACTTACTTGGCGATGGTTCCAAATGTCGTCGTGGAAAGGGGTTAAAAACTGTTTGTTTAGGACTGACGCACACCAGTGCATGGTAGCGGGGTCCATAAGGAAATCTAAGGGATATTAAGGCCTCTTTTTAATAGAGAACCAGAACAAAGCATTAACACATAGTGAATACACGAACTCCTCAAACAAAGGTCATCACAGGAAAGAATCGCAATTACTGTCACCCTGGGTATGCGGATCATAACACGTAATAGGTGCATACAACTTGCAAGATAGGATCAAGAACTCAAACATATTCATGAAAACATAGAGGGTTCAAATATGAAATCATGGCACTTGGGACCTAGTGACAAGCATTAAGCAGAGCAAAGTCATAACAACATCAATCTCGGAACATAGTGGATACTAGGGATCAAACCCTAACAAATTGACTCTATTACATGACAAATCTCATCCAACCCCATCATTGTCTAGCAAGCCTATGAAGGAATTACTCACTTACGGTGGTGAGCATCATAGAATTGTTGATGGAGAAGGGTTGATGATGACGACGATGATGATTTCCACCCTCCAGAGCCCCGAGCGGACTCCAGAACAGCCCTCCCGATGAAGAATAGGAGGCGGGGATGGCTCTGTATCGTAAAACGCAATGATTCCTCCTCTCAGATTTTTTTCTCTCCGCGAGATGGTACTTATGGAGTTGGACTCCGCGAGATCCCCAATTATATATATATATATATATATATATATATATATATATATATATTACAGAAATAATCTCCATAAATTTTTAGCCTGATCCGAGAACTTTTCTTTTTGCACAAAAATAACACCCTACTGAAAACAACGTTAGTTCGGGTTAGTCCCATTCAAATTATGCAAATTAGAGTCCAAAACAAGAGCAAAAGTGTTTGGAAAAGTGGATACGTTCGAGATGTATCAACTCCCCCAAGCTTAACTCATTGCTTGTCCTCGAGCAATTCAGTTGGCAAACTGAAAGTGATAAAGAAAAACTTCTACAAACTCTTTTTGTTCTTGTTGATATATATATATGTTTAACTAATATTCAAGTTTTCAGCAAGGATTATGAACCAACCATGTGCATGCTAACACTTAGGTCTCACATTTATTTATACCAATAACGTAACCAACTAGCGAGCGATAATAAGATATCTCGGATGCCAACAATTTGTCAAAACAATCATGATATAATATGATAACATGGTATCTCGCTAGCCATTTCTAAGACAGCAAAACATAAATGCAGAGCACCTCTGAAGTTCAAGCAACTACTAAAAATTGTAATTCATGGTAGAAGAGACCCAGTCATGTCACACTCAACATTAACTGTACCCAATGCATAAGAATGACAATAGTGCTCTCCAATTGGTGCTTGAATGTGAAGGTGATGACTCAACAATAAAAGTAAATAACATAAAGGTAAATAGACAGGCCCTCCGCAGAGGGAAGCATGGATTTGAAGTGGTACCAAAGCCCGAAGCTTAAAACATAGATGAATATAATTTTGAGAGGTGTATTTTTCTTGTCAACATTATGACCGAGGATTTTCATTATCTTCCATGCTAAACACATTATTGGCGGTTCCCAAGCGAAAAGGTAAATTTAACTCCCCCTCAACCAACAATCACAAGCCATGGCTAGCCGAATTCACGGGTGCCCTCCATACCAACAACTTTGCAGGGGAGTTTTTTTTTCATTTTGATTATAGGACTAGGCATCCCAATTATCAGCCTCTCTCGTGCAATGGCAAGTGAATAAATGATAAGTCCATTTTGCATCATGTTTTCCTACTATTATCTACAGTGTGTTTAATGCATTATAACACTTTATGGAGTAATTCTAGTGCCTTTTCTCTCATAATATGCAAGGTTTATACAAAGAGGGAGAATATCGACAGCTGGAATTCTGGACATGAAAAAGCTATGTCAAAGATACCTATTTTGCGCATCTCCAAATGAGCTGGAATTTTATGGAGAATTATTTCGGAGTAAACAAAAAATACTAGAGGAAAGAGCTACCAGAGGGGGGCTCCTTGGTGCCCAGAAGACACCAAGGCGCGCCAGCCCCCCCAGGCACGCCCTGGTGGGTGGTGGGCAGCCTAGCCCACCTCTAGTGCCCATCTTCTGGTATATAAGGTCTTTTGACCTAGAAAAATAATAAAGAGAGGACTTTTGGGACGGAGTGCCGCCGTCTTGGGGCGGAACTTGGGCAGGAGCACTTTTTCCCTCCGGTGAAGCGATTCCGCCGGGGGAACTTCCCCCTCGGAGGGGGAAATCGAGACCATCACCATTGCTACTTCTTGAGCTTGCATTGATTTTTCCCTTAAAGAGGAAAGTGTGATGCAACAAAGTAGAGATAAGTATTTCCCTCAGTTAGAGAACCAAGGTATCAATCTAGTAGGAGGTACAAGCAAGTCTCCAATCTATGCACCTGCACAAACAATCAAACACTTGCACCCAACGCGATAAAGGGGTTCTTAATCCCTTCACGGTCAATTGCAATGGTGAGATCTGATAGAGATAGGTATAAAAGATTACTAAAACGTAAAACTAAATAAATTGTAGCAAGTTATTTCTAGGTTTTTTGGTTTATAGATCTAAAAATATATGATGGAAAATAGACCCGGTGTCGGTGCAACAAACCCTGGGTCTGTTGCCTAGACTGTGCACAGGCACAGGAACAAGATTGAGGCACCAACCCAAGTCGGAGTTCAAGGGACTTAGAGATTCGAAGGAGCAACATACAGACCAAGAGGACCAGGGTCGAGCGAGAGAAGCAAGATACCATCAATAGAAAGGCCTCCTTCGCCGGGCAGGTGAGCCCGGAAAAGGGTGAGGCCACGCCCAGAAGGAGACAACCAAGGTGCCCCGGCAGGGCCTGCCGAGACTCACAAAGACAAGACCACCTCACCAACCACTCCACCATGACCCACGTCGTCGATCAGTGCGGTGTCAAGCCATAGAGTGACCAAGTGGCAGCCATTTGCCACATGGTAGCCTCTCTCTACAGGAAAAACCCACAGATGACACCCGTCCAGCGACGTGTCAAGCGAGCAGGCGTGGAGCTGGCAAGATCACCCGACAAGCCTTGATGGGAAACCAATGATGTGATGTTGAGCGATGCATTTAATGCGCCCTATCAGCCCGCAGAGTTAGGTATGATAGCACTGCTTGCTATCTTATCAGTGCATACTAGCTACTTTGCCATTATGGTGACCCCTTGATCTATAGAAGGAGGCCCATGACAACCATAGACAGGGTTACAAGGTTGGATAACTCACACCCCATACGCGCGTAGTGATAACCCACAAGTATACGGGATCACAACAGTTTTCGAGGGTAGAGTATTCAACCCAAATTTATTGATTCGGCACAAGGGGAGTCAACGAATATTCTCAAGTATTAGCAGTTGAGTTGTCAATTCAACCACACCCGGAAACTTAATATCTGCAGCAAAGTATTTAGTAGCAAAGTAATATGATAGTAGTGGTAACGGTAGCAAAAGTAATATTTTTGGTTTTATAGTGATTGTAACATTGGCAACGGAAAAGTAAATAAGCAAAGAACAATATATGAAAAGCTCGTAGGCATTGGATCAGTGATGGATAATTATGTCGGATGCGATCAATCATGCAACAGTTATAACATAGGATGACACAAAACTAGCTCCAGTTCATCAATGTAATGTAGGCATGTATTCTGAATATAGTCATACGTGCTTATGGAAAAGAACTTGCATGACATCTTTTGTCCTACCCTCCCGTGGCAGCGGGGTCCTATTGGAAACTAAGGGATATTAAGGCCTCCTTTTAATAGAGTACCAGACCAAAGCAGTAACACATAGTGAATACATGAACTCCTCAAACTACGGTCATCACCGGTAATGGTCCCGATTATTGTCACTTCGGGGTTAACGGATCATAACACATAATAGGTGAATATAGACTTGCAAGATAGGATCAAGAACTCACATATATTCATGAAAACATAATTGGTTCTGATCTAAAATCATGGCACTCGGGCCCTAGTGACAAGCATTAAGCATAGCAAAGTCATAGCAACATCAATCTCAGAACATAGTGGATACTAGGGATCAAACCCTAACAAAACTAACTCGATTACATGATAAATCTCATCCAACCCATCACCGTCCAGCAAGCCTACGATGGAATTACTCATGCACAGCGGTGAGAATCATGAAATTGGTGATGGAGGAAGGTTGATGATGACGATGGCGACGGATTCCCCTCTCCGGAGCCCCAAAGGGACTCCAGATCAGCCCTCCCGAGAGAGTTTAGGGCTTGGCAGCGGCTCCATATCGTAAAACGCGATGAATCCTTCTCTTTGATTTTTTTCTCCCCAAACACGAATATATGGAGTTGGAGTTGAGGTTGATGGAGCGTCAGGGGGCCCACGAGGCAGGGGGGCGCGCCCAGGGGGGTAGGCGCGCCCCCACCCTCATGGACAGGGTGTGGGCCCCTGACGTGGATTCTTCTTCCAGTATTTTTTATATATTCCAAAAATAATCTTCGTTGATATTTCAGGTCATTCCGAGAACTTTTATTTCTGCACAAAAATAACATCATGGCAATTCTGCTGAAAACAGCGTCAGTCGGGATTAGTTCCATTCAAATCATGCAAGTTAGAGTCCAAAACAAGGACAAAAGTGTTTGGAAAAGTAGATACGACGGAGACATATCAACTCCCCCAAGCTTAAACCTTTGCTTGTCCTCAGAAATTCAGTTGACAAACTGAAAATGATAAAGAAAAACTTTTACAAACTTTGTTTGCTCTTGTTGTTGTAAATATGTAAAGCCAGCATTCAAGTTTTCAGCAAAGATTATGAACTAACCATATTCACAATAATATTTAGGTCTCATGTTTACTCATATCAATGGCATAATCAACTAGCGAGAAATAATAATAAATCTCGGATGACAACACTTTCTCAAAACAATCATAATATGATATAACAAGATGGTATCTCGCTAGCCCTTTCCGAGACCGATAAACATAAATGCAGAGCACCTTTAAAGATCAAGGACTGACTAGACATTGTAATTCAAGGTAAAAGAGATCCAGTCAAGTCATACTTAATGTAAACTAACAGTAATACATGCAAATGACAGCGGTGCTCTCCAACTGGTGCTTTTTAATAAGAGGATGATGACTCAACATAAAAGTAAGTGGATAAGCCCTTCACAGAGGGAAGCAGGGATTTGTAGAGGTGCTAGAGCTCGATTTTGAAATAGAGATGAATAATATTTTGAGCGGTATACTTTCATTGTCAACATAACAACCGAGAGATCTCGATATTTTCCATGCTACACACATTATAGGCGGTTCCCAAGTAGAATGGTAAAGTTTATACTCCCCCACCACCAACAAGCATCAATCCATGGCTTGCCCGAAACAACGGGTGCCTCCAACTAACAACAATCTTGGGGGAGTTTAGTTTGCAATTATTTTCATTTGATTTGAGCATGGGACTGGGCATCCGGTGACTAGCCATTTTCTCGTGAATGAGGAGTAGAGTCCACTCCTCTTGAGAATAACCCGCCTAGCATGGAGGATACAGACATCCCTAGTTGATACATGAACTATTCGAGCATACAAAGCAGAATGTTTATTTGAAGGTTTAGAGTTTGGCACATACAAATTTACTTGGAATGGCAGGTAGATACCGTAAATAGGAAGGTATGGTGGACTCATATGGAATAACTTTGGGGTTTATGGAATTGGATGCACAAGCAGTATTCCCGCTTAGTACAAGTGAAGTCTAGAAAAAGACTGGGAAGCGGCCAGCTAGAGAGCAACAACAGTCATGAACATGCATTAAAATTAATCAACATCGAATGCAAGCATGAGTAGGATATAATGCACCATGAACATAAATATCGTAGAGGCTATGTTGATTTTGTTTCAACTACATGCGTGAACATGTGCCAAGTCAAGCCACTCGAATCGTTCAAAGGAGGATACCACCCTATCATACCACATCATAACCATTTTAATAGCATGTTGGCACGCAAGGCAAACCATTATAAACTCCTAGCTAATTAAGCATGGCATAAGCAACTACAATCTCTAATTGTCATCGCAAACATGTTTCTTTCATAATAGGCTGAATCAGGAACGATGAACTAATCATATTTACAAAAACAAGAGAGGTCGAGCTCATACCAGCTTTTCACATCTCAATCAGTTCATCATTTATCATCATTATTGCCTTTCACTTGCACGACCAAATAGTGTGGATAATAATAATATTGCATGTGCATTGGACTAAGCTAGAATCTGCAAGCATTCAATTCAAGAGATAAGACAAGGTAATACGGGTTCTCTGTTAGATCAACAATAATGCATATAAGAGCCACTCAACATTTTCATTATGGTCTTCTCCTCTCAACCCCAAAGAAAAGAAATAAAAAAAACTATTTATACGGGAAAGCTCCCAACAAGCAAAAGAAGAACGAGAAATATTTTTGGTTTTTATTTTTAATTACTACTACTACAGGCATGGAAAGTAAACTAACTAAAAGCTACAACTAAATTTTTTTGGTTTTTTCTTAAGGTTTTTCAAACACACAAGAAGAAAGCTTAAAAAGAAATTAAACTAGCATGGATGATACAATGAAAAAGTATGAGCACCGACAATGGGCATGAGTGTGTGAACATGAATGTAACGTCGGTGAGAAATACATACTCCCCCAAGCTTAGACTTTTGGCCTAAGTTGGTCTATGCCCATGGATGGCCTGGTGGATAGCCGAAATTGAAGTTGTGGTCGTACTGAGATGCTTCAGCTATTGCCTGAAGAGCTGCAGCTTGGAGGCAGGCTGCCTCCGTCCTCCTCTCGTACTCATCCGCCTCCTCCCTGGTTATAACATATCTCCTTTTTGCCTAAAAGTCAAATAAAGTAGGAGCAGGGAGAGCGATGTGATAGGTGCGTCATCTGTCAAAGATTACTCGGTACTGGAGGGACTGATTGTTCCTCTCAACGAACTGATGACGAACCATAGCATCATAATCTAAATAAGCAGGAGGCAACTCAATATCATATCCATGAATGGGTATCTCAAGAAAATCAGCTAAACGGGTTGCATAATTCCACCAAAGAAATCTCCATTAATTTTGTTATTATGCAACCTACATGCAACAATGGCCCCCAAGTTATATTGTCTATCTCCTAATACATCACTCTTGGGAACACTAAGATCTGGCACACACATGTGACATGCCTCATCCTTACCATTTATGCATCTACCTATAAAGAGAGCAAAATAATGTATAGCAGGAAAATGAATGCTCCCTATGATAGCTTGCGTGATTTCCCTAGATTCCCCCACGGTGATACTAGCAAGAAAATCCTTATATTCAGATTTACGAGGTTCACTAACATTACCCCACTTTGGGAGTTTACAAGCAGTATTAAAATCTTCTAAGTCCATGGTATAAGATTTATCATAAAGATCAAACAGGACAGTTTGAGAATTGCGTGATGATGTAAATTCAAACCTTCTCACAAGGGAATCAGTGAGGTAGTAGTACTGACGACACTTATCTGCCTCGAAGCTCTCAAGATCAGCATTATGCACATATGCGTCAAATTCCTCCTTGATTCCTGCTCGAACCATGAAGCCCTCTGACGGCCATTCACAAGGCCGCACTTGAGCCTCCCTTAGTAGTTCATTGTCCGACTCGCGTACTGCGGGCCTGGGTCCTTGTTTCCTTGAGGAACCACCTTGGTACATTTTCCTAAACATATTTCTTCCTCTGAATTTTTTTGAAATTTTTAGTAACTTAAAATAAAAGTGAACCAAACTCAACAAAATTGATAGCAACTACTCCTACAAGTGCCTAGAGGCTATATCATGCATTAAAACTACTTTTGACCACATAAATTTGACATTCAAGCTCAAGAACAGGGTCACCTAAGCAGCAAAAAATTGCAATGAATAAAGAACTAGAACAAAAACTAATTGGACTATTAGAGGAGTCACATACCAAAGAACAATCCCCCAAAGAAGTTTTGTGAGAGGAGCTTTGAGCAGGGAGATCGAAAATGGCAGCAAATGAGCAAGAACTCGGGTTTGAGCTGGCTAGTGATTTTTTCTGGAGCAAGAAGAAGTGTGTGGGTGCAAGGATAAATGGAGGGGACCCACGTGGGGTCCACGAGGCAGGGGGCGCGCCCAGGGGGGCGGGCACGCCCTCCACCCTCATGGGCACGTGGCTGCTCCCCCTGTTGTGTTCTCAGTGCCTAAAATCCTCAAATATTCTAGAAAAAATTATATTTCATTTTCAGGGCATTTGGAGAACTTTTATTTTTGGGGTATTTTTTATTGCATGGATAATTCAAAAAACAGACAGAAAATACTATTTTTACTTTATTTAATCTAAATAACAGAAAGTAAAAAGAGGGTACAGAGAGTTGTGTTTTCTAACTTCATCCATCTCATGCTCATCAAAAGGAATCCAATAACAAGGTTGATCAAGTCTTGTTAACAAACTCATTCCGAATCGCATGAAACCGGAGAAATTTTGAATAACACTAGGTTACCTCAACCGGGATATGCACATCCCCAATAATAAGAATATCATATTTCTTCTTAATAGTAGGAAGAGGAAATTCAAAACCTCCAATAGTAATGATTGAAATTTTTCCAATAGAATTGATACTATAGACTTGAGGTTGTTTCCTGGGAAAGTGTACCATATGCTCATTACCATTAACATGAAAAGTGACATTGCCTTTGTTGCAATCAATAACAGCCCCTGTAGTATTCAAAAGGGGTCTACCAAGGATAATCGACATACTATCGTCCTCGGGAATATCAATAAAAACAAAGTCCGTTAAAATAGTAACGTTTGCAACCACAACAGGCACATCCTCACAAATACCGACATGTATAACAGTTGATTTAACAGCCATTTGCAAAGATATTTCAGTAGGTGTCAACTTATTCAAATCAAGTCTACGATATAAATAGAGAGGCATAACACTAACACCGGCTCCAAGATCACATAAAGCCGTTTTAACATAGTTTCTTTTAGTGGAGCATGGTATAGTCGGTACTCCTGGATCTCCAAGTTTCTTTGGTATTCCACCCTTGAAAGTGTAATTAGCAAGCATGGTGGAAATCTCAGCTTCCGGTATCTTTTTTTTATTTGTAACAATATCTTTCATGTATTTAGCATAAGGGTTCATTTTAAGCATATCAGTCAAACGCACACGCAAAAAGATAGGTCTAATCATTTCAGCAAAGCGCTCGAAATCCTCATCATCCTTTTTCTTGGATGGTTTAGGAGGAAAAGGCATGGGTTTCTGAACCCATGGTTCTCTTTCTTTACCGTGCTTCCTAGCAACAAAGTCTCTCTTATCATAACGTTGATTCTTTGATTGTGGGTTATCAAGATCAACAACAGGTTCAATTTCTACATCATTATTATTGCTAGGTTAAGAATCAACATGAACATCATCATTAACATTATCACTAGGTTCATGTTCATTACCAAATTGTGTTTCGGCATCAGAAATAGAAATATCATTGGGATTCTCAGGTGTGTCAACAACAGGTTCACTAGAAGCATGCAAAGTCCTATCATTTTTCTTTTTCTTCCTCTTAGAAGGACTAGGTGTATCAACATTAGTTCTCTGAGAATCTTGCTCAATTCTCTTAGGGTGGCCCACAGGATACAAGGGTTCCTGAGTCATTTTACCTCCTCTAGTCATAACTCTAACATCATTATCATTTTTCTTATTATTTAATTCATTGAGCAAATCATTCTGAGCTTTAAGTTCACCTTTAACTCTAGACATATAATCACTCAAGTGTTCAAGCATATCTACATTGTGTTTCAATTGTCTACCAACATAAGCATTGAAGTTTTCTTGTTTAACTATAAAGTCATCAAACTCATCCAAGCATTGGCTAGCAAATTTAGTAAATGGGATTTCACATTTATCAAATCTATAGAGAGAATTTACCTTCACTACCTGTTCGGGTTATCAAGACCATGTATTTCTTCAATAGGTGGTAAATTCTTAACATCTTCAGCTTTAATGCCTTTTTCTTTCATAGATTTCTTTGCCTCTTGCATATCTTCAAGACTGAGAAATAGAATACCCCTTTTCTTAGGAGTTGGTTCAGGAAGTGTCCAATTATGTTCATTAGTCAACATATTATTCAATAGCAATTAAGCTTGATCAACAGTTCTTTTCCTGAAAACACAACCAGCACAACTATCCAGGTGGTCTCTGGAAGTATCGGTTAGTCCATTATAAAGATATCAAATATTTCATTTTTCTTGAGAGGATGATCATGCAAAGCATTAAGTAAACGGAGAAGCCTCCCCCAAGCTTGTGGGAGACTCTCTTCTTCAATTTGCACAAAATTATATATTTCCCTTAATGCAACTTGTTTCTTATGAGCGGGGAAATATTTAGCAGAGAAGTAATAAATCATATCCTGGGGACTACACACACAACCAAGATCAAGAGAATTAAACCATGTTTTAGCATCACCCTTTAATGAGAACGGAAATAACTTAAGGATAAAGTAATAGCGAGTTTTCTCATCATGAGTAAACAGGGTGGCTATATCATTTAATTTAGTAAGATGTGCCACAACAGTTTCAGATTCATAACCATAAAAAGGACCAGATTCAACCAAAGTAATTAACTCAGGGTCGACAGAGAAATCATAATCCTTATCAGTAATAAAGATAGGTGAAGTAGCAAAAGCAGGGTCATATTTCATTCTAGCATTCAAAGACTTTTCTTTAAGCTTAGCTAATAATTTCTTAAGATCAGATCTATCATTGCAAGCAAGAAAGTCTCTAGCAGTTTCTTCATCCATAACATAACCCTCAGGCACAATTGGCAATTCATATCTAGGGGGAGAATCTTCATCATCACTTTCATCAATATTATCAGTTTCAATAATTTCATTCTCTCTAGCCCTAGCAAGTTGTCATCAAGAAATTCACCTAGTGGCATAGTAGTATCAAGCATAGAAGTAGTTTCATCATAAGTATCATGCAAAGCAGAAGTGGCATCATCAATAACATGCGACATATCAGAATGAATAGCAGGTGTAGGTGTCGCAAGTTTACTCAGAACAGAAGGTGAATCAATTGTAGAGCTAGATTGGCCTCCAGCTGGGCCTTCTCCGCATACACCTTCTTCTCCAGCTCCTCCTGGCAGCGGCGCTCCACGGCCTGCGCCCGCGCCAGCTGCTTTAGCTCCGTGTCACGGCCGGCAACCGCATCTTCTCAAGCCTTTAGCTTCTCCTCCCGTGCCTCGTGCTGACGTGCTTCGGCAGGCTCGCTAAGATAAGTCACACATTCAAGCTGGCTTGGCACTACGGCTCGAGATTTTTGGCTCTTACAGCCTTGCTCCGGCAATGCCGCCTTCCTTTTCTGCCTTTAGGAAGCTACTTGCACGCTAAGGGGGACCTCTTGAGTATCGCGCCTCAGGAGCTCTTACTGGGCCTTGGGCCGCCCACCTCCTGGCCTTGACCACGACATCACGACCTGGCATACCAGTGACGGCTGAAGCCCGCCTGGGGACTGGGACCTGTCGGCGTAGAGCACTAAGCTACCATGAGGACGAAAAGGGGAGATAATGCCATAGCAAGAGACGCAATCGCCAATTTCATAATAAGAATAACGTTGATGCAAAAGCACTACAGATTCTTTACACACCGCCACGGGGTTCGTCTCGATTCCTTGAAGGGGACCAAAAAGGAGGTTTCCAGGAGTCATATTTACAGATGTCATCGCCAACGCCATCATCAACAGTGGGACACGAGGGGCCGACACCTACCCCATCCAGATCAATGACGACAACGAGCAGACACCGCTGCTGTGCTCCGGGCACGGCAGGAGCTCGGGGGCACGTAGCCGTCGTCTCTCGTCTCCGGAATCTAGTCAAGCTCAGCTGAGTCGCTGGACTCCTAGGCGCCGTCACTGCTGCTGGAGGAGTTGTCAGCAAGGCCGAGGGCGGGCCCAGCACCTGCCGCTGCACCGTCCTGGCGACCCCCTCCAGGGCAGCACTCCAAGCGGCTGCATACCTTGTCGAAGACCTTGAAGAACAGCATGGAGGCGCCGTCGTACTCAAAATGGATGGCAAGGGCCCCCTCCGCATGGCAGGCATGGGCAACCTCTCCCCATCCACGAGTCATGAAGATCTTGCCCGCGGAGACAACCTCGACCTCCGCTCCCGTTGCCGGGGTGTTGCATTCGGCGTGCTGCAACCACAGCTCGAGCGGCCCCTCGGCGGCATCTCTTCAGCGAAGAACTACGGGAATCTGATCCATGTGCGTGGTGGCATCGCCGCCCACATCACGAACTCGCAGGATGAGCCCTCGGCATGAGTTTGTCGGTCGACAGCTCGAGCCACCACGACCTGGCCACTGTGGCCGCGACGCGAGCGGCACGGGGTGCCGCCTCCTCCTCCAGGGCCTTGCGCTTGGGCATGCAAGGGCAGCGGGTAGCCTAGGGGAGGCCGCTCGTACCAGGGCCTCATCACCTCCTGCCTCACGATGACGCCGAAGGGGCGGGCCAATCTCTTCTTCGGCGGAAGTGGCCCCTGCTCTTCATGATGGGTCTTTCCATTCTCCGCGACAGAGAATCTCCTTATCAGCGCCATGGGTGTTGCAGCAAGACGGCGGAGCAAAGAGGAAGAAGAAGAAGCAAATGGAGTGGAGGAGAAGATGAGCAACGGGGGCTCCGCCCCTCTCCTCATTTATAGTCAGAGGGAGGCCAATCACCGACCTCCATGATCACATGTAATGATGGTTTTCCTCCTACATGCAGTAGGGTCTCGTCAAATCGAACGATTGCCGAGGCGGCGTGGGGAAGCAGAGGCATCCACGTCCCATCAATCGCCACACATCAATTAAGCCCGCAGGCGGTTGGGGTTCGCGGCGCTCCGCACTTGACTTTTGGCTTCACCTCATAGCCAAGGTCGAGCACGCCTTGGGCCCAGGGGCTACTGTCGGCGTTTCGGGACTAGGGGTGCCCAGACTTGCCTGCCCGCGGGCCAGTGCGTGGCTCCACCAACGGCCTAGTATGGCCCATCTTTAGCAGCAACCACTCAAGACCCTCGCGAGGCGGATGACACCAAGACCTCCCCGGGAGCAGCCTCACTAGGCTGGCTCCCGAAGAGCGGAGATCTCTATGCAAGGGGCACCTCATGAGGTTCACGTGACGTGAGCCATGACGACCAAGGCCAAGCGGGTGCCAGCATGTGCAGTGTACCAGTTTCCTCTATCGTACTAAAGAGGCAGGCGCAGGCGAGGAGTCCCGAGGCATCATGCAAAGGTTTCCATATCGGTGCAACAAGACCAAGACCAGCAGGACGGAAGGACGGAGGTCACCACAGAGCCCACAACAGCGTCACCACCAGAGCCTTTGGCAGGCGAAGACCATCTTTTGTCAGGACGGCTTGTACTAGTTGTCTCCCTTCAAACTTGGCTGTCATCAACATCCATGCCAAGCACGGCCACGGAGGCCATGGCGCGAGCTCAGCTATTCACTACACCACACCCCACTGTAGCTAACACACGTGTGTGTTGGTAAATACACGCTTTACCGACAAACAAGGTGTTTGCATGGACATTTACCGACACACTAGATGTTGGGTAGTGTCTGTCCGCATCTGAGCTGTCAAGAGTTGGATATGCCAACAGACACCTATCTTACCGTCGGTCTATCTGTTGGTAAGTGTTCCACTTCTTAACAGACACTTGTGCCACTAAGTTGTTTTCTTGCTGACAGCATGTGTGTCCCTATGTATTTCGCTTCCCGACAGCTCATGTATTGCTACATATTTTTACTTCCTGTCAGACGGTGTGCCACGAATTTTCTTTTTGCCAACAGACGGTGTGCTCATAGGTATTTCACTTCCCAACAGCTGTCGTGTCCATAAACCTTGCTTGCTGACAGACTTAATCCGTCGTCAAGTATATTGCTTGCCAACAAACATGCCATCAGTACATTTTGTGTTTGTGGACAGTCAGTTGCGCTGGTAAACATTACACATGCCGACAGATTAGTCGTCTCTTTACAATTTACTTGCCAACGGACAAACTGACAGCACAATCTACTTCCCAACACACAACACAATTTACTTCCCAACAAACAGTATGGTATAAAAAGCTAAGTGCTCACAGACTAATAATTCTAATTCAGATCAAAATTCTCAGCACACAAATATGATTAAATCTACATCTGAGAACAACACACTCTTTGCACCAAAGTCAACCATCATTCATAAATCAAATGAAGCTCACATATTCATGGTAGATCTCACAAATCTGATTGATAGCATACAGATCATGTAATTCAGTACAAACCAGACAACAAAATGAGACAACTTAAATTGCATATTCCCAAAAGCATGCCAATGTTCATTGCTCAGGCATCTACAACGAAGGGTCGAAATTCTTCCTCCGGTTCTCGTCCGCAAAAGACACATATACACAAGGGTCAATTTCAGCGCCATTTTAACATATTTTAGACAAAATTTGACAGCATGCCACCACAAAATATATACATGACAGTAAAATTATAGTAAGCCATTCATGTCCATAATTCCAGGTTTTCAGCAGGAAAAACATGTACTATGTGGAAGGATATGAGTATAGAATACCAACCTAAAGACAAGCAACACCCGCCATGGCAGGACCACAATGTGTAACAAAACAATAAGCCATACGCTGAGAACTGGTTGTACCACATCCAACTATAATCTCAAGTTTTAGTAAAACTCCATTCGTCCATTCAGTAAAACAAAAGCTAAAGCATATGTATCAATACATGTGTAACTGCATGCTGGACTATATCTAAGGTTGTCTCCATTCACCTAGCAAAACAAAGTTACAGGAGTCATAGGTATACGACAATTTTTTGTATTTTATATGGGAACAAAGAGCACACGAAACCATCAAGTTAGATTTTTCTCGCAGTGTATATGGGAACTGGCACCAAATCTGAAGATCAAGAAGCAAAACTAGGTGCAAAAGTTGATCAAGGAGCACAATTACTCACAATGAATAGGAGCAACTTACTGAAGATGCTGAACCTTGGATGTTTTTGTTGCCCTTTCTTCATTCACAATCTGAAAGAAAGAGGACGAACAATATTGAGGCAATGAATCATGTGTATCAGTAACCATACATGTAATATAATAAGCAGAGTTTAGCGTATACGTTTAGGTGCGGCCAACCTATAGAATGCCCAACGCAATCTGCCAGCATCTTCAGCTTTCCATGTTGCCGAGGAAGTATATGATCACCTCTCATCGCACTATTCACAACTACTTCATGGTACTCAACACCTAAAAGAGATCCTCCCACACGTGCTTCTGGATTAGATGTTTGGAGAGTAGCCTTAGCCACGGGTTGACCACATGGCCTCTCAACAGAAAGTAGAACAACCTCTTTCCCACCCTAGAAATGGAACGATGTTATACTTCACTACAGAATCATACATTATACAACCATGAATAGGGTGGAGCCTTGGGGGTGGAGTTACATACCCCCTCGTGTCCTCTAGTGGGTTGGAGTGGAGCTCTTCCTCTAATAGGAACCATCTACATTTGCATGAGATAATTCATCAGCAGGTCACGATTCATTAACATTTGCATAGATCAATTCATTCATCATTAACATGGTCGAAATCATACCACATCAGCATCATGATTGTTCATCATGTCCTCATGCACATTATGATCACCATAATCACTAGAAACTCCTCTCATCTGAGTGGTTGGTGAAGGATTAGATCCATGTTCCAGTGTAGGAGAGGACGCACGATCTGTTGCATCATCATCAAGTATCTCTTCCTGTCCTTTGCCACCTTTCACTATTTCCCTAAGTTCTCTGACCTCATCGAATAGTCGATGTAGAGCGCCCTTCAACAATATGTTTTGCTCTTCTGTTTTCTGGCTAGCACGGATTGCCATCTATACACTTGTGGATGCACATGAGCGGTACCCATCAATGCCCAGAGTAGCAGGAGTTGGTCCTAAACCAACTCCACGTACATATCCCCTTGGTTCACGACCAAATACATGGGAAAATAGATCGCATTTCTCTATGGGTCTTTCAAGCAATTCAGGATGAAGGATTGCAGGTTTCTTAAGTTCATCCTACAAGAAAATTTGAATAACAGAGTAACCAAAATCTCCAACATGGAAAGAAAATTGAAGGCTATTATATGTTCTACTACTTGATTTTTCAATTGGTTATGTAAATTACAAAAGTATCTATGAAACACACCCATGCACTATTGTATAGAAATCACCAAAGTTGCAGTTTGGTCCAAGATGTTTAATCCAAATTTAAGGCTATGAATATGTTCTTAAAACACAAAATCTATAACTACCAGATTAATGTAGCAGCAATGGATCTGGCACATAATCAGTTGAGATACTTACAATTTTTGGTTGAGCTTTAGCTAGAGCATTCCCATCTTTTTTTAGTATGGGTCTTCATAAATAACTCATGCCTACCTAGCTCACGACCATACTCTTTAGCCTGCATAAAAAAATAGTTCAGTCATGCACAACACACCAAATAATAGAACATAGAAGTTGAGAACAGTAAAGAACAATTGCATACACATTCATCTCCAACACGTGCAAAGCTTTTGCTTCCAGTTATATGAGGTGTTACCACCTTAGAACGATTCTGTTTGCCGCATATGCTACGCTCTAGCCCTTTCTCAGATAACTAGTGATTGACCAACCATTTCCATTGTTCAGGATCTATTCTATCATCACAGCGTTCAATAAGCTCATCCTTTGTGAGAATCTTCAAGGGGTCATCAATTTTGAAAGCCTTTTCCTTCATATCAGCTTTGAAAGCTCTCCATTTCTTCGCAGCAGTCTGCAAGGAATAATTCTTGAGCCAGTACTCCATCACATATATTGCAGATAGGTCATCAATTAGTTTTTCATTATGTTCAACCGGGACATCTCTCCAATCAGCTTTGTCCACAGGGAACAACCTAGTTCTTATAAGTGTTGTGACTGCAGCAGGAAATTCTTTTGAGCCAGGTCCAATTGGTTGTTTTAGTTTGTTATATTTCAATTTGATCAATGGTCGTTTTTCATTTGCTCTTGCCCACAAGATCTCCTTTCTAGTAAACTTCCTCGTTGTCTTCTCCGCATCAACTTCTTTAGGATCTGATTTATGCAGAAAAAGGTCAAATGTTGATACTATAAGGTTACACTTTCAGCAATGGTACAATGAATAATAGAATGATACCTTCTTCCACTTCTTGATTATCTTCAACAGTCTGATCAGCAATAGCTTCTTGATTTTGTGTGTCAATGTTTGATGGCCTAGGCCGCAGATATCACGTTCAATTATTAGATCAGTTTGTGTTGTCTACAACAGGTAAAGATGGATAATTATTGCATGCATAAACGATAGCTGAGCTAATCACTAGGACTGCATATGAGTCAACACACCTTAGGAGCTTTCTTACGAGTACTGGCAGACTTGCTCTTTTTCGCAGCACAATCATGTAGGATGGATTCTATATTGACAGCATCCTTTTTTTATCTTAGTGCCATATCTTCCATCCTACTACGATTATCTCTAATATTTGCAGCCCTCAAGTCCTCATACTGTTTGGCATAGACTTCATCCTCTCTTCCTCCTTTTGACATTCCCCCTGAAATGCATAAAACATATATGTTACATTATAGATGATGACAAGGAAGAGATAACAAAAATAGAGGTCAAGAATTAATATGATTGTGAGGAACATAGAATGACAAGAAGTAAATTGGAAGAAATAAAGAACAACAAACAGATAACAACAAATACATGATTGCAAAAAACTTACTTCCTCTTCTCATTTGATTTAGTTGTATCATTTCTAACCAAGATATCATCACCAAGAACCTTAAAATTTGCATTTAAATTTATAGGAATAACCGGTTCCTGCAATAAATACTCCAGATGCTGATTTCTCACTTCATCAATGCCATAAAGGTCACGCGGCGGTGAGACCCTTACAGCGGACCAATCTTTATTTTGTTTATCAGGAACATAATAAACTTGACATGCTTGCGATGATAAAATGAAAGGTTCATCCATGTGATTTTCACCGGTGCTGATAATGTGTGCCATGTGTACACTAGTTACACCAAACTTATCAGTCTTCACCCATTTACCTTGTACTCTGTTGTCAAACCAACCACATTTCAAAAGCACAATGTTTCCTTTCCGATGATAGGTCATTTCTAAGATTTCAGTAATAACACCATAATATGCCTTAGTTTGAGTATGTCCAGAAATGCTCACAGTTTGTCCAACTAAAGCTACTCCATAGCTTTGCCTGGGTCTACCCTGATGATATGATTCCGTGTGGAAAACATATCCATTTATGGCATAGCTATTATACTTCTTGGCAACCATTAAAGAGCCTGCAGCTAGGGCTATTACTTCTTCCTCAATATGTTCACCACTTCTAAGTAACCCAAGAACCTGTAATAAGTTAATGATATTGTCAAACTGTTTATCTTGTAGATATCCATGCCTATTGAAGCAAATAAGATTTAATTATCTACTTACATGAATTCGCAACCACTCATGGAATGTTTCATGATGTATACGTTGTCTAGATTGATGTCCAAGAGAGGAAAGGTATTCAAAGTGCTTTCTGTGAATATAATTATAGTAACTTAAGGAAAGGTTCCATATGGTTGCAGTAAGCCTAGAACGAAATAAGATAAATCACTTACTTGAGGAAAGGTTCCATATGGTTAGAATTATATAAGACATAGTTGTGAGCATGAAGCCAAACTTTGTGGTCTAAGGTCACATTACAATTGCCAACCAAAGCTCTACCAACATTCTTGGAGAAGTATGACAACATATCTTGAGAGTCATCATCATTTCCAACTTGGTTGGTGCCATCATCATTTCTAGCTTTCCGATTATGTCTGGTCTCACAACCATTTAAGTATCTAGAGCAAAATGTAAGGCTCTCATCAAATATATAACCCTCAGCTATTGAGCCCTCAGGATGACTTGTTGTTCGAACATATCTTTTTAAAGTCATCAAGAACCTAAATAGATTCAGATTAACCATGTCAAGTTATGCATAGACTAAATGCATGTTTTCATATAGATGTTTTTTTAAATTATACCTCTCCACTGGGTACATATTGCGGGACTGCACTGTGCCACCAAGTCGAACTTGGCTAGGAAGATGAACCATCAAGTGCACCATAGAATCAAAAAAAGAAGGTGGGAATATAGTCTCTAAAATGGACAATGTCTTAGCTATTTCTTCCTCAAGCTGTTGCATATCACTTATGCGCACAACAGGAGAATAAATTCTCTTGAAGAAATTGCTTACACGGGTAAGTGCTATGACAACTCCTTCTGGGAATATTCCTCGAATTGCTATTGGAAGAAATTGCTGCAGCAAGATGTGATTATCATGGCTTTTTAGCCCAACTAACTTCTTTGCATTAACATCTACACGACAGCTTATATTTGATGCATAGCCATCAAGAAACTTAACACCTTTGAGCCATTCACATAATATCTTCTTCTGCTCAGGAGTCAAGTAGTATGGGCCACGAGGAATATAGATTTTACCTTCCACTTCATAAGGATGAAGATCTTTCCTTATTTTTAGATCTCTAACATCATATCGAGAATTTAGATTATCTTTGGATTTACCAGCAATTCCTAAAAGTGTGTTAAATATAGTATCACACACATTCTTTTCAATATGCATAACATCCAAATTATGCCGAAGAAGTAAATCCTTCCAGTAGGGAAGCCTAAAGAAAATAGATTTCTTTTTCCATAGAATTGGTGGATCTCCTTTCTTGCGTTTTTTTGTAGGCTTGTTCCCACTTGGGTCCTTACCAAAAACAACATTCAGATTCTCTGTTTGTTTCAGAATGTCCTCTCTAGACCGTGGAGAAGGTGCTACCCTGACCTCTTCTGCTTCAAACTATTTTTTATCCAATCTAAACATATGGTTTTCATCTAAGAACCGGTGATGCCCCATATAACATGTTTTTGTACCATTCTTCAGTCTTAGAAAAGAAGTTTCTGAATGGCACTCAGGGAAAGCAACATCTCCCGAGGTAGGGCAACCATGAGCATATCCTAATCCAGGGAAGTCAGCGATGATGCATAATATTGCAGCTTTCATTAGGAATTATTCACGCTGGGAGGCATCATAAGTCCAAATGCCCTTGCGCCATAATAGTTCCAGATCTTCAATCAATGGCTCTAGATAGACATCAATATCATTACCTGGAGATTTTGGACCAGAAATCAGAGAGGACACGATGAAGTTGTCTTGTTTCATTATCATCCAAGGTGGGAGGTTATATGGAATTAGAAGAACAAGAAAAGTGCTATGGCTACTATGCAAAGACCCAAAAGGATTGAAGCCATCGGTTGCCAATGCTAATCTAACATTGCGACTGTCACCACTAAATTAAGGATGTTCACTATCAATGTGTTTCCAGTTAGGAGAATCTGCTGGATGCCTAAGCAATCCATCTTTTGTGCGCTCTTTATCATGCCACCTCATATTAGCTGCCTTCTCTGGGTTGAGGAATTATCATGCCACCTCATATTAGCTGCCTTCTCTGGGTTGAGGAACAACCTTTGGAGACGTTCCTTAATTGGGAAATATCTAAGGACCTTCCTAGGAACTCGGTTAACACGTTTCCCGTCAAGGCTAGTCCTTTCCACTTTCCACCTAGAAGTACTACAAACTGGGCACTTCTGTTTGTTTAGATGCTGCTTCCAAAACAGTATGCAATCATGTTCACAAGCATGGATAGTTATGTATCCCAGACCAATATGTTTAACTAACTTTCTTGCTTCATGGAATTTCTTTGGCAGAGTACAGCCATCAGGGAAAGCCTCTCCAAGCAACTCTAGTAACATATCAAAGCTTTTGTTACTCCATCCTCCAAGGAATTTAGTATGGAGCAACCGAACTATTTAATTCAATTTTGAGATTTTTTTGCACCCAGTATACAGATCTTGACTAGCATCATCAACTAACTTGTAAAAATTTGCCACCCCCGCATCATTAACCCCTTCATTAGACTTTTTTAACTCCTTCAGCATCAACACTAGGGTCATCATCCCCTAGATCAGCATCCACATCTGGACCCCCGATATCACCTATGCCATAACCATGACCAATATGTCTAAGCATTTCATCCATCTCATCATGATTTTCTGCAATATGTTCTAGCCCTTCATGTGTACTAGCAATATGACGTGCATGACTAGATGATGACTCCCCATGAAATAACCACAATTTGTATTCATGTTTGAATCCTTTACAGATCAAATGCTCAAAATAGTGTTTCTGTTTCTCCAAGAACAATTACCACACTTTTTGCAGGGGCATAAGATCTTATTTCCTTTTCCTGAATGGGCAAATGCAAACTCTACAAATCCATTAACTCCCTGTACATAAGGTGGTGTGGTCCTACATGTGCAATTACTAGACTTTTAGAAAAAACACTATATTTAACATAAAAAGAATTCAATTTTGGTATAGATACCTAGCCCCGTCCATCCATCCTCTATCCATTGTTGACTTGTAGTAAACATCAATTTCAGCAATTACTAGTACACATGCGGTGACAGACAAGCATAAAACTGTAGTGAGCAACATTATGATGAGAAATACAAAGAAAATGCATACATAGGCGATTACATTTAGTTTTCAACTTAAACACAGGCACAACCAGGGGCAGAGCTGGAGAAAATGTAACCCTGATGCACGCCAAATTTTCAAGCAAAAATTGTACAGTGCATCAATTAAGTTAACTGTAACAAATGACCACAAATTCAATTATCTTGGTTTGAGACTACAACAGTGCGTCAATTCAATTAACCTGTTGGCTAGTGCAGATCAGGACATAATTTCAATGAATCTGGTGAAAGTACTAAATAGTGCTTTTTACAATCTAACCGCAATAGAATTTATACCTTGAGATTTATACCTCGAGGAGTATGAGTGGCGGCTGCTCGCCATGCCCTATGCCAGACAGGTGGTGGCGATCTAGTCGACCCTATAGGAAAGCAGAACCTAAATCGTGTGTGTGGTTTGTGAGCCGCCTTAGACCAAATGGCAAATATCAATACGTGTGTATCAAAACTATCAGTAGGTTGAGATGTGGTCTGTACGTTGGCTTGTGCTTTTATCTCACGGGCATGCTGCAGTTTGGGTGATGCACATTGCATGATTACGGTGATGCACTAGGCCTAAATTGGTGCTAAGCAGTACTATGAAAATGTTTGGGCCCTGATACATGTGCATCAGGGTAAGTACATTCGACTCCGCCCCTGGGCACAACTCATAGTTACAAACAAAGATACTCAATCCAAAAATGCATAATAGAGATTGAGAATATCTCAACAAGCTTGCTTCAGCTAGTTTCATGGGAGGGATGTAGATATCTAAAAATTGAGAGCAAACCTTGGGTGGGAGCAGCAACACGTCAGGGGAGCTGCGTCACGTGGCAGATATCACTGGTCAGTGCAGCAGGCCGGTGTATGTAGCAGCCGACAGAGGAGCGGCGGCCGGTAGTGTAGGTCGCTCGTCAAGGCACCAGGTGGAGTAAGTCCGAGCAGCAATACAACAGAGGGGCAGCAGCCGGATGATGTGTGAGTGGTCGGCGGCCTTCAGGTCGATGGGGAGCAGCGACCAGGAATAGGGAACCGGGGGAGGGGCGGGGGAGGGGGAGGCATGAATGCTGGTGGCCTTTAGGTGGATAGGGAGCGACGTCCTTGAGAGAGGAGAGCCATGAGTGGTGGTAGCCGCCTTCGGGTCAATGGGGAGCAGTGAGCAGATGCAGGGAACTAGGGGAGCGGCGAGATGGAGCACACAGTGAGATTCAGAGGGTGGCGAGGCATCGCGTGGTGGATGTGCATGGACGGGGGCGGTCAAGGAGATGAACGTCGGCGGCGGCAGCGGCAGTGGCGGCGAGGAATAGCGGCGGCAGCGGCGGCGACAACGGCGTGTGTGTGAGAGGCAGATTTGGGAGCGCTGCAATTCCTAGGTTTTGGGGGTACTGGTTGGGCGGTGAGAGGATATAGCCACTTTTCTTTTTGAAAATCAGGATATAGCCACTTAGAACACCCGCCCAAATTTTCGCTCGGAAACTAGCCCGCTTCAATTTTCGTTCAGTTTTCAAGTGGGCGCGTTAATTTTCTCTAGAGCCTTCCCGACACAATGTGTTGCTGGGCCGAAAACGAGCCTGCTTCAATTTTCGTTCAGTTTTCGACTGGGCGCGTACATTTTCTCTAGAGCCTTGCCGACGCACGATGTGTTGCTGGGCCGAAAACAAGCCCGCTTCAATTTTCGTTTCATTTTCAACTGGGCGCCTAGATTTTTATTTGGGCCTTAAATATTTGCCAACACACGTTGTGTTGCCTGTTTCCCTTATTGCCGTGACACACGCTGTCTCGCTGTACATACTTGCAGACACACCGTGTGCCTATACTTTTGCCAACACATTGTGTGTTTATATGTGGTGGCTTACCAACAGAGGATTTGTTTGTATTTTTACTGACACACAGTATGTTGGCTTATATAAAGATTTACCAACAGACGGCATGTGAGCTATAGTGGGGTGTGGTGTAGTGATTACTGAGGTTCCCGTCAGCAGCCGAGTAGATGGATGAGTGGCGTGCCACCATCCAAAGTCTGCTCGGTTTCGCTGAAGCTGGGGGCTCACGACGAGCTTGTCCACTGCAACCTCCCCAAGCAAAAGCCACTGCCCGCGCCGCTAGCCGTACGAAGGGGGTTGTCCTGATGGTTCAGTCCCCGCCACGGCAGCCGGCGAGGGCGCAGCAGAATCAAGACACCGAGGATGTGTTGATGGCCTCTTCTGACCCTCGAGCACGTCTAGGCCAACGTCGAACCCCGTAAGACAGGCAGTAGGGAGACGCGCGCATTGTCGCCGAACGGCGCCGCAACGAACCCCACCAGACCAACGGGTGCGACGGCCTCAACGTCGACGAGCCTGCGCTCACTATTGGCGGGTGCCTACCCTTCGAGGTCGGCTGCCCTGCCTTTACACGAGAGCTGTGGTGAGTCCTTTGCCCGTCCATTCACACGTTCAAGCCAGAGATACCCGAGAAGTACGACGGGAGGCTGAACCCAACAGAGTTTCTGAGAATCTACACCATCGCTGTTTAGGCTGCCAGGGGAAGAGATGAGAAGGTGTTCGCCAACTACTTCCTTTGGTCCTCAAGTCCAATGTGAGGTCTTGGCTGATGCACCTGCCGGAGAACTCCATTTCGTCACGGGCAGACCTGTGCCACGAGTTCATCGGTGCCTTCACCGATGGCCACCAAGAGCCCGGCAGGCCCAGCGAGCTGTAGCTTCTCCAGCAGAAGAAAGGAGAAATCCTCCATAAGTATTTGCGGAGATTCAGTAAAGTTCATACAAATATTCCAAAAATATCCATCCGACAACCGTTATAGCAGCTTTCCAGTCCAATGTGCGCAACCGCCGCATTTGTTCCAAAATGAACGTGTGGTTGCCCAAGACTTTGAAGGATCTATACGCACTGGTGGATAAGTGTGCTCAGATGGAGGAAGGAAGGAAGTTGCCCGGAGAGGAGGATTGCATTAATGTTGATTCAGAGGATGAAGATGAATCAAGCAGCCAGAGGAAGGGCAAGAAGCGCAATAAGAAGCCAAGAGATAAGGCAGTGATGACTGTAGAAGGTTCGGGGACACCTAGTACCGGCAAGAAGGCCAAGGCTGAGGCCCTTGGCAAGGAAGCTGCCGCATGCACTGCCTGCTGGGAAACCGCTACCGCGGAAAAAGTTGGGAAAGGTGATGGGCCGTACTGCAAGATCCACCGGACCAAAGGAAACAACCTTCAGGAGTGTTATCAGGTTGAGCAGCTTGTCAAGAGACAGAGGATAGAGTATGATAAGGGTGATAAGGAAAAAGGTCAGTATGCTGCTAGCGGTAAGGGCCGAGGCGGTGAAGGAAATCACCCCGGCAAACCCTTTCGGAACCAAGGAAAACCCGCCAGGGGCCAAGAGAAGGAAACCTGTGATGATGCTAGTGATGGAGGGGATGAGGAGGAAACTAGTGAGCAGGAATTTCAGAAGGCCACTGACACCCTATGCATTGATGGGGGTGCATCCTTGCACTCCTCTCATCACCAACTCAAGCGATGGGCACGAGAGGTCAATGTTGTGGAACCAGCGCTAGAGGCCCGGAAACCGCTCAAATAGTCCCGCACACCCATCATTTTTGACAAAGAGGATCACCCTGATCGCACCACTACGGTGGGGTGTTTGCCGTTGTTGGTCTCCCCAACAATTCGCAACCTCAAGGTCACAAAGATGCTACTGGATGGCGGGGCCGGGTTGAATCTGATTTCCCCAGCAATTATCAGCAAACTTCAAAAAGGAGAAGAAGAGCTAGAGGCCACCGACACGTTTCAAGGAGTTAATCCTGGCAGGAGTCATCCTAAGAGGAAGATTACGTTGCCGGTGACATTTGGGGGAGAATTGAACTATCGGACTGAGAAGATTGTGTCTGATGTGGTTGATCTCCCCCTGACGTACAATGGTATTCTTGGACAACCAGCCCTGGCCAAGTTCATGGCAACATCCCACTATGCTTACAACACCCTGAAAATGCATGGGCCATTGGGAGTCCTCACTATACCGTCAGATGAGAAGGATGCAATTATCTATGTGGACAAGATGTATCGGGATGCAGTCGCAGCGGAGGCTGCGGCAGCAGCAGTTCCCGCCAAGGAAAGCAAAGGAAAGAAGAGGGATTCTAGGACCTCCGGCAAGGAGTCCGAGAAGCGTGCCCCCTCCAAGTGCACGGCACCCGTTGACGATGTGTCGGAGTGTTCCAATAGTAAGAGATCCAAGGTTACTAAACCCCAAGTGAAGAAGGTCCCGGCAAATAGGAAAGCGCGCTCATTGCCATAGATATTCGAATATCGATGTGTTTGCTTGGCAAGGATCTAATATACCCGGTGTTCCCAGGGAGGTAATTCAGCACCACCTTGTTGTCTGCCCACATGCCCGACCCGTCAAGAAAAAAGTACGGAAGCAGGCCTTGGAGAGGCAGAAGTTCATTGCTGAAGAGATCAAGAAGTTAGAGGCAGTTGGTTTGGTCAGAGGAGTACTACATCCTACGTGGTTAGCAAATCTAGTAGTGGTCCGAAAGGCTAACGGGAAGTGGAGGCTTTGCATTGATTTCAGAGACCTCAACAAGGCTTGCCCGAAGGACCCATTTCCATTGCCGCGCATCGACCGGATCGTGGATTCTACTTCGGGATGTCATTTGCTCTCCTTTCTGGATGCATACTCAGGATATCATCAGATCTTCATGTCCAAGGAAGATGAAGAGAAGACATCATTCATCACTCCGTGTGGTACGCACTGCTTTGTCCGCATGCCGTTCGGATTAAAGAGTGTCGGGTCCACTTTTGCAAGGGTAGTCCAGATCGGTTTTGAGCCACAATTGCACAGAAATATAAAAGCCTATATGGATGATATCATGGTTAAAACCAAGGATAAGGCCACCCTAATCCAGGATTTGGAAGAGACATTTGTCAATCTGCGCAAGATCAATCTGAAGCTTAATCCGGAGAAGTCTGTATTTGGTGTTCCCTCCGACAAGCTACTTGGGTTCTTCATGTCCCATCGGGGGATCGAAGCCAACCCCGACAAAATCAAGGCCATTGAGCAGATCCAAGCGCCAAGGATAGTTAAAGATGTGAGGCGCTTGACGGGATGTGTTGCCGTGCTGAGTAGGTTCATCTCCAAGCCTGTCGAGCGTGCCCTGCTGTTCTTTAATGTTTTGAAGAAGGCGAGGCCTATCAAATGCACCCCGGAAGCAGATGCAGCTTTATAGGAATTGAAAGCCTACCTATCACCTGTGCCTAGCTTGGTTGCACCCAAACCCCAAGAGTTGTTCTTGCTTTACTTGGCGGCAACCAACCAAGTGGTCAGTGCATCCTTGTAGCACAACAAGAGGTGGATAAGGCAGAAAGTAGCCAGATCATGGCAAAGTTAGAAAAGAGCCAGGACAACAATAAGCACGACAACGAGAGCAACCCAAAGGACGCGGCAAGGAAGAAAGTGGTGTAGCGCCCAGTGTACTTCATCAGCTCCTTGTTACAGGGGGCTAGATCGAGGTACTCTGGCATGAAAAGGTTGTCTTTGGTCTCATTAAGGCCTCAAGGAAACTGCACCACTACTTCCAAGCTCATGAGATCATGGTTGTCACTCGTTTCCTGTTGCAAAGGTTACTCCGAAAATCTAAGCACTACAAAAAAATACACTTCCGTGATGATACATGTTTGTCACAGTAGGTCACGTTTTTTGTCATGCATGTACATCCATGACGATTTTATGACAGAATCAAGATAGTCATACATGTGCTGTCATAGAAGTGTTCCATGACATTACCAAAATTATCATCACGGAAGTGTCCACTTCCATGATGATAAATCGCGCGTCACAGAAGTGCTTTAATCAAGGGTGACCAACACATGGCATCCACCATAGCGGAATGCCGTTAAGCTATCGGGTCCGGTTTTGGATCCGATAACCCGCTAACAGCCCCGACCAATGGGGATTTTCCATGTGTAAAATCATCATTGGCTGGAGGAAACACTGTCTGCTCACCGTTGGGACAGATGTCATCCACTCATTGGACCCAAGGCGCCTATGATACGTCGACACGTGGCACGGCCCAACAGAGGCCCATTCATGTGAAAAGGCCGGTCGTTTGACTCAGTCAAAAGGTGGCAGGCCGGCCCACGGAAAGCCTGTTAACGGCAAGTTCGCATATAGCCCATTTACAACCCGCTAACTCACGACCCGTTACGGCCTACCGAAATTAAGCCCAATAGCGTTATCTAGGCCGTCCAATATGATTCCATCCCATTGTAACTTCCGGCCCATGTATGGCCCATGACGTATTTTGGCCCATATGAGTCCCTTTGTAACTCTTGGCCCATTAACGGCCCATGGTGAAACCGGCCCGTAATGAACAGTGTATCGCTTTATATCCATTAGCGGCCCATTATTCCATTGGGTCGTTTCCAGCCCGTGTTACCTTTTGGCCTTCTTAGGGCCCATTTATTCTTGGGCTCATTTCCAGCATTCGGTTACTTACGGCCTGTTACTGGCCTTTTTTGCTTGTGGGCCAAATTCAGCCCGTGGATACAGTCGGCCCGTTTGTGGCCCGTTAATCTGTTGGGCCATTTTCATAACATCATCAAATACGGCCTATTAACAGCCCGTTATGGTCAGCCCATAAAACATATGATTTCCACTCTAGCCCGTTTAATACGGCCCGTACAAGGCCCATAGATGAGACGACCCATAGAAGGCCCATTCGTCCGACGACCCATAGAAGGCCCATTGATCCGACGGCCCATAGAAGGCCCATGGATCCGAGGGCCCATAGAAGGCCCATGGATCCGACAGCCGATAGAAGTCCCATGGATCCGACAGCCCATAGAAGGCCCACAGATCCGACGGCCATAGAAGGCCATGGATCGTCCGTCCCGTAGATGGCCCATGGATCGTACGGCCTATGGAGGGCCATGGTCACTACAACGTCTGGGCGAGTTGGCCCCCGTTTAAGCGATATAGCATATTCAAAGAGTTATCGTACTCTATACTATCACCTCTAAAAAACATACACTATACAATAAAGAGACTAAGGCATAGAAACGTAGAATAATCCTACAGTATACAATAAAGAAAATACAACCGATTATACCCACTTGGCATTATGGTTCGACACCAGTGATAATAAAGCATACACAAACAACAAATTACATACACTGGGAAAATACAGCTCCTACATCATGGACACACATCAACATAACTTACCATTTGAACTATAATCTCTTGAGAAAATAGGATTGGCCGGATTCAGATAGCACAAATTTCATTCTGCAAAATCTCCAATTCCTTCGTTGTTACCTCAGTGTCTTGTTTCATTTTTTGACTCCTGCATCTAATGCCTGCATGTCCAGTCTCAACTTGTTGATTGTATGTTGAGAATCATGTACACGTTGTCTTGCCACCTCTAGTTGATGCTTGTGAACAGCAGCACATTCCAATTCCAATCCATAATCATTCGGTAACGGCCATGCCGCACTGCTCGCAGATCTTTGTGTTGATGTCACTTCATCCTGAAATGTTTCTGTAAGTACACATGACTAGGGCAAAAATATAATTACAACAGTGAAGCGAGCAAGACAGACTATTTTGTACATGGCAAAACAGGACTAATAATAATGTTACACGTCATGAAGCATAAGCAAGTGATATTTTAAAAATTATAAAAAAGGTAGTATATGCAGCCTGCATACAGAAATCTCTCTTAGCTCACCAGAGGAGCATGATGTTAGGGCCCAATCCAAAACAGAGACAAGTTACAAATTTAGACAACATGTTGCGTAGAAGTAAGCAAGCACTTGGAAATTTTGTAGCTCAATTGATGTCTTAGGGAGCATAACGAAAAGCAGAGGGTTTCATACAAACATACTACAACAAGAAAGACTATGCAATCATTAGCCTAGTATAAACTAGATTGTGAGCCTCATGCAATAATAGTTGGTTAATAGACTTCAAAGCTTCAGACACACTTCGGCAGAGTAACTAAATGGTAATGCCTTTAATTATGTCAACTAATAGTTATACAAGTACCCAACATCAGGCATCATTCTTTGGGCATCTCATTAACCGAGGACAAATAAAGCAATTGAAAAGAGCAAATTAACTATGCCTAAAACAAACAAGGAATTGAACCGTTGAGTTGGATACAGTGACTTACCTTAACAGGTTGAAGAGGCTCAGCGCAGCTCCTACTTCTATTGCAAGGCTCCTTCCTAACATCTTGTACTTTGAAATCCTCAATCTTATCTTCATTGCACCCCCTCTGCAAGGTGACACAAACTAGTTACTCGTCTCCTTGGAAGATAAATATGCATACTTTCTAGTCTGTGAACACAAAAGGATGAGATTATAACAAAACAACACCACATAATGAAACATGCCGCATCTCTTGCACTTGCACACAATGAAATGAGCATTTACTATGTCTGCACTATGTAAAAACTAGGCATACCTTCGAACTGGATCTCCAGGTACTCTTGGAGAGCCTACTTTAGTGTACAGCCAAACCTTTATGTCACCTATGAGTTAGAAAAGGCCCCATTACAACAGCCCTTAGTGTTTAAATCGTTGACAAGCTTTGTTAGAGTGTTAGGTCAAGAACAACAAGTAATGAAAGCAAACAGTCCTAGTATGGCTGGCTGATGCAAACAAGCAATTGAACAGATGTGTGAGCAAATCTTACATATCAAGAAAAGAAGCAAAGAAGGAGGCTTAAAGACCATCACTTGACTGACCAGATTTAAGGGGCATTTAGACATCATGTGCAACGTATGAACTAACATAGACATTGCATATTCCAAATTCTACAATGGAATGCACGTGTATTAGGTTATGCCATGTATGATGATGCCTAAATGTACACTATAGCAGGCATGAGTGATTCATCATTAAACGCACAATTGAATTGCAGGTTAAGGGCCAGTTCTATTCCGCCTTTTCAGGGCTTATTGTCAAAATAAGCCATAAAAGATGTAAAGAAGTCATTTTTGAGTTATGGGCTTAGGATTAACTAATTTCGCTTTAGAGGGGGGTGTTTCGGGTAGAACCTAACTAAAAATTGAAGGGAAGGGGAATAGTGAAATGACTCTGTTGTCTGCCTATATTACACTCAAAATGCAACTGCTGACGCCCGTGTCACACCTCACCCTCAAGTAAAAACAAACACGCAAGTGTTCATTGCCCTGCCCGCTTGCATATCCTCTCCCCTTTCCCTCTACCTTGATCCCCTGCCTGCAGCACTAGGGTTCCTCTAGCGAGCCTTCACCACTGGTCCCATCTTGCCTGGTCCTCTATGATGCTCTGTCCAGCTAGGCTACATGGCCGGCGGGTAGGGGCAAATATCCCTGGCTGCTCCTCCCTCTGGCGCCGCCCCTCATTCTCATGGTCTCCAGCAGCTGCTCCACTATGGTTCGTCCTATGCACTACTCAGGCAGGCGCTGCACAACTATGGCTGATGCCACACTGCGGCAAAAGGCACCTTATTCCCCCTCCCCACCTCCCAGGCCGTGGCCTTGAGGTGCTGTTGAAGGATGAGCTCATCCAACAAGGTGAGGATCTCCTCTGATTTTTTGCCAAATTTTCATCCTGATCCACTATACGATGAATTGCTATGAGCTGCTCCTGCTGCTGCTATATGATGCATTGCTATGAGCTGCTCCTGCTGCTGCTATATGATGAATTTCTATGAGCTGTTGCTGCTATATGATGAATTTCTATGAGCTGCTGCTGCTATATGATGAATTGCTATGAGGTGCTGCTGCTATATGATGAGTTGCTATAAGATGCTCCTGCTGCTGTATGATGAATTGCTATGAGCTGCTCCTGCTGATGCTATATGATGAATTGCCATGAGATGCTCCTACTCCTGCTATATGATGAATTGCTATGAGCTGCTCCTGCTGCTGCTATATGATGAATTGTTATGAGTTGCTCCTGCTACTGCTATATGATGAATTGCTATGAGCTGCTGCTGGTATATGATGAATTGCATACTGCTGCTGTTGCTGTATGATGCGTTGCTATGAGCTGTTGCTATATGATGGTTTCAGGTGGTGCTGCCATATGATAATAACCAGCCACTGGGACCATCGAATTTCAATAAATAATTGTTTTTCATTTAAATGTGGGTCATGCATTCTTCGTTTAAATTAGGCAATGGGATCTCTATGGAAAACATTGAACAAAGTAGATTGTGCCAAGTAGATGGTATCTTGGTATTTGCATTTTGAGCAAATAGTGATGGTCTATTTTCCTATCATATTAATTACTACATCGGGTTCAATTTGTGATGTTTGCAAGTCAAATTAATTTTCATATGGGCAGCAAAATGAAAAAATATAATGCAATCTAGACTTTTCACTGATCATACCAAAGATAAGCTGAAAACGCAATGAAAAGAACTGGTTGGCTTATTACATGGAGCTTATATTCATAGGTGCTTATGTTCTTAGGATAACTCGTAATAACTGTCCCTAAGAAACTTGGCCAATAGAACTGACATACAAATAACATGTGACGATGATTGCAATGGAGGAGTGACATACCATAACACACCGTATAGGATCACCGATGCCTCTCCTTTTTTTGCGATGTTCCATGAAATTGCCACATACATCTTGTACTTTCTCATTGTGTAACCCTATCTGCAAGTTGACACGGCTAATTTTAGACATCTCTACATGATAATACATTGCATATCCCTTGCGCATATTTAAACCACCAATTAATGATTGTGTGCGTAGCATAAACTAGCCATGACTCTGTGTGCTGGACTAGCAGGCACTCTAAGGGAGCCTAATGTAGTGCACTGGAATTCCTACATGCCACCTACGATTTTGTGTAATGTACTGCCTCTGTTCCTAAATATATGTCTTTGTAGAGATTCCAGTATGGACCACATACAGATGTATATAGATGCATTTTTGAGTGTAGATTCACTCATTTTGCTTCGTATGTAGCCTATAGTGGAATCTCTAGAAAGACTTATATTCAGGAACAGAGGTACGAGGTAGTATCATGTATGACATCTACATATCTAATTTAGCAGCCAGTAGTAGAAATCATTGTCTGCACAAAGGGATTACTGGTCGAAAATCCTAGCAAAGCACGCTGGCAGGCACAGAACAATACAAGCGAGAGAGACAGAGACGCACTTACAAGATCATAGCAATGCCTCAGTCTAGGATCTTGGTTGGCCAAGCTGTTAGATCTAGAAGAAACATCGTCCTTGTAGTTTTTGCCAGCTGCATAACAGGTAACATCGACCTGTTAGTATATTTGAAGTACATCGGGCAGGTGATGCTGGACGGGTTTAAAGGTGACAAGTACCTAGGCCATGGAGGGTGCTTGGCATCTTGCCAGACGGTGGGAATCAGGTTAGAAACGTCAAGGGTGATGACGCTGCGCTGGCTGTCGGGGTCCGGTAAGGAGATCTAGAACCGTCGAGTAGGGTGTTTGTGGAGCGGCTCTGGTAGGGTGGACTACGGTGTGGGCGAAGCGGATCTGTGGCCGTGGACGAGGGCATAGGTGAAGCTGCTCCGGTGGTTGGGTTAAGGATGGTGTCGACGATGCGGATCTGCGTCCGTGGATGGGGCGTCAGAAGCTGCTCCAGTAAGTTGGATGAGGGTGCGAGGAAGCGGATCTGAGGCCGTGGACTTGTGAGTTGGCAAGGTGGCCCCGGTAGGGTTGAGAATGGTAGAGCAAAGCTACTCCGGTGGGGTTGACGATGATGTCGGCGAAGCAGCTCCGGTAGGGTTGAGGAAGGTGTCGTTGAAGAGGATCAGAGGCCGTCGACGGGGGCATCAGTGGGGCAGCTCCGGGGGGTGTGGATGAAGCGTCTCCGGTGGGGAGTACGAATGAGCCGCTGCAGATGTGTTGCGGTTGACGAGAGTACCGGCGAAGCAGATCCGGCGCCGTGGACAAGGCCGACACATAATGGGCTGTGGAACAATGGTGGATGAGTAGTCTACTTGTTTCTAGGGGAGGTGGGAGGGGTAGATGCGGCCGCAGAAGTAGATCTGGCGAGGTGGACGCCACTGGTAGAGAATTGGCTCTGGTACGCCAGTGGATGAGCAGTCTAGGGTTTTGAGAGGGGAGGGGAGAAAGGCTGATGAAGTACAGATGGCGTGATGTAAGATGCTCTGGTGATGTGGAGTTAGTCGTTTTTGCGGGAGGGGGAGAGGAAATGGGGGTGCCGTGTAGTGGGGGAAACCAGAAGTTACCAAAGCAGCCCCGACCTATTATGTAGATGAGGGCGGTATTGTAACTATTGGTCTTTGTGCACCAAGGACAAAAGGGGAATTTCACATGCCAAAGACTAAGGCGGCGGAAATTTTAGAAGGTGGCGGGAGATTTTGCCGCCCGCGGGATCGTTTGAATCCAGTTTCAACTAATTTTGGACCATGCTAGTGGGAAGGTCATGCGAGACTGTGTACACGGGGCACACATCAGCAGTTAATAACTGGTGTGAAGTCCACCCCAGAAAAAAGACAATTACTCGGGATGATGCGCCAACAACTTGGACGTTCACACGGGTGTGGCCAATCGTACGGGTGTAGTGGCGCGTTCACAAAAAAAGGATCAAACGCTCAGCCTATGTATTTCTCGTGTAAATACATAATTTAGTGCAATTGGTTATTTACTTTAAACATAATGCATTGACGTGTTAGTGTAGAGGCGCACAAAAAGAAATGGATATTGTAGTCCGCTACTTAAAAGTGTTACCTCATATGATTACATAGCCTCCATTTCATAAATTGCATACCCGTTGAATTCATATATGAATATTACATATATTACTTATAATAGAACCTTAAATCATCCAAGACTAATGATTTTGAATGCAAGAGTAACAATGGTGCGTGTACATGATAGCTACATTGGTTGTTTGAAGAAACATCACTGTAACTTTGGCATGCACAACTGAAAAGGTTTATTCAAATAGAAAAAAATGTGACACATGAGTGTCCAATATTTATAGCATTGAATCTATATTGTACCTTTGGCCACGATACAAAGTAGATATTGATTTATGTTCAAGCGATGCACGTCCACGATCGCTAGATAATGATACGTGAATGAATTGTGCAATCTCTCTCACACGCATACATATCTCATTTCCCTGTGGGCATCGGAATCACACACGTGCACTTCACGTATTTATCTCCCTCTATTAAGGTTAGAATTCATCTTTCTACCCCGTCCTACAAGTCTCTCACACAGAAACACAGACGCTCTCTCTGTCAAACACGCCCACCCCTTTAATTCCGCCCACCCACAGCCACTAATGTCTCAAAGTATAATAATGTCTCTCACACATATGACTAAGGTTAACTCGAGTTTCGGAACCATATGAATACATACAATGGGATTCCAACAGAGCACCTTTTGTTTTGAGATTTCGCTCTCTCTCTCTGTGTGTGTGTCTGTCTGTCTGTCTGTCTGTCTGTCTGTCTGTCTCTCTCTCTCTCTCTCACACACACACACACACGCTTGCATTTTCATGCACACCGTTTTGTTTATCTTCGTGATGCTTTAAGTATGCCTCGCACAAATGCTATCTACCTATCCCTTAATATAGCTAGATATGTGTCACACAAACTCCTTCTCCCTACTAGCAAGATGCCCATGCATTGCACAGAACATCAATATGCATCTATATGAGTAGTTTATCTTGTGGGAGAAAAGGATGAATGAGGGAATGCCTTATTTGCAAATGCGGAGAGGGGCGTGGGTATCTTTTTGCAAAATTGCCATAGTTTCCTTCATATCCGTCGGATATAAATCGGATGGCCTATATTACAGGATGGCAGGAACACCATCATCACCAACTTTGTTTCTATAAGAGTAGAGATATGTAAGTGTCACTGCCCCCCCGGCACACACACCCACACCCACACACCCACACACACACTTCCCAACACCGAAGGAGTAGGGTGACACCTCGACCTTGATACTAATCTATCGACTAGCTTCTATCTCAAACACACACACACACACACACACACACACACACTACCCGACACCAAAGGAGTAGGGTGGCACCTTGATCTTGATAGTAATCTATCTACTCCTCTTTCAAACACACACACACACTCGCTAGTTGTGCCTCTGTGCCTACCGCGCACACTCTCGATACGTCTTTCTCTCCCTCCCCCTCCCCCACCCCAACAATGACAGCAGAAGGGTGACAACTCGATCTGATCATAATATGTCAATTGGTGTCTCTCTCGAACATTGTATCTCTGTGCCTTGCTCAGTAGCCCCCTCGATATGTAGACTTCTCGCACGCACACAACTGGAGTGACGATGACGCCGAACCCAGTGTGCCTCGTTTTTACCGGCCTCATGTGATAGTTTTCACCCGGTTTTCTGTTAATTAACAAGGCAACCTTTCCTTTGTTACTACTAGTGAATCTGAAATCATTCGGGGCAGACATAAAATATATCACTTCAACCCAATTATCACAGTAACTATTCTAAAAGAAACTAGCTAGATGCCCGTGCGTTGCATGGAACATCAAGATGCATTTGTATGAGTAGTTTATCTTGTGAGAGAAAAGGATGAATGAGGGAAGGCCGTATTTGCGAACATGGAGAGGGGTGTGGGTATATTTTTGCAAAATTGCCATAGTTTCCTTCCTATCCGTTAGATATAAATCCGACGGCCTATATTGCAGGATGGCACGCACACCATCATCACCAACTCTGTTTTCTACTCCCTCCGTTCCTAATTATCTGTCATTTTAGAGATCTCAACAAATGACTACATATGGAGCAAAACGAGTGAATCTACACTCTAAAATATGTCTACATACACATCCGTATGTGGTAGTCCATTTGAAATCTGAGAAAGACAAATACTCCCTCCGTTCCTAAATATAAGACCATTTAGAGATTCTACTATAAACTACATACGGATGTATACAGACATACTTTAGAGTGTAGATTCACTCATTTTGCTCCGTATATAGTCTATAGTGGAATCCCTAAAAGGTCTTATATTTGGGAACAGAGTGAGTATTTAGGAACGGATGGAGTATAAGAGTGGACATGGAGATATATCTCCAGCATGGTCTACAACAAAAATGTGCTGGACTGGTTAGCGTCGGATGCTCGCAAAGCGATGACATGAGTTCGAATTCTGTCTTTAACTTTAGATTTTTATATTATATATTACTTATTTAATATATACTTCTTTTGCTACTGTACTGACAGTGGAACCCACAGAGTACTTAGAATACAAGATTACGAATGGACTTGTTTCTTTTTAACTTTCTGTACGAAGCTGTAGCCACCCTGCAAGTCACGTGTACCTTGTACATGCGATTAACTTTTTATAGAGGGACAATCATACACACAATTAACTCAAATGGATTGGATGTTACTCTATTATTTCTAGCATAAGAGCATCTCCAATGGCAGCCGGCAAATTTCCTCCTGCTTCCTTCCACGGAGGACGACATCAAACGCCAGCGGCATACATTTTCACAACTCTAACCAACCAGATGAAATTCGTGCAAACACAGACTGATTTCATATAAGCACGAAGTATTTCGTATAAAAAAGCCAGATCTTCATATAAACATGATGGATTTCATTACATTTACATGAACTAAGCGGTGCCAATCCGGCTCTCTTGGTATAATTAATACCCCCTTCGTCCGGAAATACTTGTCCTAGAAATGGATGTATCTAGACTTATTTTTGTTATAGATTCATACAATTTATCCATTCTTAGAACAAATATTTCCCGCCAGCTGGAGAGGGAGTACATAATCTAAATGGCCGCCCGCAGATCCCTTTGTCTTCCTCATGTCCGGAAGACACTTGCGGGGTCGACGAAGGTCCTCGGAAGAGACGAAGCAGCAAAGAAACCACCTGAATGCGCAGTCGTCGCCTCGGCGGTGGCCTTCATGGGACCCAAGTGGCAGCGGCCTCCCATGTTCTACTTCTCCTCGATGTTGGCGGCGGACACGGAGAAGCTGGCCACTGACTCATCACTCTCCATGCACCCGGCTTCTGTCTCTGCCTGCATGGTGCTGCCGCAGGCACGGGAGGCGCGCCCACAGACACTGGTGGCGCGGCACGAAGCGGTAACGATGACGCCCGTACTGGTGTGCTCGCTGCCGTGCCGGCATGGAACAACTCGCCACTCCTCATCGAGCTGAACTGGAGCGGCAAGTTGCTGAACCACGCGCCTGCTTGGGGCGGCAACTGGCTCCGTCAGGCCAAGCAAGGTTGGTGAAGCACCAAGCGGCCTCGCCCGTATCCGGAGGGCTTGGCGGGCTACCTAGCCGGGTAATATGCCGGAGAACGGCTCCTCGGAAGCCATCGGAAGAGTGGAGAAAATGGTGAAGGAGGAGATGGGGGAGCGACGGAGGGTGCGATTCTTGCCCGCTATCTGTCTGGCCTCATGTAAATAGAGGGCGGGTAGTAGGAGCTTGGCCGGCGTCTGGCCTCATTTAAACTGAGGGCGGACGGTAGGAGCTCGACCGGTGTTGCGTTTAATTCCGACCCGCTCATGAACAAACGTGTGTCCGGAGTAGGTTTCTTGGTTTGCATGTGGGTTTAATGGAGGCGAGGAGGCGTGTTCAGCCGGGCATGCAGTGGGCGGCGTAGTACTATTCGATTTGACAGTGGGCGGTGTAGTTCCTGATACGGCTTTAATGCAGACGAGGGAGGGAGTAGCGGTTCCCAAAATGTTGAACGGCCAATGCATCCTCCTTCAATTAATGCATGAGGGAAGTAATGGGAGGAGGACCAGGAAAAGAGGCTGCACGATGTGAATGCAATGCAGTTTGCCCTCATATAAAGGCGCCCCTCCATTCCAATGCATCTACCACATCGTACGCACCTAAGCATTTTCCTAAGCACCTACACTAAGCGCAAAAGAGCTCACTACAGACCCATGGCGGCGATGCGCGCGAGCGGCCAGCGGTTGTGCCAGATGGTCCACGACGTCAGCCTGCGGCATGGCGCCGAGGATCGTCTCCAGATGGCGTTGGAGACCGGCTGGTGGATGGCCGCCGTCGACGCCAACTACGACTCTCAGTTGGACCAGATGATCGTTGCCACCACCAACAAGTTCACCATCCTCAAGAAGCTCGCGGACGACATCGTCGTACTCCTCCAGCCCGCGCGCCCGGGCTCCTCATTGCCTGCCACCATAATCGGCCTCCATGGCCGGAACCTCTTTCAAGCACTGGTGGCCCTGCGACTGCCCGCCGACGCCACGAAGAATGTCCACCTGGAGTTCGCGCTCGCCGAGAGGCGCCTTGCCTTGCAAGAATTCATCGACCTACACATCGACATGTACGAGCAAATCATGTACATAGGTATCTACAAGGCCAATGAGGACGCTATGATGTTGGCCTTCCTCAACCGGCTGGAAGCCTAGGATGACTTTGCTGAGAAGCACCTCGACCTCGCCACAAGGGTCGCTGCTCCTTATCCATCGGTCGGTGGCCCGACGCACTAAGTTGAGGAGGAGGAGGTCGTACGTTGATGGATGCATCTCTCTTCTTGCCTTCTGTAACCACCAATGCGACCGCATCATCATCGTGGCCTTAATTCTTATTGTGCTGTTGCATTCTCGTTCCAGTCAATACCGACATGTGCGATCCCTTTGCTTAATTATATGCATTACTGTAATTAGTACTCCATCCGTCAATTTATAAGTTATGCTTACCTTTTCCATCAACTTCGTGCAACGCGCGTGCATCTTGCTAGAAAAACTAGAACATGTCGGACCGCGTGTGACCAAATCGACGATGCGCCAACCTAGCTACTACGTACCCTCCTTATCTGGCGGAAATAGCCCCGCCCTACTGTTTCCAATCGTTATTTCTATCTATCGATCATGCCAAGGAGCAGAACCAAAATGTTACAATTTATACATGTTTCACTACTCCTACTCCTATAAAAGACTCAGTTGGTGATGGTGGTGTGTCTGTCGTCCGTCGTTTCTGACCATTAGATCTGCATCTAACGGCTGTGAGGTAAGTTGTGGATTTTTTGCAACAATAGCCCACTTCTCTGCTTGAATTTGGAGAAAACCCCTTACTATGTTGAAAGCAACCACATCCCTCCCTCACCTCATCAAAACAGCCTGAGAAATATATTTTAAGTGAAAAGTACTCCCTCCATTCCTAAATATTTGTCTTTCTAGAGATTTCAATAAGTGACTACATACAGAGCAAAATGAGTGAATCTACACTTCAAAATATGTCTATATAATCTGTATGTGATAGTCCATTTGAAATCCCTAAAAAGACAAATATTTAGGAACAGAGGGAGTAATATATTAGGGGTATATCAAAACAAGAGTGATTTCTTTCAAGTTTGTGAACAAGTACTACTATTCTACTACTTTGGATCCGTCGCAACACACTGGCACATTGCTAGTAAAAGGAAAAGGCCTGCCATGTTCGCGTCGCACTCCCCCCCCCCACACGCCCGGGAATCGGGAGTACTCCATGGCCCGTTCGGCACGACACATAGCTTAGGGAAGGCGTGTTGCCTAGCATTTTCACTTTCATGTGGGACCGCCGTTGAGCAAACCGACAATTGGCAAACCGCACCCTGCCCGCGCGGGGTTGGAAAACAGAAACATGGGGAAGATCTAGTTGTAGCATGGAAGCCAATAAATTTGGTGTCAGATGGGGCTCGTTGATAGAGTAGGAGCATTCTGTACTACTCTACTCCTACTAGTACCAAGTTTGTACTATACAACTAGTACTACCACTATACAACTAGTAGGTACGTGCACGACACAACATCATAGGAACAAAAATACGGGAAGATCTTGTTTTGGGTGATTTATCTTTTTTTTTCAGTCAATGTAGTATGAATAATATGATGGGGGGCACCCATGAAGCTTATGTGGCTTGGTTGCATGACTACGAAAGGTTAGAGAACAATAAATAGATAATGTGTTTAGAGTGCACTCCACTAAATAGATATACTTTGGATCCATTGCAACGAGCCGGCACATCTATATCTATATCCCCTATATAGTGTGTGAATAACTTTGAAAGTTGGTCGTTGGATGAAGCCAATCCGACGGTACAAAGATGGCAAATCCGAGCACTACTGGCCGTTGGATATGATCTACATTCCACCAGATTCTGCCACATGTAGAATCTAGAAGACCCCATGGTTGAACTTCATTCATGACTAACTTTGCCAGAACTAAGCTTAGGCAAAGTGTGTCTGCCACAAAAAGTGTGGCTAACAAAATGGCCACCACAAGTGTGGCAAGATTTGGAAAGAAGTTGAGTCTATGACATGTGGACCATGTAGCTAGAAAAGTGTGGCAAGCCACAAGTGTAGAAATGAACCAAACACATGCCTGGTGTGTTTGGTAGGGTGTATGAAGGGTGCATGATCCCAAGAGTTCCCTTCTCGACCCACTTTTGGGTGTTTGGTAGAGTGTATTTAGGGTGCATGAGTCCACACTAGCTTATCACAAATACACTAGAAGCATGCATGAAGAGAGCATACATGAAGAGGGGTGTTGAGTTGAGCATGCATGAAGAGGGACCAACTATGCTGAGACGAGAACGCAACCAAACACACTTGTGGCATGCCTAAGCTTAGGCGTGGCAACCTTAGGCTGCAAACCAAACATCTATACCCCTATATAGTGTGTGAATAACTTTGAAAGTTGGTCATTGGATGAAGCCAATCCGACGGTACAAAGATGGCAAATCCGAGCACTACTGGCCGTTGGATATCATCTACATTCCACCATATTTTGCCACATGTAGAATCTAGAAGACTCCACATGTAGAAGCATAATGCACAAACCACCAGAATCCCATGCGTGCAATGCAGGTGTACCTTACTAGTAGTTGGGAGTAGTAGTAAGAAACAAATTTCGGGTTTGGCACGAGCTCGTACTGCGGGAGCACCACAAGGCCTGTCGCAGGAGTTACATTTCCTTATCGGGGCCCACGGGACCGAACTTCAGTGGCTTAGTGCCCGGCCTATGAGTCAATGACATGCGGACCTTAAATGCGGTTGGCCCACATGTCATTCTCATGGTGGTGGTGTGGTTTGTGACTCACTCGTTCGAGATGAACCGGCCGGTGGTGGCATGGCTGTGGCGAGGGTGCCACAGCTGGGCGTCGGGGCATTACGAGGCGTAGATGGCCACACCGGCGGGTACTACTTGTAGTACATAAGTACTCCAGCTGAGGATTGATGTCCGGGACAAAATGTGTCACAATCGCTGGATGAAAATTTGATGGTGCGGGAGTACGGATTGGAGCACAACAGCGGAGCAGGCAAACTGCGTCCAATCGGGTGTGGCTGTGGTAGAAAGTTGATGGTCGTCACAGTTCAGCTTGCCAGCATGTCATGCACACAAAGGCAGAGGAGCGGTGGGGCCGAGAGGGATGAGGCGCACGTCGGGGGGATGAGGATCCCCTGACGTGAACAATCCTACCATTCTTTCACTGACATGTGGGACCCCCGAGTGTGGGTCCCACCTATCAGCGAAGGAAAGGCAGGGTAAGGCGGTGATAGCTACATCAGAGGATCCATGTCCACGTCGGGGGACGTCATGCTTACAGGTAGGGTTGGAGAGGCGTCGTGGGAATCACGTGTGGGTGTGGCAGCGGTAGAAACAAGAAAGGTGATGGTCGACGTGGTTCAACTTCCATGGACAAGCTATCATATCTACTGACACATGTATATCAAAACTAGAGTGTTTATATTTCAAGCACGTGAACAAGTATTATTCTACTACTTTGGATCCATTGCAACGCACATGCCAGCACATTGGTAGTAGTAGCGTCTATCTCTATCTCTAGAGGCCTTCCCTCATTCATCCTTTTCTCTCACAAGATAAACTACTCATACAAATGCATCTTAATGTTCTGCGGAACGCAGGAGGATGTTTCCTTGGGGGTCTCTCCAGCGCGGTGTGGCCGTAGTTGCAAGTTGACGCCCCTTGAGATGCCGACGTTGAGGGGCACTCGAATTTCCTCCGATGAGCAGGTAAGATGAGTTTGATCACGTAGTAAATGCATTCTAAAGACTACTTCCGTGTCCATTTCCTAATTCTCACCCTGCCCACTGTTTCACAGGTTAGGCTCGGTGCGAGTGGAGATTGGCTTGCATATGTACGGGAGGGTACCAACATCAATTTGCACAACATTTACAACAGTGACACCGTTCCCGTAGAACCTTTGTCCAACATTGAGATCAGCCATGCAATGGGCCACCGCATGAATTGGTACGATGGAACCATGGTGAGATTGAATAAGATAGCATGAACCTTGCACATGGCGGTGAAAGGTGGACCATGCTGTCTGTGGCCGATTTGTTGCCGTACGAGTACGAAGACGCTATGCTCCTTTCTAACCGCATCTTCGCGGTGACAAACCAGGGGACTTGTTTTGTATGGGACACATCCTACGATATACTCCCTCTCTCCCAGTTTATTTGTTTTGAATCTTTTCGTTTTGTAAGTTTCAAATTCAAATTTAGAGCTCCCCGTCATATGTTGAGATTACAATGTCCATTAAATTGTTGCGTGCATGTATAGTAAAGAAACAAATCTCGAGTTTGGCATGAGTTCATGCAGCGGTAGCACTAGCCTGGCACAGGAGTTACATTTCCCTCTCAGGGCCCTCAGGACTGAGCTTCAGTGCCTTACTACACATGCCTTTAAGTCAATAACATGTGGACCCGATAGGGGGCTGGTCCACATGTAATGCTCCCGAAGGCAGAGGGGCTGAGAGGGGTGAGCTGCAGGTCGGGGGATGTGTGGTGTCATGGGTTTGTGTGGCATCATGGGAATCACATGTGGCTATGGTAGAAACTTGATGCTCACCGCATTTAAGGTGGCCCACATGTCATGCACACAAAGGCAGAGGGGCGGTGCAGCCGAGAGGGGTGAGGCGCACGTCAGGGGACGTGATGCCGTGGGCTGGAGTGGCGTCATGGGAATCGCGAGTGGCAGTGGATGAAACATGATGGTCGCCGTAGTTGAACTTCCATGGACAAGTTGTCATGTCTACGGACACATGCATTGCATACCGATCACTGGAGGGAGTAGTAGAGAAAGCTAGGCGGATAAATAGTTCCTTATAGTCAAGCGGACCCACGCTACTACTTGTTCCAAAGACATGCACACCATCGAAATAGTCCATCTATATCAATATACACCGAAAGGGAATAATTTTTTTGTACAAGAGAGGAAATAGTTCATCCATCCATAATGCCCTGCTGGTGGTGCAACATTATCTTCTTCTTCTTCTTCTTCTTCTTCTTCTTCTTCTTCTTCTTCTTCTTCTTCTTCTTCTTCTTCATCTTCTTCTCATTTTCTGTGGGAGACGGCTTCGCAACAAGCTCTTTGGACCTTGCATCTATCTCGAAACTCACACGGGCATCGAGAGAAGCATATTTTATCCGCTCGTACGTCAAGGGATAATTCTCCCATCCAGACGACCTTAATGCCACCATCTCGTCACCCTTCTGAAGATTCGTACCGAGCACAAAATTTTCTACGTCGAATAGGGATGGTGTTTGTTTATCACAATCTTCTACAGGAATTTTGATTCTGGTTTGCTGGTCAGCGATGCTTTTCAAATCAAGGTTGTACGACTCCAGCTTCTATTTGTCCCCTTCGATGGCTACCCCACAGAAGTATATGTCCTCCAGAGACAAGAAATCATGAAGCTCACCTGGTATGGAGGGCGTGTGTATGATGTGGTACACCAAAACATCATCTTCGAGGCACAGCTGAAGGACGGCGGCGCATTGGATCTTCCCAGTGGCACGCTCCTTGCACTTTGCATCGAGACCGATGACCCTCATCTCTACCTTTTTGAGGGAGTTGGATACATTGTTGATCCACTTCCGAACAACCCTTGGGTGGACGGTGACGGTGGAAACTATGCTCAATGAGCCTTCGACGAGGACATGTTGGACGCTAAAAACCTGCATCTCGATCTCTTTCGCCATTTGGAACCGCTGGAACGGAGGGCTATGGTTTGGAGAATTAGGATTAGATGGCTAGTCTAACTAAAGTAGTAGATGATTATTTAAAGAGGTTAAAACAATGTGAACGCAGTGGGGTTTGGATGCAAATGAAGACGAAGGGGAGGTGAAGAAGCCGAGGAAAATCGGTTCCCGATGGAGAAGTAAATGGGAGAAGTGGCGTGCAGGCTGTTGATTAGACGGCTAGGTAGACTAAACGAAAAGGCTATGCGGGTAGACTGAGGAGTCGTACCTGTTCGTGTACGTGCCCATCCTTCCTGATAGGTGGGACCTATGCAAACAGATAAAAAATGTGTTGTAGCTGGTTCAGATGGATATTGGCGCGTGCGTGGGAGACACAACATTCTCTGGTTAAGGAATACACGGTTATCCTCATCAAAAAAGAAAAGGCCCATCTTTGCGCTTCCGCATGCACGAGAATTTGGTTCTGCTCGCAATATGGATGATGCCTGTAGGATGAAGTGAACAGGCATGCTAGCACGTGAGACCTATTTCCGCTATACAGTACTGGAGTACTCATGTTCCTACTACTAGTAGTAGTACAACTATGGTACACTTGATGGTCAAAATATTATCCATCCGGTCCTCACAGTGAAGTGACAACACCCTGCGTCTGACACTAGTCCAGGCGGCGTGTTCGGGTTACCAAAGTCAGCCTCACCCTATGCACTGTGCAGTCTGTCACCGCTGCTGTACAGCACATTAGCATACATTAGGGAAGTAAATGTGCATATGGAGAACTCTATATTTGGAAGTAGTGAAATCCTTTAATGCTTACCATGTGTACATACCTATATTCGCCCTTCAGCAATCAATGGCTAGAATAATATCCTTACAAAATTTTTGCCCACAGCACACGAGTATATAACAATGCAGGGTCTATTAGTTACCTTGAAGGATTTGTTTGTGAGGACAGAACATGATTACATAACATGCATGGCATTGTAGTTTCCTGTGAAGAATCGATTGCGAGATAACCTGAGTATAACCATGCATGGCACTTCTATATTTTCGAACCTAGTATACATTTCCCTGTATTTTCCTCCCTGTTCCAACAGGGACATATCAATGTTGTTTCTTGCATTATCCTATTCATACTCTGAGCAATGCTGATCTTACGTTAACAATGACTGTCCTTTTTGATATGATGCAGTGTCCCTACAGTTACTGCCCTTTGTAATCACACCACCTTTGCCAAAAATAGGGAAGCACAAGCGGTTCCTCGCTCGATCGGACGATGACAAAAGACTGATGATCATTCGGACACATGAGTCGGAAAAGTTATATTGCAAAACCCCCCACTATATACAAGCACCGTGAAATACGTGAGTATCCGGACAGTGGCTGTTACATCTATGAGCAGGATACTAGCTTGTTGGGGCCTTCGGGATTTTTTAGTTGGAGGCGGGTAAACAACCTTTGTTCACACTCTCTGTTTCTCGGACTCAATTATCCGATTAACCAGGAGATCACCGTTGGCAAGGACCTTGATGGTAGAGAGGCTCTGTTTGCTGTGGAAAACTGTGTCTACATGGCGAGCCCTAGGAGTTCGGGAGCAAACTCCCCTGATTGTCAACGATACAGCCTGCAGCCAAAAGAAGGTGAGAACGACAAAGGCATCCAGATTAACTTTGATCCTTGGATGTCTCAATTATGACAGGCAGTGATGTGGTTCAAGCCTTCAGGTTGATAGGTAATTGGGCTGCTGCATCGAAAGGGTGGAGTACTGGTGTCTCCGGATCATTGGTCGCTGAAGCGGGGCTGCAAATTATGATGGTATTGGATCATCTCTTCGAATGACTTTGTTGTCTTTGCTGCTTGTTTTGGATGGGTAGTTCTTTCTTTTGTTATGCATATTCCTTGTCATTTGGTCATCCTCATCTGTGTTACTCTTACTATGTAATAGCTGCCTCTGTTTAGAATGTCATTCTCGTCTGGATCATGAGAGTTTGAGTGCTGCAGATGGGTGCGTTTTGGTGGTGTAGCAAGACTTCTTATGAACTATCATGTCTTGATGTTTATGTCATTAGTAGTCACTAGTCAGTGTTTGAATGTTGTATATATCGTTGTTTCGAACTGTTTATTGTCTCGAACTACTGGTGGGCTAAATGAGGGCATCACCACTCTCCAGTGTTCAGAGTGTATCTCCTTTTTTCAAGTTATATAATTTGAGCTCAGTGTCTTTTCGATGATGTACACTTGTTTGGGCCAGTGAGGTGTCGTTGAATATGGGCAGAGTAGTAACGCAATGCCAAACTGGTCAATTATGACTCTCAGGCCGGGCTCTCCAAAAAAGAAAGAATAAGGACTCTTAAGCCGACATGTGGGCGCCACCGGTGTTTTCGTGCGCTTGCGCGCTGAGAGCATATTGGCGCGTGTTCGAAATTCATGCTACCTTTTCATCCCCAATCTCCCGCCTCTCCCCCACCTCTGGAATCTCGATTCTTACTCCAGTTCCCCCAAATCCCCTCCTGTACTCCCTGTACTCAAGCGCACTATCATGTCACTGGTCAACGCGGATCTCCGAGCCGGAGATCCTGAGGTCCGTCTTGCCTTCGGTCACTGTGTGCTGTCGTTCAACAGTGGCATGGCGGCGCTTGACGACCAGTTTGCCGGCAAAGTGCTGATGGTAACCATCAACGGCGACCGGCCTCCCGTCTCGTCGGATGACCTTGTCAAATCTCTTGGCATTGCGCATGGCATCCAAATAAGTGACTTGCTCGTCGAAGTCTGTCTGCCACCGGCTGATTTCTTCATCAGGTTCCGGACAACTTTCGACTGCAGTCGTGTGTTCGAATCTTCCCGGCGTTTGTTCTATGATGGCGCGCTGGTGAGCTTTGATCGGTGGCACCCAGGATGGGGCTCGGTGCCCTCTGAGCTTGATTTTTTAACAAAGCTAACCTTCAACGGCATGCCTCGACGTGCTTGGAACAGCGAGTCCACGAATGAGCTTATCAACGACCTTGGAGGTGAGCTCGTAAGTATGTTTGTTCCTCCAGACAGCTGGGCTCTGACGGTTATGGCATGGATGAAGAAGCCGTTCACCATACCGAAGGTGATTGGTGTGTAGATACCGGTGCAAGAACCGGGGTTGGACTATTCGTCGCCACCAAGGCCACCGCGGACCACGTTAGGGATGTACCTGTATCAAGTGTTCGTGCATGTCGAAGAAGTGGTTAATCCATCAATCGAAGTCCTGCCTCCACCGCTGGTGCCAGGGTCCGTCGACGACATCCATTACAGGAGTCAACATTAGACTTTCCCCGTGTTGCTCAGAATGATGGATGGCACGGAGCCTACTCCACCGCGTGGCAGAGGCCACTGCTTATTTGGGAGAAGAGGCAGGGCTGGCTGCCTAGATGTGCTCTAATTTGAGGTAACAACTGAATCTTGCCAGATACTAGTTAAATACGAGCTATGGGTGTGAAGCACTGATGTGCCAGTACATTTGATTGTGGCCTGTTCTAATTTTGTACCTAAACTTTTTTTAGAAAGGGTTGTACGTCAACTTAATGTGCTAGTAGAACTTATTGTGTTGTCTGTCTGTTTTCTTTGCACAACATTCAAGATATTTCCCCGTCATTGATAAAGACGATGAACCGTTATGTACGAGTTCATTGGTTTCAACATAGCCCTACCCGTAGTGATCCACAGCTTCCATCCTGATTGTGCCGCCTGCGTGAAATTTTTGTATGCAAGTTCAGTGTGCTATGATGTTCTATATGATTGTGTCAACTATATAAGTTTTTACTGAGCATCAGCAATGCATATGGCTGGAAAATGTATTTACGAGCATCGACCGATGGGTCTCCCTCTCTCTCTCTCTCACACACACACGCACAAGTGGGACCCGTTGAATTATTTCTTTGCTCGTGACAACTTTTAATTAGGTTCCACTGTAATCTAACTTTTTTCTTAAGTTATTAATTGAGCTCAGTGACTTCAAAAAGTTGTACAGAAGCCTTGTTTGGGCCTTTCCGGCGTCGCTGAATGTGGGATGAGTAGCCATGTTAGGTTGTACTGTACTACATAGGCCTTTTTTTCAACTTCAGCAATGTAACTGGGCCGACAGTTGTACACAATATCCGGGTCAACTTGTTATTCTCCGCCCCGCTGGGCTGCAAACTTTCCTAGGAGGTATGCATTAGGTTTAACAAGAAAATGGACTTTAAGAAATAATAAATGGGATGTAATTATAATAATTGGGCAGTAACCATAAAAAATGCACCAAACGCGTAATTAGTTTAAAAAATATATTATTTTTGGAATTTGAAAATTTTAATTTCATTACTTGTTGCGCGCGCAATATTTTGTTGGATTTTAACGTAATACAACTTTATTTCGAAATTATATTTAATCTGACTAGAAATTTCGGATAAAAATATTTCGGATCCCATAAAAATGTGGGAATTTTTTTGAATTCTGTTTTGAGCGGTTGGTTGAAATTATTAATCTTTTTTGAGGAATGGTTGAAATTATTAATCATTGTCCTAGATAGAAAATGTGATGTACTTTTAACAAATTGTAAATGGGCTGTAGTAAATTCCATTAGAATTAAAAAAATGGGTTGTACATTCTTACAAATCGCAAATGGGCTATATGTTCTCTGCCACATCTATAATTTTGCGATTTGTAAAAATGGGCTATATCGCTCGATCGGGTTTAGTTAACAGCCATCGGTCGATCGCTCGGGTTCAGTAATGCATAGCCTGCAGTGCAATCACTCGGGTTCAGTCGGCGAACGCCTCGCACCCACGCGCGTGCATGCACGAGAGAAACACGCTAACCTCCATGCATCGCTCGGCCCCGATCACCCACCGTAACCGGGAACACCCTGATATTTTCCTCGCCCTCGCTTCTACCATGGTTTTTTCCGTCATGGACGGCCCAAAGAATGTCATGCAGCTGCATCTCCGGCCCGCCCAGGAAGAAACGCCCATTTTCTGTCATGATTTTTTGTCATAGAAGTAGGAGCCCACCACATCTATGATGATATCGGGTTTTGTCACAATTATCGTCATAGAAGTGTCATAAGTATGACAGAAAAAATTTCGTTCGGCCCAAAATGTCACGGATGTGTCTTTTTTTGTAGTGAAGGCAACTGGCAGAATAGTGGAATGGGCTTTAGAGTTATCCAGCTTTGGTTTGAAGTTTGAGATCACTTCAACTATTCAGATCAGGGTATTGGCAGAGTTTATTGTAGAATGGACGCCAACCCCTGATGAGGAAAGGACAAAGACAGTCGTCCCCGGCAAGGAATCACCCCAAGAATGGATTATGCATTTTGATGGTGCTTTTCCCCTACAAGGTGTAGGGGCTGGCGTTCTTCTTGTTGCCCCCTTTGGGGAGCACTTGAAGTACATCGTCCATATGCACTTTGTCCGGGAAGAAGCCACCAACAATACATCAGAGTATGAAGGGCTCCTTGCGGGGCTCAGGATTACAGTAGAATTGGGAATTAAGAAGCTGATCATTCGAGGAGATTCACAGCTCGTGGTGAGACAAGTCAACAAGGATTACCAAAGCCCATTGATGGATGCATACGTCGAGGAAGTAAGGAGATTGGAGGATCACTTTGACAGGTTGCAAACAGAGCACGTACCCCATGCAGAAAACATCATAGCTGACCACCTGTCAAAGTGTGCTATGCAGAAGCTTCCTGTGGAACCAGGAAATTTTGTTCTCCATCTCTCTCAACCCTCCATATCAGCAGCCACAATGGCCCGGAAGAGGAGAAAGTTGGACTACGATAAGCCTCTCCCAGCAGAGCTATCCGCTCCCGGCAGAGACCCTGCCGGAAAAAACTCCTCACAGCCTGCCGGACCACCCCCTCCAGCCAGGCCTATGAACCCCGCGAACGAGGTTGGTGCTCCCATAGCAGAGGAGGTGCCGCTAGTCCTTGTTGCCGAGCCCCAGGCTCTAACTTGGGCAAGGCACATTGTCCACTTCCTCCAAACCGGAGAACTCCCTGGCAATCAGGATGAAGCTAAAAGAGTAGCCCGGAGGGCCAGTATGTATCAGTTTGTTGATGACACTCTATACAGAAGGAGGCCCAACATTGTGAAATTGGAGTGTGTTTGCCGGGAGGATGGAAAAGAACTATTGGCTGAGATTCACAGAGGAATGTGCGGCTCACACATTGGATCAAGGGCAATAGTTGGGAAAGCATTCTGGCAAGGATTCTATTGGCCCACAGCCCTCCAAGATGCAGTTGAGCTCGTCACGAAATATGAAGCCTGTCAATTCCATTCCAAGAGAACACGCATGCCTGCCCAAGCCCTTTAGACAATCCCTCTATCATGGCCATTTTCGGTCTGGGGGCTCAATATCCTCAGCCCATTCCCCGAGCAATCGGGGGCTTTGAATTCTTGTTCATTGCCATCGACAAGTTTACAAAGTGGCCAGAAGTGACTGCCATGAGAAAGGCGACTGCTCAGTTAGCTATCAAGTTCTTGAAAGAATCGGTGTGTCGTTTCAGAGTTCCAGCAATGATCATCATTGACAACGACACCCAATTCACGTGCCACGCCTTCATGCAATACATGCACACCCTTGGATGCAAAATCCCATTCGCTTTTGTGGCACACCCCCGGAGCAATGGACAAGCTAAGAGGGAGAACGCTGAATTGCTTTGTGGACTCAAGACAAGAACTTTCGGTACGCTGCAGAAGCACGACAGGCGGTGGAATGAGGAGCTGCTGGTAGTTCTCTGGTCCCTTAGAACGACACCTAACCGAGCTACTGGGCAGACTCCCTTCTCCCTGGTCTACGGGGTAGAACTAGTTATCCCCACAAAACTCATTTATGGGTCCCCTCGAGTGCTTGCCAACGATGAAGTAATGCAAGATCAGCACCAGCGTGACGACACTATGCTACTCGAGGAGAACCGTCTCTGGGCTGCTACGCATGCTGCTACACATGCTGCACGCTACCAGCAAGCCCTGCGTTGCTATCATAGCCGCAGGGTTCATGCCCGGTGTTTTGAGGAAGGTGACCTTGTCCGTAGGCGTGTTTAGTCCACGAAGGGTACAGAAAAGCTGTCACCAAAGTGGGAAGGCCCTTACTGGGTGGTACGAGTCACCAGACCTGGCGAAGTCCATCTGGAGACCGGGGATGGCACACAGTTGCAAAACTCATGGAATATTGAGCATCTCCGTAAGTACTACCCATAAGGTGTGAAGCTGCCGGGCAGTTGTACAGGCCTTGCCTCAGTTGCATGTAACCCCTTGTACAAAGCCAGGGCGATGACCCCGTGCAAGATAAAATAAAGAAGCGCTACGGGGGGCCCCGATTGAGATCACATGCATGCACGAGCACACCCAGATCATTGCATAAGCATTTCATGAGCATTTGCATATGCATATAGATAGGATTGCATCCTGCATTCATTCTCATCTACGTGGAGTTGCATGTTCCTACCGTGAACTTGACTCCGACAAGGGACGAGAAGATTGCATGGCACAGTGATCCCCGGCAAGCCAGACAGATAAGTATACCTCTTGTCCATTAGTGTTCTGTAAGCTATAACTTGTGCATAGAGAAACCTCGCCGCTCTGTTGGAACTAGGGTGCTCCCATCCTTGGCTCGAACACTGCTTCGACCTGGATGGTCACAGTGGCCCTTGGTGAAAAGGGAGTGGGCGAGGGGTGGGCACCTCAGTCTATTCCCCGATAGACAAAAAGGGTGCCGGCAAGATATCCTGCCGGGGAAAACTTGTTTAATTATAGTAAAGAGGCACTCCACCTCTGCATGGACATATACATGCACGAGTTCTTGGCAAGGTTTATTTCTTTCATTGACATGCAGATACAAGTGCAAGCATTACAGAACACAGACATGGGTGAAAGGGTTACATCATTTGAATTAAAATTTGGCAATTGCCTACAAGTTCAAGATTGAAAAAAGATAAGTGCTCCGTAAACTCCTCTCCCTATCCCTCTTATCCCAGGTATTGCGGTGGGAAGAGAAGAGGATGGGCGCCGCGCCAGCGCAACGCAGCCCCGATCCTTGTCAGGAGCTGGCGACCCCAGCCTGACATGGTTGGGACTGGCGAGCTCGAGGCTATGAAGGAGGAAGATGTGCGGGGCACTGATGTCTACTACACAACTTTATTCTTGTAGACACGTGTTGGGCCTCCAAGCGCAGAGTTCTGTCAGACAGCAGCAATTTTCCCTCAAGTAGATGACCTAAGGTTTATCAATTCGTGAGAAGTGTAGGATGAAGATGGTCTCTCTCAAACGACCCTGCAACCAAATACAAGAAATCTCTTGTGTCCCCAACACACCCAATACAATGGCAAATTGTATAGGTGCACTAGTTCGGCGAAGAGATGGTAATAAAAGTGTAACACTGATGGTAGAAATATATTTTTATAGTCTTGATAAATAAAAATAGCAAGGTAGAAAATAGTTAACGGGCACAAAAACGGTGTTGCAATGCTTAAAAACAAGGCCTAGGGTCTGTACTTTCGCTAGTGCAATCTCTCAACAATGCTAACATAGTTGGATCATATGATTATCCCTCAAAGTGTTACAAAGAATCACTCCCTAGTTCCTATTAGCGGAGAACAAAAGATAGGAATTGTTTGCAGGGTACGAAACCACATCAAAGCTATTCTTTCCATTCGATCTATTCAAGAGTTCGTACTAAAATAACACAAAGCTAATTTTTTCCATTCGATCTATCCTAGATTTCGTACTAGGATAACACCAAAGCATATTCATAATCATAATACGCAATCCACACAAAGAACTACAAGGAGACCCAGAAGTTTCTATTGGAGAAAAGATAATAAAAACGTGCATCAACCCCTATGCATAGATTACCCCAATATCACCGCAGGAATCCGCAAGTTGAGTGCCATAACGTATATCAAGTGAATCAATAAGATACCCCAATGTCATCTCAAGCATTCATACCGCATGACATACATCATGTGTTCTCAAATCTGAACATTCAATCTGACATAACAAAACTTCAAAAGGTAAAGATTCAATTCATCACAACAAGAGTATAGAGGGGAGAAACATCATATGATCCATCTATGCTAACAAAGCCCATGATATAGATCATGAGAGAGAGAGAGATTAAACACATAGCTTGGTACAAACCCTCTCCGAGATGATGAATATGGCCACCAGAGATGATTCCCCCTCCGGCAGGGTGCCGGAACGGGTCTAGATTGGTTTTTGGTGGCTACGATCCCCGCGGCGGTGGAACTTCTAATATAGGTTAACCCCGAAGGGTTTCGAAATATTTGGGAATTTATAGTGCAAAGAAGGGGTGCGGGAGGTGATAACCCACAAGTATAGGGGATCGCAAAAGTTTTCGAGGGTAGATTATTCAACCCAAATTTATTGATTTGACACAAGGGGAGCCAAAGAATATTCTCAAGTATTAGCAGCTGAGTTGTCAATTCAACCACACCTGGAAACTTAATATCTGCAGCAAAGTATTTAGTAGCAAAGTAATATGATAGTAGTGGTAACGATAGCAAAAGGTAACGGTAGCAAAAGTAATGTTCTTGGTATTTTGTAGTGATTGTAACAATAGCAACGGAAAAGTAAATAAGCGAAGAACAATATATGGAAAGCTCGTAGGTAATGGATCGGTGATAGAGAATTATGCCGGATGCGGTTCATCATGTAACAGTCATAACCTAGGGTGACACAGAATTAGCTCCAATTCATCAATGTAATGTAGGCATGTATTCCGAATATAGTCATACGTGCTTATGGAAAAGAACTTGCATGACATCTTTTGTCCTATCTTCCCGTGGCAGCGGGGTCCTAGCGGAAACTAAGGGATATTAAGGCCTCCTTTTAATAGAGTACCGGACCAAAGCATTAACACATAGTGAATACATGAACTCCTCAAACTACGGTCATCATCGGGAGTGGTCCCGATTATTGTCACTTCAGGGTTGCCGGATCATAACACATAGTAGGTGACTATAGACTTGCAAGATAGGATCAAGAAGTCACATATATTCATGAAAACATAATAGGTTCAGATCTGAAATCATGGCACTCGGGCCCTAGTGACAAGCATTAAGCATAGCAAAGTCATAACAACATCAATCTCAGAACATAGTGGATACTAGGGATCAAACCCTAACAAAACTAACTCGATTACATGATAAATCTCATCCAACCCATCATAGTCCATCAAGCCTACAATGGAATTACTCACGCATGACGGTGAGTATCATGAAATTGGTGATGGAGGATGGTTGATGATGACGATGGCGACGAATTCCCCTCTCCGGAGCCCCGAACGGACTCCAGATCAGCCCTCCTGAGAGGTTTTAGGGCTTGGCGGCGGCTCCGTATCGTAAAACGCGATGAATCCTTCTCCTCTATTTTTTCTCCCCGAAAGTGAATATATAGAGTTGGAGTTGAGGTCGGAGGAGCTCCAGGGGGCCCACGAGGTAGGGGGCGCACCCCCACCCTCTTGGCTAGGGTGTGGCCCCCCTAGTCTTGATTTTTTGCCAGTATTTTTTATTATTTCCAAAAAGACGCTCCGTGGAGTTTCAGGTCATTCCGAGAACTTTTGTTTCTGCACATAAATAACACCATGGCAATTCTGCTGAAAACAGCGTCAGTCCGGGTTAGTTCCATTCAAATCATGCAAGTTAGAGTCCGAAACAATGGCAAACGTGTTTGGAAAAGTAGATACGATGGAGACGTATCAACTCCCCCAAGCTTAAACCTTTGCTTGTCCTCAAGCAATTCAGTTGATAAACTGAAAGTGATAAAGAAAAACTTTTACAAACTCTGTTTGCTCTTAATGTTGTAAATATGTAAAGCCAACATTCAAGTTTTTAGCAAAGATTATAAACTAACCATATTCACAGTAATGCATAGGTCTCATGTTTACTCATATCAATGGCATAAGCAACTAGCGAGCTATAATAATAAATCTCGGACGACAACACTTTCTCAAAACAATCATAATATGATATAACAAGATGGTATCTCGCTAGCCCTTTCTGAGACCGCAAAACATAAATGCAGAGCACCTTTAAAGATCAAGGAATGACTAGACATTGTAATTCATGGTAAAAGAGATCCAGTCAAGTCATACTCAATGTATACTAACAGTAATGAATGCAAATGACAGCGGTACTCTCCAACTGGTGCTTTTTAATAAGAGGATGATGACTCAACATGAAAGTAAATAGATAGGCCCTTCGCAGAGGGAAGCAGGGATTTGTAGAGGTGCCAGAGCTCGGTTTTGAAATAGAGGTGAATAATTTTTTGAGCGGTATACTTTCATTGTCAACATAACAACCAAGAGATGGCGATATCTTCCATGCTACACACATTATAGGCGGTTCCCAAACAGAATGGTAAAGTTTATGCTCCCCCTCCACCAACAAGCATCAATCCATGGCTTGCTCGAAATAACGAGTGCCTCCAACTAACAAGAGTCCCAGGGGGAGTTTTGTTTGCAATTATTTTGATTTGATTTGCATAAAGCATGGGACTGGGCATCTCGGTGACCAGTCATTTTCTCGTGAGTGAGGAGCGGAGTCCACTCCTCTTAAGAATAACCCGCCTAACATGGAAGATACAGACAACCCTAGTTGATACATGAGCTATTCGAGCATACAAAACCGAATGTTTATTTGAAGATTTAGAGTTTGGCACATACAAATTTACTTGTAACGGCAGGTAGATACCATATATAGGTAGGTATGGTGCACTCATATGGAATAACTTTGGGGTTTATGGAATTGGATGCACAAGCAGTATTCCCGCTTAGTACCGGTGAAGGCTAGAAAAAGACCGGGAAGTGACCAGCTAGAGAGCGACAACAGTCATGAACATGCATTAAAATTAATCAACACCGAATGAAAGCATGAGTAGGATATAATGCACCATGAACATAAATATCGTAGGGGCTATGTTGATTTTGTTTCAACTACATGCGTGACCATATGCCAAGTCAAGCCACTCGAATCATTCAAAAGAAGATACCACCCTATCATACCACATCACAACCATTTTAATAGCATGTTGGCACGCAAGGTAAACTATTATAAGCTCCTAGCTAATTAAGCATGGCATAAGAAACTATGATCTCTAATTGTCATCGCCAACATGTTTATTCATAATAGGCTGAATCAAGAACGATGAACTAATCATATTTACGAAAACAAGAGAGGTCGAGTTCATACCAGCTTTTCACATCTCAGTCAGTCCATCATATATCGTCATAATTGCCTTTCACTTGCACGACCGAATGATGTGGATAATAATAATAGTGCACGTGCATTGGACTAAGCTGGAATCTGCAAGCATTCAATAAACAGGAGAAGACAAGGAAATATGGGCTCTTTTGTCAGATCAACAATAATGCATATAAGAGCCACTACAACAATTTAATTATGGTCTTCTGCTATCGACCCCCAAAGAAAAGAAAAGAAATAAAACTATTTACACGGGAAAGCTCCCAACAAGCAAAAGAAGAACATGAAATCTTTTTGGGTTTTCTTTTTAATTACTACTACAAGCATGGAAATTAAACTAATTAAAAGCTACAACTATTTTTTTTGTTTTTCTTAAGGTTTATTAAACACACAAGAAGAAAGCATAAAAAGGAAAATAAACTAGCATGGATATTACAATGAAAAAGTATGAGCGCCTACATCTAGCAATGAGTGTGTGAACATAAATGTAATGTCGATGAGAAATACGTACTCCCCCAAGCTTAGGCTTTTGGCCTAAGTTGGTCTAATGCCACGAATGGCCTGACAGATATCCAAAGTTGTAGTTGGGGTCGTACTGAGATGCAATAGTCATTGCATCGTGGGCTGCAGCCTGGAGGCGAGCCATCTCAGCTCTCCTCTTATACTCTTCCGCCTCCTCTCTGGTTATAGAATATCTCCCTTTTGCCTGAAAGTCAAAGAAAGTAGAAGCAGGGAGAGCGACGTGATATGGTGCGTCGTCTGTCAAAGATTAGTCGGTACTGGAGGAACTGATCGTTCCTCTCAACAATCTGATGATGAACCATAGCCTCATAATCCAAATAAGCAGGAGGCAACTCAATATCATCCTCACATATGGTTATACCAAGAAAATTAGCTATGCGGGTTGCATAAATTCCACCAAAGAAATCTCCATTAAATCTATTAAGATGCAATCCCTATGGTAGCTTGTGCTATATCTCTAGATTCCCCCACGGTTATACTAGCAAGAAAATCTCTAAATTCAGATTTGCGAGGTTCACTAGTACTACCCCATTGTGGAAGTTTGCAAGTAGTGGTAAAGTCCTCTAAGTCCATAGTGTAAGAATTTTCATAAAGATCAAACATGACAGTTTGAGAATTACATGAAGATGAAAATTCAAACCTCCTCACAAAGGAGCTAGTGAGATAGTGGTACTGACGACATTTTTCTTCCTCGAAGCTCACAAGATCAGCGTTACGCAAATATGCGTTAAATTCTTCCTTAATTCCTGCTCGATCCATGAAGTCCTCTGAAGGCCATTCACAAGGCCGCACTTGGGCGTCCCTTGGTGGTTCATCATCAACATCATGCATTGCAAGCCTGGGTCCTTGCTTCCTTGAAGGACCACCTTGGTACATTTTTCTAAACATATTTCTTCCTCTGAAAAATTTCTGAAATTTTTAGTAACTTCAAATAAAAGTAAACCAAACTCATCAAAATTGTTAGCAACTACTCCTACAAGTGCCTAGAGCCTATATCATGCATCAAAACTTCTTGGAACCATTTAAATTTGACATGCAAGCTCAAGAACAGGGTCATCTAGGCAGCACAAATTTGCAATGAATAAAGCACTAGAACAAAAACTAATTGGACCAATCGAGGAGTCAGATACCAAGGAACAATCCCCCCGAGCAGTTTTGTGAGAGGTGCTTTGAGCAAGGAGATCGAAGATGGCAGCAAAATGAGCTTGGACTTGGGTTTGAGCTGGATAATGGTGTTTGTGGGAGGAAGAAGGAGTGTGTGGGTGCATGAATAAGTGGAGGAGGGCTACCATGGGCCCATGAGACAGGGGGCGCGCCCAGGGGGTAGGGCGCGCCCTCCACCCTCGTGGCCATGTGGATGCCCCCCTGCTGTGTTCTCAGTGCCAAATATTCTCAAATATTCCAGAAAAATCATATTTACATTTTAGGGCATTTGGAGAACTTTATTTTCGGGGTATTTTATATTGCACGAATAATTCAGATAACAGACAGAAAATACTATTTTATTTTATTTAATATAAATAACATAAAGTAAACGGAGGGTACAGAGAGTTGTGTTATCTAAATTCATCCATCTCATGATCATCAAATGAATCCACTAACAAGGTTGATCAGTTCTTGTTAAGAAACTCATTTCGAATAACATGAAATCGGAGAAATTTCGAATAAAACTAGGTTACCTCTACGGGGATATGCACATCCCAACAATAAGAATATCATATTTCTTCTTGACATTAGAAAGAGGAAATTCAAAACCTCCAATAGTGGTTGTTGAAAATTTTCCAATAGAATTGATACTGTGGACTTGAGGTTGTTTCCTTGGAAAGTGTACCGTATGCTCATTACCATTAACATGAAAAGTGACATTGCCTTTGTTGCAATCAATAACAGCCCCTGCAGTATTCAAAAAGGGTCTTCCAAGAATAATAGACATACTATCGTCCTCGGGAATATCAAGAATAACAAAGTTCGTTAAAATAGTAACGTTTGCAACCACAACAGGCACATCCTCACAAATACCGACATGTATAGCAGTTGATTTATCAGCCATTTGCAAAGATATTTCAGTAGGTGTCAACTTATTCAAATCAAGTCTATGATATAAAGAGAGAGGCATAACACTAACACCGGCTCTAAGATCACATAAAGCAGTTTTAATATAGTTCCTTTTAATGGAGCATGGTATAGTGGGTACTCTTGGATCTCCAAGTTTCTTTGGTATTCCACCCTTAAAAGTATAATTAGCAAGCATGGTGGAAATTTTAGCTTCCGGTATCTTCTTTTATTAGTAACAATTTCTTTCATGTACTTAGCATAAGGATTCATATTAAGCATATCAGTTAATCGCATACGCAAAAAGATAGGTCTAATCATTTCAGCAAAGCGCTCAAAATCCTCATCATCCTTTTTCTTGGATGGTTTGGGAGGAAAAGGCATGGGTTTCTGAACCCATGGTTCTCTTTCTTTACCATGTTTCCTAGCAACAAAGTCTCTCTTATCATAACGTTGATTCTTTGATTATGGGTTATCAAGATCAACAACAGGTTCAATTTCTATATCATTATCATTGCTAGGTTGAGCATCAACATGAACATTATCATTAACATTATCACTAGTTTTAGGTTCATTACTAGATTGTGTTTCAGCATCAGAAATAGAAATATCATTTGGATTCTCAGGTGTTTCAGTAATAGGTTCACTAGAAGCATGCAAAATCCTATCATTTTTCTTTTTCTTCCTTTTAGAAGGACTAGGTGCATCTATATTATTTCTCTGAGAATCTTGCTCAATTCTCTTAGGGTGGCCTTCAGGATACAAAGGTTTCTGAGTCATTTTACCACCTCTAGTCATAACTCTAGCATCATTATCATTGTTCTTACTATTCAATTCATTGAGAAAATCATTTTGAGCTTTAAGTACTTGTTCTACTTGAGTGGTAACCATAGAAGCATGTTTACTAATAAGTTTAAGTTCACCTTTGACATTGGCCATATAATCACCCAAGTGCGCAAGCATATCAGCACTGCATTTTAATTCTCTACCAAAATAAGCATTGAAGTCTTCTTGCTTAACTATAAATTTATCACTCATCTAAGCATGGGCTAGCAAACTTAGTAAATGGGATTTCAGCTTTATCATATCTATAGAGAGAATTTACCTTTACTACCTAGGTCGGGTTATCAAGACCATGTATTTCTTCAATAGGAGATGGATTAAAATTATGCATTTCTTCAACAGGCGGTAAATTAAGACCATGTATTTCTTCAATAGGAGGTAAATTCTTAACATCTTCAGCTTTAATACGCTTTTCTCTCATGGATTTCTTTGCCTCTTGCATATCTTCAGGACTGGGAAATAGAACACCTCTCTTCTTTCGAGTTGGTTTAGGAATGGGCTCAGGAAGTGTCCAATTATTTTCATTAGTCAACATATTATTTAATAGAATTTCAGCTTCATCCGGTGTTCTTTCCCTGAAAACAGAACCAACACAACTATCCAGGTAATCTATGGAAACATCCGTCAGCCCATTATAAAAGATATCAAGTATTTCATTTTTCTTAAGAGGATGATCAGGCAAATCATTAAGTAATTAGAGAAACCTCCCCCAAGCTTGTGGGAGACTCTCTTCTTGAATTTGCAAAAAATTATATATATCCCTCAAGGTAGCTTGTTTCTTATGAGAAGGGAAATATTTAGCAGAGAAGTAATAAATCATATCCTGGGGACTACGCACACAACCAGGATCAAGAGAATTAGACCATATCTTAGCATCACCCTTTAATGAGAACGGAAATATTTTAAGGATATAAAAGTAATGAGTTCTCTCATCATTTGTGAATAGGGTGGCTATATCATTTAATTTAGTAAGATGTGCCACAACAGTTTCAGATTCATAGCCATAAAAAGGATCAGATTCAACCAAAGTAATTATATCAGGATCAATAGAGAATTCTTAATCCTTATCAGTAACACAGATAGGTGAAGTAGCAAAAGTAGGGTCAGGTTTCATTCTAGCATTAAGGGATTGCTGCTTCCATTTAGCTAATAACCTCTTTAGGTCATATCTATCATTGCAAGCTAAAATAGCTCTAGTAGCTTCTTCATCCATAACATAACCCTCAGGAACAACAGGCAATTCATATTTATTAGGGGAAGAGTCTTCATCATCACTTTCATCAATATTATCAGTTTCAATAATTTCATTCTCTTTAACCCTAGCAAGTTGTTCATCAAGAAATTCACCAAGTGGCACAGTAGTATCAAGCATAGAAGTAGTTTCATCATAAGTATCATGCATAGTAGAAGTGGCTTCATCAATAATATGTGACATATCAAAACCAATAGCAAAAGCAGGTTTAGGTGTCGCAAGATTACTCAAAACAGAAGGTGAATCAAGTGCAGAGCTAGATGGCAGTTCCTTACCTCCCCTCGTAGTTGAGGGATAAATCTTGGTTTTTGGATCTCTCAAGTTCTTCATAATGATAAGCAGATATAATCCCAAGTGACTCAAAGAATAGAGCTATGCTCCCCGGCAATAGTGCCAGAAAATAGTCTTGATAACCCACAAGTATAGGGGATCACAATAGTTTTCGAGGGTAGAGTATTCAATCCAAATTTATTGATCCGACACAAGGGGAGCCAAAGAATATTCTCAAGTATTAGCAACTGAGTTGTCAATTCAACCACACCTGGAAACTTAATATCTACAGCAAAGTATTTAGTAGCAAAGTAATATGATAGTAGTGGTAACGATAGCAAAAGGTAACGGTAGCAAAAGTAATGTTCTTGGTATTTTGTAGTGATTGTAACAATAGCAGCGGAAAAGTAAATAAGCGAAGAACAATATATGGAAAGCTCGTAGGCAATGGATCGGTGATAGAGAATTATGTCGGATGCGGTTCATCATGTAACAGTCATAACCTAGGGTGACACAGAATTAGCTCCAATTCATCAATGTAATGTAGGCATGTATTCCGAATATAGTCATACGTGCTTATGGAAAAGAACTTGCATGACATCTTTTGTCCTACCCTCCCGTGGCAGCGGGGTCCTAGCGGAAACTAAGGGATATTAAGGCCTCCTTTTAATAGAGTACCGGACCAAAGCATTAACACATAGTGAATACATGAACTCCTCAAACTACGGTCATCACCGGGAGTGGTCCCGATTATTGTCACTTCGGGGTTGCCGGATCATAACACATAGTAGGTGACTATAGACTTGCAAGATAGGATTAAGAACTCACATATATTCATGAAAACATAATAGGTTCAGATCTGAAATCATGGCACTCAGGCCCTAGTGACAAGCATTAAGCATAGCAAAGTCATAGCAACATCAATCTTAGAACATAGTGGATACTAGGGATCAAACCCTAACAAAACTAACTCGATTACATGATAAATCTCATCCAACCCATCACCGTCCAGCAAGCCTATGATGGAATTACTCACGCACGGTAGTGAGCATCATGAAATTGGTGATGGAGGATGGTTGATGATGACGACGGCGACGGATTCCCCTCTCCGGAGCCCCGAACGGACTCCAGATCAGCCCTCCCGAGAGGTTTTAGGGCTTGGCGGCGGCTCCATATCGTAAAACGCGATGAATCCTTCTCCTATATTTTTTTCTCCCCGAAAGTGAATATATAGAGTTGGAGTTGAGGTCGGAGGAGCTCCAGGGGGCCCACGAGGTAGGGGGCGCGCCCCCACCCTCGTGGCTAGGGTGTGGCCCCCTGGTCTTGATCTTTTGCCAGTATTTTTTTATTATTTCCAAAAAGACGCTTCGTGGAGTTTCAGGTCATTCCGAGAAATTTTGTTTCTGCACATAAATAACACCATGGCAATTCTGCTGAAAACAGCGTCAGTCCGGGTTAGTTCCATTCAAATCATGCAAGTTAGATTCCAAAACAAGGGAAAACATATTTGGAAAAGTAGATACGGCGGAGACGTATCAGGAGGCCACCGTGGTGGGCGCGCCAGGGGGCCCTGTCGCGCCTTGGTGGGTTGTGCCCCCTTGGGGCACCCCCAGGTGCAGCTCTAGCCCATTGGGTTCCTTCTGGTCCAAAAAAAAATCTCCGTAAAGTTTCGCGGTGTTTGGACTCCGTTTTATAATGATTTCCTGTGATGTAAAAAAACTAGCAAAAAACAGCAACTGGCACCGGGCACTGGGTCAATAGGTTAGTCCCAAAAAATGATATAAAGTTGCTATAAAATGATTGTAAAACACCCAAGAATGATAAAATAACAGCATGCATACTTCATAAATTATAGATACATTGGAGACGTATCAACATCCCCAATCTTAATTCTTACTCATCCTCGAGTAGGTAAATGATAAAAGAAATAATTTATGAAGTGTGAATGCTAGCAAAGTGCACAAGTTTGATCAATGATAATTTCAATCACTTTTCCTAGCATCATAAAAACAATTCTTTCTTATGAAACTTCTCATGTTATAATGGCAACCAATTCACATGTTATGGTTCAAACAATGAATTCTATTGAAACCCAACAACTTATGTTCTTAGTCACCAAGCAATTGCAATTCAACTTATTCAACAGAGTTTAAGTAAGAGCTCCACATACTCAACCATCATATATTCTTGTATGATTGCTAACACTCACCGCATATACATGAGTAAAACGTTTCAACCGTACACATAGAAAGATATGGGCTTATTGTTTTGCCTCCCAACGTATTCACCTCAAGGGTGATGTCAACAATAATAATTCATGCTACCCATATTCAACTGGACATGTGAGCCTAGATCTTTCCTAATCACATGATGCTTGCCAAAAGAGAAAAATAAAAAGGAATAGAGAGATAAACTTTGACTCTTTGCATAAAATTAAATACTAAAAAGTAAAAGATAGGCCCTTCGCAGAGGGAAGTAGGGATTTGTAGAGGTGCCAGAGCTCAAAGCGAAAATTGAGAGATAAAAACATTTTGAGAGGCATACTTCCCCCCAACGAAAATGACTTAGAGCTCCCAACACTTTCCATTCTAGATATATCATAGGCGGTTCCCAAACAGAAAATAAAGTTTATTCCCTTTTCCACCATATTTCCACTTCCCATGGCTAACCGTATCCACGGGTGCCCTCCATACCAACACTTTCTAAGGAATTTATTATTTGACAACATAAAGTAAATTCATTTTTCATTTTGGGACTGGGCATCCCTAATACCTTTGCCTTACTCTCGTGTAATGACAAGTGAATAAACACTCATCGTGAGAATAACACATATAGCATGGAAAATATTGGCCACCCTTCACCGCCTCGCGAGCGGTACGAGCACACAAAAGAGAAATTTATTTTGAAAATTAGAGATGGCACATACAAATTTTCTTAGAATGGCAATAGAATACCACATATAGGTAGGTATGGTGGACTCTTGAAAATAAGATTTGGGTTTAAGGGTTCTTGGATGCACAAGTAGTATCTCTACTTGGTGCAGAATTTTTGGCTAGCAAGGATGGGGGGCAAGCACAACATGTTGAAGGATCTATGCCAATATAACTTCTATGTGAATATGAACAAACATAAACCATTACGTTGTCTTCCTTGTCCAATGTCAACATTTTTTGCATATAATATTTTGATGGGGGCTCACAATCACAAAAGATTTCCATGATAGTGTATTTATATGTGAAAGTTCTCTTCCTTATACTAATTATTCATGAATTGCTTGTATGACCAATATTGTGATTGTCAAGCCTCAAAATATTTCACTTTCTAAACCCAATGTGAAGCTATCACTAGGAATGATATGATTTCAATTTCATGACATTCAATTTATTCAACAATTTTCTTATAGGATATAAGTTAAGCACAAGAGTAAATGACATAGAAAAGAGCTTTGTTGACGGGATATGAATGTCGCTTACTTAGCCTCCCTGGTAATTATTGGAGGACTCTATTTTATTTAAAAACTTTCAGATCTAAGTATTTTATTAAAACAGCAAGCAAAGAAAAATAAAATGACATTCTAATAAGAGCACAACTCATGTGAAGAAGCAAAAACTTAGGCTCAACCGATACTAACCGATAATTGCTGAACAAGAAAGGTGGGATGCCTACCGGGGCATCCCCAAGCTTACATGCTTGAGACTTATTGAAATATTATCTTGGGATGCCTTGTACATCCCCAAGCTTGAGCTTTTGTGTCTCCTTAATTCCTCTCATATCACGGTTTTCCTAAATATCAAAAGCTTCATCCACACGAAACTCAACAAGAACTCGTGAGATAAGTTAGTATAAACCAATGCAAAAACCTTACCATTATCTACTGTGGAAAATACTAAAATTATTACTCAACAATTCATACTAAATGCCTCTGCATATTTAATACTCCTATCTGCAAATAGAATCATTAAACAAGCAAACATATGCAAACAATGCAAACATAACAGCAATCTGCCAAAACAATACAGTCTCTAAAGAATGCAAGAGTATCAATACTTCCCTAACTCCAAACTTTATGAAAATTTACCAAACTGTAGGAAATTTATTATAGCTCATTTTGCAAAAAGTTTCAACTTTTTATCACATTCCGACTTTTCTAGTGAATTTTTGCAACAACGGTAAACTTTCTGTTTTCAAACAGCAATATGTATACTTGCAAAATAAGCATGGCAAAGGCTATAATTGCCACTTTTATTGAAGTAAAAGATGCAAAAAATTATTCTAAATAAAAGCAAGCACATCCTAACAAAATAAAATGATGCTCCAAGCAAAACACATATCATGTGACGAATGAAAACATAGCTCCAAGTGAGATTAGCGATAATGTTGGAGACGAAAGAGGGGATGCCTTCCGGGGCATCCCCAAGCCTAGTTGCTTGGATCTTCCTTGAATATTACCTTGGGGTGCCTTGGGAATCCCCAATATTAGGGTCTTGTGACTCCTCATTCTCCTCAAATCGACATGTCACCCCAAACTTGAAAATTTCAATCACACAAAACTTAACGGAACTTTGTGAGATAGGTTAGTATGATAAAGAGCAAACCATTTCACTTTTGGTACTGTCAAAGACAAGATTCATAATTGTTCTCAAACAATGCTTACTGTAGCATAACATTTCTACAACTTATATTAAGCAATATAAGTCATATAAACTAGAAAATAAGCAAACTATGCATTGAAAACAGAATCTGTCAAAAACAGAACAGTCTGTAGTAATCCGTACTCAAACCATACTTATGCTACTCAAAAAATTCTGAAAAATAGGACAACCTGAGCAATTTGTCTATTAATCTTCTTCAAAAATAATCAGCATTTTATCACGCTTCTGTTAAAAACTAGAATTATTTTTGTGTGCGCAAAAGTTTCTGTTTTTCAGCAAGATCAAAGCAACTATCACCCAACAAGATCCTAAAGGCTTTACTTGGCACTTTTCAAAAGCAATAAAACATGATTACTACAGTAGTATAATCATGTGAACACAAAAAAACATTAGGTAAAAGTGTTGGGTTGTCTCCCAACAAGCGCTTTTCTTTTATGCCTTTTAAGCTAGGCATGATGATTTCAATGATGCTCGCATAAAAGGCAAGAATTGAAATGTAAAGAGAGCATCATGAAGCATATGACTAGCACCTTTAGGTCTAACCCACTCCCTATGCATAGGGATTTTGTGAGCGAACAACTTACGGGAACAAGAATCAACTAGCATAGGAAGGCAAACCAAGTGTAACTTCAAAACAATCAACACATAGAGAAGAAACCTGGTATTATTGAGATATGTAAGAGCATAAGTTCCTTCCTCATGATAATTTTCAGAGGCATCATGAATGAATTCAACAATATAACCATCACATACATCACTCTTTTCATGGTTTACAAGCATAGAAGATTTATCACTCTTTATGGCATAGATGTCATCATAATAATCATCATAGATAGCAACTTCATTGTCATAATCAATTGAAACCTCTTCCAAAATAGTGGATGTATCACTAAATAAAGTCATGACCTCTCCAAATCCACTTTCATCAATATTGTAATAAGATTCAACACCCTCCAAAATAGTGGGATCACTACTACCTAAAGTTGACACTCTTCCAAACCCACTTTCATCAATGTAATCATCATAAATAGGAGACATGCTATCATCATAATAAATTTTCTTATCGAAAGTAGAAGGAACCAAAGGATCATATTCATTAAGCAAAGCATCCCCAAGCTTAGGACAATCATTATTTCCAGCAAATAAATCTTCAAACATTTCATACTCATCAAACATAGCATTCCCAAGCTTGTGGCTTGGCATATCATAAGCATAATCACTCTCACCATTAATAATATGAATAGCACCAACAGTATAACAATTGCTATCATCATAATTTCTCAAGTTGGTTCCAAAAAGATTTCCAATATTATAAGAAGTATCATTATCTTCCCAATCATAATCATCATAACAATCAATAGGCATAACAAAATCATCATCAAGTGCATCATCTTCCACAATTTTTTTTGATTCATTTTCATGAGGCACAACAATAATAGGAGCAACATTATTTGGGAGAGATACCTTTTTACCTCTCTTCTTTCTTCTTTTCTTCTTCTTCACCACACCATGTGTGGGTTTAATTAATTCTTTCAAGCTTCTTGTTGAAGAGATTGGTTGGATAGGAAGCTCCTCCTCGTTACTTGATTCATCATTATAAACACTAGGAGGGTTTTGGGAAATATTTTCCCTTTCATTAGTATTCTCTTCATATTCCATTTGTTTTCTTGACATTAGATATTTGGCAATATAAGGATTCTCAATGCAATTTACCGCACAAAACATATAAATTTCCTCTAGATCAAAATCAAGAAATTTCTCGAGATTAAATTTTAGAATACCTTTAGTTATACGTTTCATTTCTCCATACCCCAAAAGAAGACTAAGATCTTTATGATGCTCAAGGGTAATCAAGTTATCACAATTTTTGGACAAGATTTGATCATGAAAGAAATTGCATTGGAGATTTAAATGACCACCTTCATTGCAAAGTTCACAAGGATGGCAAAAAAATTACATCTTTCAGCACAATCATCTAGCCTCTCTTGCAAATTTTTCGTTTCTAAATATTTATGCTTCTTACAAAATATATCTTCCCTTTCTGGTGTGCAAAGGCACACCCAATTCACTCCACAAAAAGTGACATGCTTATAAGAAACATTTTTGTCATGACTTGTGCAATCATCATTAGCATTTTGGATATTCAAAGAATTCATACTAAAAACATTGCAATCATGTTCATCATTTAAATATTTTGTGCCAAGCATTTTATTGACTTCTTCTTCTAACAATTGAGCACAATTTTCCGAACCATCATTTTCAAGAAAGATATTATAAAGATGATCAATAATATGAGGCAACCTAAAATCCATTTTTATATGTAGTTTTCTTTTATAGACCAAACTAGTGATAAACAAGAAACTAAAATATTCAATTGCAAGATCTAAAGATATACCTTCAAGCAGTCACCTCCCCGGCAACGGCGCCAAAAAAGAGCTTGATGTCTACTACGCAACTTTATTCTTGTAGACACGTGTTGGGCCTCCAAGCGCAGAGTTTTGTAGGACAGTAGCAATTTTCCCTCAAGTGGATGACCTAAGGTTTATCAATCCGTGAGAGGTATCGGATGAAGATGGTCTCTCTCAAACGACCCTGCAACCAAATACAAGAAATATATTGTGTCCCCAACACACCCAATACAATGGCAAATTGTATAGGTGCACTAGTTTGGCGAAGAGATGGTAATAAAAGTGTAATACGGATGGTAGAAATATATTTTCATAATCTGAATAAATAAAAACAGTAAGGTAGCAAATAGTAAATGGGCACAAAAACGGTGTTGCAATGCTTAAAAACAAGGCCTAGGGTCCGTACTTTCGCTAGTGCAATCTCTCAACAATGCTAACATAGTTGGATCCTATGATTATCCCTCAAAGTGTAATAAAGAATCACTCCCGAGTTCCTATTAGCAGAGAAAAAAATAGGAATTAGTTGTAGGGTACGAAACCACCTCAAAACTATTCTTTCTGTTCGATCTATTCAAGAGTTCGTACTAAAATAACGCAAAGCTATTTTTTCTGTTCGATCTATCCTGGAGTTCATACTAGAATGACACCAAAGCATATTCATATTCATAATACCCAACCCACACAAAGAACTACAAGGAGACCCCAAAGTTTCTATCGGAGAAAAGACAATCAAAACATGCGTCAACACCTATGCATAGATTACCCCAATATCACCGCGGGAATCCGCATGTTGAGTGCCATAACGTATATCAAGTGAATCAATAAGATACCCCAATGTCACCTCAAGTATTCATACCGCAAGACATACATCATGTGCTCTCAAATCTAAACATTCAATCCGACATGACAAAACTTCAAAGGGTAAAGATTCAATTCATCACAACAAGAGTATAGAGGGGAGAAAGATGATATGATCCATCTATGCTAACAAAGCCCATGATATAGATCACGAGAGAGAGAGAGATTAAACACATAGCTACTGGTACAAACCCTCAGCCCGGAGGGTGGACTACTCCCTCCTCATCGTGGTGGCCGCCGGGATGATGAAGATGGCCACCAGAGATGATCCCCCCCTCCGACAGGGTGCCAGAAGGGGTCTAGATTGGTTTTCGGTGGCTACGGAGCCCTGCGGCGGCGGAACTTCTGATCTAGGTTAACCCCAAAGGGTTTTGGAATATTTGGGAATTTATAGTGCAAAGAAGGAATGCGGGAGGCCACCGAGGTGGGCACAACCCACCTGAGCGCGCCAGGGCCCCCTAGCGCGCCCTGGTGGGTTGTGCCCCCCCTCGGGGCACCCCCCAGGTCCAGCTCTGGCAGATTGGGTTCCTTATGGTCCAAAAAAATATCTGTAAAGTTTCACGGTTTTTGGACTCTGTTTGATAATGATTTCCTGTGATGTAAAAAAACAAGCAAAAGGAACAACTGGCACTGGGCACTGGGTCAATAGGTTAGTCCCAAAAAATGATATAAAGTTGCTATAAAATGATTGTAAAACACCCAAGAATGATATAATAACAGCATGAATACTTCATAAATTATAGATATGTTGGAGACGTATCAGGCACCACGACGGCCCCTTGGTCACCACCCTAGAACCAGAAGGGGGGCTCCAGCACAGGCACTGGCAGAAGAAGACGCCGGTGCCCGGCCAGAAGACCCCAAAAGGAAGCAGAAGCACCAGGGGAACAAGCCTTTTCCTGGCAGCCGGAAAAAAAGGTGATGACGGCGCCGGGAAAAGGGGGAAGAGCCAGGCTGACGGGCAGCAGGTCCCCAGTGCGAGACGAACGCTTCGATGCGGTCGTACTCCTATTGGACGTCCTGCCTCCCGTCTTCTCATTCTCCCCAGGCTTCATCTCCATCAACACTGCTCCGGGAGGAGGTCGAGGACCCAGTCCGGCGCCCCCAGCAGAGAAACAGCAAGTGGCCAAGACGGCCAGGGGGCTCCAGGTGTGCCACGTCCCACCTTGGTGGGTTGGAAGGCGCGCCTCTCGTCGACATCAGCCCCAAGACCTCCGGGAGTGACAGTACTGGGATTACCAATGATCTCCAGCCCCTCCTCTCGGACAAGCATCGAAGATGCCAAAAGATTCGCCACGCCAAGGACCAGGATCACTCCCCAAGCATCAGCACCGACATGAGGCGACGTATGCCCTGAGCCAGAGCCCGGGGGCTGGCCCCAGGCTTCCTTCTCAAGTATGACCAGCAGAAACAGAAGATGAGGAGAGGAGGACCACGGAGATGGATGATTCCGCCCTCCTCTGCTCCTCCCTTTTACAAGCCGGGCGGGGAAGGACAGCCGCTCCATCCACGGCTGATCACCGCCCTTCTTCGCCAATTCAAGGCGGGCGGGCCCTTTCCCAAGGTACCCTCCCACGCCATGCGCCTCCGTTACCTACCCTGCGCGATGCATGCTGCATGCGTGTGTAACACCCCGGATGTAACTTTCCTTAATAGTAACTACAACCCTTGCCATCTTTGGCTATGTGATATGATATTCCCTTCGTGGTTGGGTTTTGTCTTTCGTTTTGCATTTTAGTCATGTCATGCATTTCATATCATGTCATCATGTGCATCGCATTTGCATTCATGTCTGTCTCATGCATCCGGTCATTTTCCCCATCGTCCGTTTCGCAATCCGACACTCTCTCGTGCACCCGTTGCATTCCTCTAATATGGTTTCGTGAGCGGGACAAAAACGTTCTTGGAATGGGTCGAGATTTTTCAAGTGGCCTTGGTATATCAATGGTAGGCCGCCTGTAAAATTTTGTTCCATTTGGAGGTCGTTTGATGCCCCAACGGTTAACCGTAAAAGCCTCTCTCTTGTTGCAGCCCAACACCCCTCCAAAAGAGCCCACTAACCCCCTTCATGTTCTCCGTCGTTGGATCACGATCATGTGGGTGAAAACCGCACCTCATGTGGACTCTCCTAGCTCCCCCTACCTATAAATATGCACCCTCCTCTAAATTCGGGTGAAACCCTAGCAATTTTCCCCTCTCCCCCGCCGGACATGTCCGCGCGCCACCGAACAACCCCGCGCCGCCGCTCTCAGCCACTCCGGGGCTAACATGTGGCCACCCGGCCGCCCGTCGCCGCTGCGGCCCGGAGAGCCCGGATCGGGCCCTCCCGGCCCACGTTGCCTCCATGCGCCCCACCGCCGCCTGACGTCACAGCGCCGCCGCCCGGAACCTGCTCCACCGAACGCCACCACAACGTTGGTCGCCGCCTCCCACGTAGGACGCCCCCCCGCACGCCATCGCCTCCTCCTCCCGTCAGCCAGCAAGCCCGCAAGCTTCGGCACCAGCGTCCTCTTCTACTCCGGCGCAAGTACGGCGACCAACTCCGGCCGTCCTCGATTCCCGTGCCCGATCCCTAGATCTGTAATTCGGAGGTTGACTTCATTGTTTTTTTAGTCCCAAATCTGCAACATTTTCATGCCTTGTTCATCATGCCATTCCTTTGTTTACCATGATATGTTGCTTGTGTTTTTGCTAGTCCTTTTCCTGTTACATTTTGATGCAATGTAAACTTGTTGCTACCATGAGATCTGTGCACATTTGGAGATAGTTCAGTAAGCATGTTTTGTAGATGTGGTATTGCTCTAACTATTCATGCCTCTGGTTGAAATTATGGAGTAACCTGGCATGTCTTTTCCTTGCTCTACTTTTTCTAAATATTGTTCCTGGCAGATTGTTAACATGATATTCAATATGGCCATGTGTTTTGCTAGTGGTGCATGTACCCTATGAGCTTGCTCTTGCCATGCTTAGCTTATTGGATATGTATACTTCATGTTGGTTACCTTCTAATGCTATGAAATGCCTTGTGATGAGTGAATTGAGCTTGCAAAGTTGCTATCATGAATCTGTTCCTGCCATGTCTTATTTTTCTTCGAAGTGTGAAACTGTTAATATAACTTGCCATGTTTGCATGGGTACCACATTATTTTCCATGCCTCTTTGGGTTATGATCAGTAAGTGAGTTTTGTTCTATGTGTTTAGCACAAGCATGCCATTCCTTTGTTTGCCATGATATGTTCCTGCAGCATGTTGTTCGCTTGCTCTAAACATTGCTATATGATGCTGTTTTGACATGTTTAGTATTTTCTAAGTCTGTGAAGCTGATATCATTTGCATTTTTGCCATGCTATTTTGAACTTGTTCTACTGAGAACTAGCAGGAGCTTATTGTTCATGATTTGTAGAGCTTCATGTGTAATTTATGGTCATAGGCTTTGTTGCTATGTTTGAGTGTTGTAGCATAGTTTCTTGCTGCATCCTAAGTGCTATCATGCTGTTAATCGCAGATTTGCGTCATTCTTGTTTTGCTTGTCATTTGCAAACCATGCATCCGTTTCCGGTGATCCTTATATCAATTTCGACCGAAATCACCTCATCTTTCCAGTGGCATACTTTTTTTGACATGTTGATGCCTCGTTCATCCTTTTCCTTCTGGAGTACCCATATGCATTGCACATCATACCTTGCATTACATGCCATGTCTTGCATCATGTTGCTTGTGCATTGCACCGTGTTTGATTCTTCTTCCATTGCTTGTGTTCTTGCTTTGGGTAGAGCCGGGAGACGAGTACGTGAACGAGGAACCTGTTGAGTATGCTAACGAGGATCAAGTTTTTGACAACTCTGAGTACATTGCAGGCAAGATGACCATACCCTCGATATCACTTCTATCTTTGCTGGCTAGTTGTTTGTTCTATCGCTATGTCGCTCTACCTACAACTTGTTATATCATGCCTCCCATATTGCTATGTCAAGTCTCTAACCCACCTTCCTAGCAAACCTTTGTTTGGCTAAGTTATCGCTTTTGCTCAGCCCCTCTTACAGCGTTGCTAGTTGCAGGTGCCTTGCAGGTTGTTCCATGTTGGAACATGGATATGTTGGGATATCACAACATATCTTATTTAATTTAATGCATCTATATACTTGGTAAATGGTGGAAGGCTCGGCCTTATGCCTGGTGTTTTGTTCCACTCTTGCCGACCTAGTTTCCGTCATACTGGTGTTATGTTCCTTGATTCTGCGTTCCTTACGCGGTTGGGGTTATGGGACCCCCTTGACAGTTCACCTTGAATAAAACTCCTCCAGCAAGGCCCAACCTTGGTTTTACATTTGCCTAACAACCTAAGCCTTTTTCCCTTGGGTTCTGCAGACCCGAGTGTCGGTGTCAAAACCGGCGGATCTCGGGTAGGGGGTCCCGAACCGTGCATGTAAAGCGGATGGTAACAGGAGGCATTGGAGACAATGTTTTACCCAGGTTCGGGCCCTCTTGATGGAGGTAAAACCCTACATCTTGCTTGATTAATATTGATGATATGGGTAGTACAAGAGTAGATCTACCACGAGATCGGAGAGGCTAAACCCTAGAAGCTAGCCTATGGTATGATTGTATGTTGTAGTTGTTGTTGTCCTACGGACTAAAACCCACCGGTTTATATAGACATCGGAGAGGGTTCGGGTTACACAAGGTCGGTTACAAAGGAGGAGATATACATATCCGTATTGACTAGCTTGCCTTCCACGCCAAGTAGAGTCCATCCGGAGATGAGACAAAGTCTTCAATCTTGTATCTTCATAGTCCAATAGTCTGGCCAAAGGATATAGTCCGGCTGTCCGGAGACCCCCTAATCCAGGACTCCCTCAGTAGCCCCTGAACCAGGCTTCAATGACGATGAGTCTGGCGCGCAGTGTTGTCTTCGGCATTGCATGGCGGGTTCTTCTCCAACTTTCAAGTGTTCGTAAGCAGTGTCCGGCTCCATAAATGTTGAACCTCTTGGCTTCTGTGCCCAATAAGGGCTATCTCCCACGCGTTGAATGAATACGAGGCACCAGGGCATTTTTACATTCGCCCCCCTAGCCAGATAAATAATTGTCTATTAAAGGGATGGGGATTCTTAGATCCAATCCATATCATCCTCCCCCAGCGAGAATTCATCAGAGCATGCTTTGGAAAGATACATTCCAGCATGGCCAACCTCCGCAGCTCCTCCTCCCGCCCCCGTAGCCCAAAGCCCGGTGATTGGGAGAGGTGTTCAGTCCCGCACAGTCGATTAGTCGAACTGCAGACGAAGGGATTTCTCCCTCCAGCGTACATGGTGCCCGTTCGAGCCAGGCTCGCCACCTACAATGGCGGGGAGCAAGCGGAGAACTTTCCCTGTCCCTCCATGGGGGAACGGGTTTGCCTTGTTCCTTACTTAATAAGGGGACTCAGATTTCCAATCCATCCATTCCTCCGCGGGCTCCTGGAGTTCTACGGCCTCCAACTACACAATCTCACCCCTGCCTTCATCCTACACATCACTGGCTATGTTGCTCTCTGCGAGTTGTTCCTGGGCTGCGAGGCTCACTTCAAGCTGTGGAAAAGGCTATTCTGCCTTGTCCCTCACACACAGAGGGAATCACTTTATTAAGTGGGCGGAGCCGAAATATGGCGTATCGCCGATACTGGATACCTGTCTGGTACCCCAAAGAAGCTATCTGAAGACTGGCCTTCCGAATGGTTTTATATGGAGGACGTCCCCCTTCCGGACCCTGTTCGGTAGGGTCTACCCGAGTTCGACAATGCTCCTCTGAAGAAGCGCCGAAGTTGGCGCCCACGGAGCCCCCAGGCGGAAGACAACGGAGAAGTCCTCTATCTGATGAACCGGATCAAAGCACTAGCTCGATCCAGACTGACAATAATCGGAGTTATGTCGATTTGCATAATGCGGGGAGTGTAGCCACTCCAATATCGTGGGCACCCCTTGTGGTGTTATAACGGGGCAGATGCTGCCACCCACTACGGGCGTAAGGGTCCGGACAATGCTGCCGCTTTAGTGAAGATTCTGTCCGAACTGTTCAAGGGCGAGGAAGAGGAGTTCACCCGCATCAAGCCACGGGATGGATTCTCTATGTACAATCCTCCAAGCTGGGTAAGTTATATTTCCCTCCTCCCATTTTTCCCGCATTCTTAGTCATAAGTATTCACCTTGCCACCTTGCGGCAGGAACTACGAAAAGCCATAAAGGAGGGCAGCAGCCCTTCTCCACAACCAGAGGACCCTGACCAGGCCATCGATTCCAGACTCGAAGAAGATCCGGTTATCTCCGTGGAACTGATAGACTAACAGTCCTATCAGTTAAGGTGCGACGATGCCCCGGTGGCCATTACGGCCGACTATCCCGGACTGCTCCCTACATCGCAGGTAAGAAAAATCAAAATGTCCCAACTCCAAAACTAGGATCCCATTTTAGGCTCTTCACCCATCATATACACATGGCATCTTTTATAGGGAAGGCATTCGGGACGCCCTGCCGAACCCGCGGCAACTCGCCAACAAGAGGTGCCGAGGGCGGGTAGGCCAAAAAGGAAGGTGGTCAGGACGGAGACGCCGACGCAAAGGTATAGGAAAAACCCTGCTCCGTGGTTGTCGTCTTTCTCAAAATGTAATGCCGCCCACGTTTCTTTAACAGAAAGAACGCTCGCCGGAATAGTCCGGCGATGCTGCCAATCAAGCTTCCACCAGTCGAGCGCCAGGATCGGACATAGAGGCGGAAGGCGATATGGGGTAGGCGCCGGATAATCCCCCGACAGAGGATGCAGATAGATTGTCCGCTACAAACTCAGAAGTGGAAAGCGCCATGAATCATAGGCGCCGCCGGGCCGTACTCCGCGACGCTTGTTTCTCACCAGAGGCGTTCGACGTCTTCAATTATGGAGAGGCGTACCTCCATGCTGCTCAAGATGGTCTAGCCAGAGCCACAGATCAGTATGTAAAGGATGTACGGGTGAGTAAATCTGACGATTTATATGTATCAGTAGCCCCTGAGACTTGAAACAGTTAGCAGAACTGATTTAAGGATCATCTATAATGTGCAGGTTCTTACAGAGAAGAATACTAGGCTGTCCCAGGAGCTGGAGGAATGCAAGACCCAACTGGGGGCCGCTCTTGCCGCATTGCAGGAACATAAAAGCCTCCCGCTGGTAACATTTACTTTAAAGAATGGTGGTTACCATATAGTGTGCGGTGTGTCTGTAGATCTAACAATTGATTTTGTAGATGAGTCCGGAGAAAGTCCGGGGGACCAGCATGTTATGCGACAGCTAGAGGCTGGCAAACGTGTGCTGAGTAAGGTTGTGCTGGAGAAAAACAGTCTCCAAGATGCCAATGTTAAGCTGAACGTTGAACTAAAAGACGTTCGGTGCCAGCTTGCGGACTCCAAGAAGGAGAATAAGCGGCTTCGGCATGACAGTTTTAGTAAGTGCTTGAACGAATCCTACTAAAGGAGTTCGGCGAAGAAGTCGACTAACAACGTTATGTCTATAGGTATGCTGACAGGTCGTCCCGCGGAGGAAATGCCCGGGTCTGCAGGTGATCTTTTGTCCGAGCTGTCACATCTGCACGAACAAGTTCGGCAGGTGATGCTAGGTGTTGCCCAGGCTTTGTGGCCATCTGTCTCCTTGCTAGAGGGCGTTGGAGAGCTTATGGAGAAGCTCAAGGGAGCACGACGGCATCTCCGATTATGGAAGATATCGACCTACTGACAGGGTGCCAGAGAGGCCTGGGCCATGGTGAAGACTCGGTATACCAAGGCAGACCCAAATCACATGGCCGAGGTCGGACCTATGGGGCCCGACGGAAAAGAGATCCCCGTTAGCTTAGTTTATGGGCAAGTAGAATTAGCCGCAAAGTATTCCCAACAGGATTGTAAGCTAGACTGCCTGTTGGATGGTATAGAAGAGGAGTTTAGTCAGTCTGCATGACTATGTAATTAAAGTGACATGTATAATGCCTTCTAGCCGGATTGTAGATCATTTGTCATTGCGGACCTTTTCGCTTCAACCTCCGGGCCCGATAGTCCGGAGTGAATCCGAATACCCGCTCAGTTATATAAGAACTGGGGTATGCGTGGAGACCAGGCGTAGGGGTCATTATTGCTTTATCATACAAGTTCCCAACTAGTTATGTTATATTACATGGGTAGTAAGAAACATCTTCCAGGGAGAATAGTTCCGTTAAGGGTTCCTTTCCCTGGGTAAGCATGCCCTAAAGTGCATGTCCGGACTGCGCTAAGAAACGCAGAAAAAGCATCTGGGGGCAGATATGGATAATAGCTAAAAGTCATCTTTTGTTCACCGACCGAATGTTCCCTTAAGAATGCTAACTTTCGGCTTCACCCAGTCTGAGGTACACATCTGGCTGACCCGGCAGTAACAATCGCAGAGGTGCTCCCTTATGCCCTAGCCGAATTAACAAGAACGTAGGGCATAAATACAAGAGCCAGGCAACCCAGCTTGGCCAAAACTTAAGTCATATCGATGCATATAATGGTGAAAAAAGGTACATGCGGAAGTATAACACATGTGTTGGGCGTGAGGCCCAGGTAAATAATTTAAGCTTCTGTGAAAGAAGCCCCCAGGTATGGAGAGTACGGCTAGCGCATCTGTAATGTACAAGTGAGGCACAAGGTGACCCTTGGAGGCCTAGAGAAATAATAAGAGAAAGAAAGAAAGGGAAACAAGACAGATGATGCATATGCAGAAAATGGACAAAGGAAGGGGACTAACATAGAGACCGGTGCTAGGCGTAGAATCTTCGGAGCCTGGCTGCGTTCCATGGGTTCGGCTCGAGTCGACTAGTCGATGCATCCCGCAGTCGGTATGCTCCACCGGTCAGAACTTGGTCGATAATGAAGGGACCTTCCCATTTGGGCTCGAGCTTGTTCTTTTTCTTATCCGGCAGGCGTAGAACTAGTTCGCCAACGTTATAAGTTTTGACCCGTACTTCTCTGCTTTGGTATATGCGAGCCTGTTGCTGGTAAAATGCGGAACGGGCTTTGGCTACGTCGCGCTCTTCCTCTAAGGTGTCCAGACTGTCCTGCCGATCGAGCTTGGCTTCTCTTTCTTCGTACATGCACACTCGAGGTGAGTCATGAATTATGTCACAGGGCAAGACTGCCTCTGCGCCGTACACCATAAAAAACGGTGTATATCCGGTACTACGATTCAGCGTGGTCCACAGCCCCCAAAGTACGGAGTCGAGCTCCTCTACCCAGTGCGTGTCAGACTCCGTTAAGGAACACACTAATCTGGGTTTAATGCCGCTCATTATAAGATCGTTTGCTCGTTCGACTTGACCGTTGGTTTGTGGGTGATAGACTGAAGCATAATCGAGCTTGATGCCCATTTTGCTACACCAGAGTTTTACCTCGTCGGCCGTGAAGTTCGTGCCCTTATCAGTGATGATGCTGTGGGGGATGCCGTAATGGTGTACAACCCCGGATATGAAATCTATCACCGGTCCGGATTCGGCTATTTTAACCGGTTTAGCTTCTATCCATTTGGTGAATTTATCCACCATGACCAATAAGTATTTTTTCTTGTGGGTTCCCCCTTTAAAGGGTCCAACCATATCAAGCCCCCAGACCGCAAAGGGCCATGTAATGGGGATTTTTTGGAGGGCGGTGGGTGGCATGTGGCTTTGATTTGCAAAGAGCTGGCAACCGGCGCAACGTTGGACCAAGTCCTGTGCATCTGCCCGGGCCATTGGCCAATAGAATCCTGTATGGAAGGCCTTGCTTACAAGATCCCGGGCTGCAGCGTGATGACCGCCGAGTCCGGCGTGAATTTCTGCCAAAAGATTCCGCCCTTCCTCTTTGGAGATGCACCTTTGAAGGACTCCGGTAGTGCTTTTCTTGTACAATTCTCCCTCATGGACCCTGTAGGCCTTGGATCGCCGCACTATGCAGCGTGCCTCATTTTGGTCCTCCGGAAGTTCCTGTCTAGTTAGGTAGGCCAGGAATGGTTCTGTCCACGAGGCAATAATGGCCATTATGTTCGTGGGCTGAAGGTGTTATTTCGGTGGCGGAGCATCTGATTGTGTCAGAGAGTTCGGTATCGGGTATTTTGGCCGGGTCCGGACTGTTGTTACCGGTGTCCCCTTCCCATGCTACGGATGGCTTGAAGAGCCTTTCTAGAAATATGTTGGGGGGGACCGCATCGCGTTTTGCGCTGATGCGGACGAGGATATCCGCCGCCTGACTGTTTTCCCGAGCCACATGGTGAAATTCGAGTCCCTCGAACCGAGTTGACATTTTTAGGCCGCCATTTCGATAGTCCGCCATTTTCGGATCCTTGGCATCAAAATCTCTGTTTATTTGGGATATTGCGAGGTTTGAATCCCCACGCACCTCCAGGCATTGAATGCCCATGGAGACTGCCATCCGAAGACCATGCAACAGAGCTTCGTATTCGGCTGCATTGTTGGAATTTGTATACAATATTTGCAGTATGTACCGAACTGTATCTCCGGTTGGGGACGTCAATGTCACATCCCTAGTTCTGGCCTGTCCTATGCTTGCTTCCATCTGTGCATCATGTTTAAATTTTTGAAACTTGAACTGAGGAATTCAGAAGCCTCAAAACCCTAAATAAAAGAAGGGCAAAAACCCTAAAATCTCATTCATTGCTCCAAAATGCTCTCCTTAGATGTTTAATATTTTTGGCAAGGGTTTTGATCCAAACCAAAAATAATGAACATTTTAAAAGGATTTATTTTTGGGACTTTGAATTTAAATCATTACTTATTTGCATTTGGGCATTTAAATACTATAAAATATTCTAAATGCTCAAATAATCCCAAACTGAAATGTTTACTGTAGGGTATATTTCTAACAGTGGTCATGAGCAGTTGCATGATTTTTGGGATTGATTTAGTATTTTTAATAAAGCCACAAAGCTGCAGAAAAAAAATAGAAAACAATAAGTAAAAGACAGAGCAGAGAAAACTTACCTGACGCTTACCTGAGGCCACCCACCTGGTGGCCCAGCAGAATCGGCCCAGCCCACCACTGCAGCCCCTCCGTCGTCTTCCTCCCCTCGCCCCGAAGTAGCTGCATGCCCGGCGCGCAGGCGAGCCGCGCCAGCTCCTCCTTGCCTGCCTGGCTACCCCCCCCGTCGCCCTGGTCGCCTTCCGCGACGCCACGACACCCCCGACCCCCTCTCACTCCCTCCCTGTCGGCTCCTCTCTCCCCTGCCGCTCTCTCTCTCGCAGCCTCGAGCACGCCTCTCGCCGCCGTCAACCGTATTAGTAGCCACCGCGCACGCCTCGCCTCCTCGAGTCGTCCATCGCCTCTGCTACCTCGAGCGGCTCCTCTCCGGCGAATCTCGCGAGCCCGGAGGCACCGAAGCAACGCAATCGCCATCTTCTTCACCGCCGGTCGCCGGACCTCTCCATCATCGATTCGCTGCAGCCAGGCCGTCCCCGAGCCTCCCGTGCTGATCTCCAGGACCGCCGTCAGATCTCCTCCGTTTTCCCCTCCTCGCTCGTGCTCTATTCCGCTCCATAGCCACCGCCCGCAAGTGCCCGTGAGCTCCGGCCGCCGCGTTTGTCGCCGTCGTCGCTGCGACGGGCCAACGTCACGGCTGAGTACCCGGTCGACCTCCTTCTTCTAGTAGCTACCGCCTGTGTGCTCCGTTTGCTCGGAAGCGAGCTGCAGCCCGCGCCTGCATCTAGCCGAACTCCGGCCGCTGCCGCAAGCTCCGCTCCGGCGAGTGCTGACCACCCCGCGTCCTTCCGCCGCCCCCTCCGGATGCGCACGAGCCCTAGGAACCCACAGAGCCTCTCCGCGCGGCGTTTGGTCGCCGGAGGGCGAAACCCGAGCCGTTCGGCCGTCGCTGACCTCGCCGGCGATACTCCGGCGACTGCCGACGTGGCACGCTTAATTAGTGTTAATGATCCAACTAATTAACCCCTAGAGCCACTGATAGTGGGACCCACATAATTAGGTTACCGGCTAACCAAAATAGTTAGATTAATTAATAAAATGTGTGGACCCACGCGTCAGCATTGACCCGCTGACGTGGCTGTTGACCTGGTCCCACCCGTCAGCCACACAAACCAACACTGTGTCACTGACCAGTGGACCCCCCTGGTCAGGTTTGACCCGGACCAGCCCAGTTGACTCTGCTGACATCACAGTGACGTGGTGCTGACGCAATAAGTCATTTTCTGGATTTAATTTAATTCAGGAAATTGCAGAAAATACCCCAAACTTCTAAAATTCATAGAAATTCAACCGTAACTCCAAATTAAATAATTTATATATGAAAAATTATCAGAAAAATCCAATCTATCCATCTGTACCATTTTCATGCATGTTAGAACAACTTATAGCTGCTGTTTAGTACAATTCAATTAAATGGCATTTAAATAACCACATGTGGAGTTTGAATTTGAATCTTGGATTCAACCAACTTCATTTAATCTGGTTTTAGTTGCATTAGCACAAAACACAACATATTGCCATGTCACATTCATGCATCATATTGTGCATTGCATTTGATTGTGTTTTTCCTCAGTTGCCGGTGATTGCCCCCTTTCGATAGACGTGATACCGACGATGTGATCGATGACACCGATGAAGAGCTATATTATCTTCAGAAGTGCCAAGCAAGCAAAACCCCCTTGTTCATTCTGATAAAATCCCACTCTCTCGCTCCTGCTCTCTTTTACTGCATTAGGACAACAACGATTCATCTGTTTCTTGTTGCGGTAGCTGAACCCCTTTATCGTTTGCATGACCTGTCATTGCCACAGTAAATAGATGAAATCCACTAGCATGAGTAGGAGTTGTTTGAGCCCTGATGTGCCTACTCATTCATGCTTGTTTGTCATGCCTGCTACTGCTTAGAGTTGAGTCAGGTCTGATTCGTCGGGGATGAATCAGAGGCGTGTGAACATGTCCTACTGTGTTTGAGCTAAGTGTGTGAACACGATTTGGTAAAGGTAGCGGTGAGAGGCCATGTAGGAGTACATGGTGGGTTGTCTCATTGCAGCCGTCCTCAGGAACTGAGTTCTGTGTTTGTGATCCATGATCATTTACTACCACACATTGGGCTCCGGGCGCTCCAAGCTCTCTCGACTTATTAATCAACTTGATCTCTGTCCAGGAGTTGCAACTAGTTTCTGGTGTTTGTAGGTAGTGTTAGTAGTCTACCAAGTGGCACCCGGTACAGGTGGGCTTGGGACAGACTAGGCACAGTGGCACGGTGTACCAAGCGTACATCCACCCATCGAGGTGGGCTTGGGAACCCTGCACACATCGTTTGGGGCCGTAAGCGACACCCCGGCCGGATCTCCTTGCGGATGGAACCCGAATAGGCGATAAACCTGGACTAGAGACTTGTTCGGTTAGTCAGGTCGTGGCCGACTCCCTCGCCCGGCTTCCGCTTGAAGGTTGCCGAGGTACATGACGTGTACAGGGCGATAAGTGGCGAAAGCGTGTGTGAAGAAGTACACCCCTGCAGGGTTAACATCATCTATTCGAATAGCCGGATTCCTCGGATATGGAAACTTGGACCCCTTGTACAGTTCATAGACAAGTGAAAGTGGATACTCTAAAATACGCAAGATAAGCGTGAGTGCTATGGATGGCGTTCTCGTAGGGAGACGGGAGCGGATCCATAGTGGTGTATTGATATGGTGAATATGTGGACTCGTGTGCACCACCTCAAAAGAGTTACATTGCAGTCGTAGTTCAGGGTAGCCACCGAGTCAAAGCTGGCTTGCTGCAGTTAAACCCCACCATCCCCTTTGTTGATAATGATGCATATGTAGTTAGTTCTGATGTAAGTCTTGCTGGGTACATTTGTACTCACGTTGCTTAATTTATGTTTTTGCAGAGAGACTTCAGTCTCACTAGTAGTTCCGCTTGGACTTCGACGTTTAGCTTGTCACCTCAGCTACGATCTTGTGCCCTCGGCAGGATCTGGTAGATAGTCAGGCTCCTCAGCCTTTTTCATTTATAGTTGTCTGTACTCAGACATGTTAAGCTTCCGCTTGTGCTTTGATTTGTATGCTCTGATTGTTGGGTCATGAGACCCATGTTTGTAATATCTCGCTCCTCGGAGCCTATTGAATAAAAACTACTGAGTCGTAGAGTCATTTTGTGATGCCATGTTGTATTGCACATATCGAGCATATTGTGTGTATGTTATTGAAATGCTTGGTATGTGTGGGATCTGACTATCTAGTTGTTTATCTTTAGTAGCCTCTCTTACCGGGAAATGTCTCCTAGTGTTTCCACCGAGCCATGGTAGCTTGCTACTGCTCCGGAACACTTAGGCTGGCCGGCATGTGTCCTTCTTCGTTCCTGTGTCTGTCCCTTCGGGGAAATGTCACGCGATGAATACCGGAGTCCTGTTAGCCCGCTACAGCCCGGTTCACCGGAGTCCTGCTAGCCCAGTGCTACAGCCTGGATTCACTCGCTGATGACCGACACGTTCGATGCTGGGTCATGGATGCCTGTCCCTATAAGTTTGTGCCACTTTGGGTTTACGACTAGCCATGTCAGCCCGGGCTCCTTATCATATAGATGCTAGCAACACTGTCATATACGTGTGCCAAAAGGCGCAAACGGTCCCGGGTAAAGGTAAGGCGACACCCGTGGGAATATCGTGCGTGAGGCCGCAAAGTGATATGAGGTGTTACATGCTAGATCGATGTGGCATTGAGTCGGGGTCCTGACAGCGTTGGTATTAGAGCCTGACTGCCTGTAGGATTACCAAGCCAAACTGGTCGAAGTCGAGTCTAGAAACTCTTTAGTTATATAAGGGAATTAATTGTGGGATGGAAGGTAAGGCTCTTTTTACTCCTTATACCTCATGCCCTTCTGATCTGAGTCATCTTATCTTTTCTACGGGGTTAAGGAACTAGGCTTTCTCTTCTTTCTATCAGGATCACGTGTTACTAATCCGTAGACTTATAAGATTGTTGGTTTTAAGCTAGATTTCAGTTCCTACGACTTCTGTATGTTAACTGTTGATCTCGAAACCTTGATATTATGCTTCTGAGTGATTATGCCACCATTTTGTAGCATGTCTCAAATCTTTTGAGCATTTACAGCCGTTATGCTGTCCGAGTCATCCCAGGTTTCTAAACAGTCTGATGCATTTGCAAAATCCTTTTCCTCTAGTTTCAATGTCTTTTTAGGCCAGGTTAATCACACAAATTGTTGAGTTGAGGTACTCTACTGCCTCGACCTTCATGTTGGAGTTATTATTATGACCCTAGGTGTCTCAGGGGATCATCTAGTAGTCTAGCCATGTTTTGTGTTCCCAGCATGATGATTCTGGCCTTTATTCTCGAAAGCATCCCGTGATGCTACTTAGTAGTAGGTATTCTATTCCTGGGTTTTGAACCCGAGATTCACTCTACCTACTTCATGTTGATAGTAATTGCTAGTGCCTTTAGGAAATTAGTAACTTTTGCATTAGTCCTCGAAGTCCGTGGTATCTTCTTCTTCCAAATACCATGAACTACTTATGGCAGAAGTTCCTCGTTGAACTGAACGATCACAACCAGAGTGCTCTTGATGAGTTCTCCATTATATATTGTGGCTCTGCCAGTTCTACCTTTCTGCGTGGGTTATCCGGAAGAAATATGTTGAACTCGTTCGACATGCTAATCTATGCATTCACAACTCAGAAAATCATATGTTCTTTTGAGTTGTCCCTCTTTAGTTGTCTTCTGACCCTCGTCTATCAATTGATAGTCAAGATTATGTGTGCAATCGTTCATCGATGCCTATTATTATTGTGGTCCGTCAAGCCATTCTATTCAGGATGACTAGGAGAAACAAACTCCAGTACCTTATCCATTTCCAGGATTGGGTCAAAGTAGTTGTATTCCGCAGATCAAAATGCCAATCCAGCTTTTGTTCTGTTCTACCTTGAAGTGTTACCCTCTTTATGTCAGGATTGTCATGAGAATTGCACCACCTCTTGTGAATTCTTGATGTAGTGATACTTCTCGCCATCATTATTCATCCCTCGGTTCCGTGTTGTCGCAACCGGAATGCCGACAAGTGAATCGTGATGTGTGAATTCAATACTCCTAGCAACCTTGTTGCTTGGTAGTTAATGGACAATAACCTCATTCTTAGCATGTTGATTTTTGAATCATCGCCCTAGGGTTGATTGTGCTACCTAGTCCTTATTTCCTGGTGCACTCTTTGATTGATGAGTTAGGATTTTGTCAAGTCCTCGCTCATTTGATCATATCATCTTGCCCTGAAAAGAAAGATTGCTCTCGAGCTTAGTAACATACCGGTGGTTCGTGATTTTCCGAATATCTTCTCGGAAGTATTACCAGGTTGTCACCTGACCGCTATGTTGAGCTCGTGATCAAGTTGGTTTCTTGTAAACCACCCCCTTCCCCAAAAATCGGTGTTAGATATCCCTGAGCTAGTTGGTTAAGCTAGACAACAACTTGGAGAGTTGGAAGATAAAAGCTTGCCTAACTTAGTTCGTTCCAAAGGGATATTCTTGTGTAGTGTGTGTTGAAGAAAGATGATATCTTCATCGATTGGTCCCTGTGATCAGTTGCTGGACCTATTGTCTTATCAATCCTTTGATTTGAGTGTGGGCTATCGTCAATCAAATCAGTACCAACGATGCTCGTAATGTTGTCTTACTCGTGGTTGTTCCCTTGAGCATATACCATTACATCTTTTGGTCTGACCAATACTATCACCGTGTTCACATGATGGTGGAAGTCCAGTGATATGGAAATTCCGATGAGTTGTTGTTGAGCCCATCAGCAGCATTTTGTTTCCCCCATGATTCATGTTGAACATCAAGCTAGTGTTGGAAACTTTTATAGGCATTTTCTTCATGCCCCGTTCATGAAGTATATGTTTGGATGAAAGAAGTGACTTCCTTTGATTCACGTGCATTTGATGTAAGTTGCCGCCGTGAATTCGAGAAAGCATGTTTTTACCTCCTCTGGAACCATCCCAAGTCAGTTATGCACGTGCGAAGTATTCTGTGGTTTGATAGACTGATCATCTTCATTCCATATGTGTATCCTAGCACACCAAGCCACTGACTGATTTGTTCAAGGAGAAGGAGTATCTTCATAAGAGCTAATCCGTACTTATGAAAGAACTTCGTTATCCACGGTGATGGTTCCCAACCAGAACTCGGTAGTGTTCTATTATAAGACTACCATGTGGTCATGCTTGTCTGGGACAACATGTTCACATGTTTGTAGCAGAACCAGCTCATGTTTTGGAGCTTGCTATCGTAGTTCATTTCCCGAGAATCTCGCAACGTCATCTCGTCGATTTGTGTTGCAAACTTTCATTTTTCTTCCTAGACTCGATGAGTCTGGAATATCCTAACACCAACCAGATCTGAATCTCAGGCAGATATGATGGTTGGAACATTTCCCAAGAACTATAATATTGGTCCTTCGATAACCGGTAAAGTGGATGTCGTGGCCAACACACCCAGCCGGAAGACCTATTATTGTAGTATCTTGTTTGAGGAAGTTGGCCACCTCCCCATAAGGATTTCGTAGGATTTACCTCCGTAATTGTTCCTCATGGATTCTATTGCTCCCGAAGTCCGACCTTTACTTGATGTTCTAGTTATCAAACCATATCTATGAATGGGATACACTAGCACATCAAGGAGAACATTAGAAGCGGAGTGCTAAATGTCTCTCGGTCGATCATCCAGATTTTGTTTCCTTGGCCTCGCTAAGGTGAAATCTGAGAAGGTGTTATCTTCCTTTGCATCTGCATCTTCACCGGTATTCATCATGGTAGTAAGTTGTGTTGCCAGGATCCTTGACACGGATATTGGTAAAATCTTGATGATTATGGAAATGCTCAAGTTCTTGAGAGCACGCGCAAGTGCTAGGTTTGATCGTCGACATTAACTGTATAGTGCTCTCAGTTTCCTCGGCAATGCTATGACCTTTTCAAACAGTGAATTCACTCTCTATTGCTGGGTTCTTCCCCAGTTACCAGAATCATTCCCAGCGTTTGCATTCTGTTCCCAGCTTGCACCACCAATGTGCCATTCTACCATGGGTCTCTTCCATTTCCGGTGGTAAGCAAATTCATCCATTACGTTGTCTTCAACAAGGTAATCCACATCATCCAAGTACGAGTATGCCATTCTACCGAACCCCTCTAAATGATCGATTATGATTTGCCTTAAGCTGGTATAAAGAGTTTCAATGATCCTTGAATCAAAGGTAATTCTTTTTGCCACTTAAGGGGATATTTCTACGAGTCACCTTCCCTAAGGTGCATCGTTATGGTATCATGGCAATTCAACTCCTCGCTACGTTGACAACCGATCACCACATTCTTAAGTCTGGAATTGTTGTCTACCTAGTGAACCTTTGTCATCTGCTTCACTCCATTCCTATGGATGTGTGCTTCGTCTCTCAGCTCGAGAGATGTTGCTATGTCTCATACCGTGGATTAATCCGGAGTTGTTCGACCTTCGGGAAGAACAATTCTTTTAGGGTCTTTCCTTTCCTCTCGTTGTCATGATAGTTGGAGTTCTCAAGGCAAGACTTCGAGAGAATGATGGTGAACGAATCAACGTTCAATTGAAGTGCAACCTGGATCGTGAAGATTGTGCTAGTTTGCGTTCCCCCTTCATCTTACCCTACGCTTGAATCTCGAGACGAGATTCTTGTTTAGTGGGGGTGAGTTGTCACATCCCTAGTTCTGGCCTGTCCTATGCTTGCTTCCATCTGTGCATCATGTTTAAATTTTTGAAACTTGAACTGAGGAATTCAGAAGCCTCAAAACCCTAAATAAAAGTAGGGCAAAAACCCTAAAATCTCATTCATTGGTCCAAAATGCTCTCCTTAGATGTTTAATATTTTTGGCAAGGGTTTTGATCCAAACCAAAAATAATGAACATTTTAAAAGGATTTATTTTTGGGACTTTGAATTTAAATCATTACTTATTTGCATTTGGGCATTTAAATACTATAAAATATTCTAAATGCTCAAATAATCCCAAACTGAAATGTTTACTGTAGGATATATTTCTAACAGTGGTCATGAGCAGTTGCATGATTTTTGGGATTGATTTAGTATTTTTCATAAAGCCACAAAGCTGCAGAAAAAAAAAAGAAAAGAATAAGTAAAAGACAGAGCAGAGAAAACTTACCTGACGCTTACCTGAGGCCTCCCACCTGGTGGCCCAGCAGAATCGGCCCAGCCCACCACTGCAGCCCCTCCGTCGTCTTCCTCCCCTCGCCCCGAAGCAGCTGCGTGCCCGGCGCGCAGGCGAGCCGCGCCAGCTCCTCCTTGCCTGCCTGGCTACCCCCCCGTCGCCCTGGTCGCCTTCCGCGATGCCACGACACCCCCGACCCCCTCTCACTCCCTCCCTATCGGCTCCTCTCTCCCCTGCCGCTCTCTCTCTCGCAGCCCCGAGCACGCCTCTCGCCGCCGTCAACCGTATTTGTAGCCACCGCGCACGCCTCGCCTCCTCGAGTCGTCCATCGCCTCTGCTACCTCGAGCGGCTCCTCTCCGGCGAATCTCGCGAGCCCGGAGGCACCGAAGCAACGCAATCGCCATCTTCTTCACCGCCGGTCGCCGGACCTCTCCGTCGTCGATTCGCTGCAGCCAAGCCGTCCCCGAGCCTCCCGTGCTGATCTCCAGGACCGCCGTAAGATCTCCTCCATTTTCCCCTCCTCGCTCGTGCTCTATTCCGCTCCATAGCCGCCGCCCGCAAGTGCCCGTGAGCTCCGGCCGCCGCGTTTGTCGCCGTCGTCGCTGCGACGGGCCAACGTCACGGCTGAGTACCCGGTCGACCTTCTTCTTCTAGTAGCTACCGCCTGTGTGCTCCGTTTGCTCAGAAGCGAGCTGCAGCCCGCGCCTGCATCTAGCCGAACTCCGGCCGCCGCCGCAAGCTCCGCTCCGGCGAGTCCTGACCACCCCGCGTCCTTCCGTCGCCCCCTCCGGATGCGCACGAGTGCTAGGAACCCACAGAGCCTCTCCGCGCGGCGTTTGGTCACCAGAGGGCGAAACCCGAGCCGTTCGGCCGTCGCTGACCTCGCCGGCGATACTCCAGTGACTGCCGACGTGGCACGCTTAATTAGTGTTAATGATCCAACTAATTAACCCCTAGAGCCACTGACAGTGGGACCCACATAATTATGTTACTGGCTAACCAAAATAGTTAGATTAATTAATAAAATGTGTGGACCCACGCGTCAGCATTGACCCGCTGACGTGGCCGTTGACCTGGTCCCACCCGTCAGCCACACAAACCAACACTGTGTCACTAACCAGTGGACCCCCCTGGTCAGGTTTGACCCGGACCAGCCCAGTTGACTCTGCTGACGTCACAGTGACGTGGTGCTGACGCAATAAGTCATTTTCTGGATTTAATTTAATTCAGGAAATTGCAGAAAATACCCCAAACTTCTAAAATTCATAGAAATTCAACCGTAACTCCAAATTAAATAATTTATATATGAAAAATTATCAGAAAAATCTAATCTATCCATCTGTACCATTTTCATGCATGTTAGAACAACTTATAGCTGCTGTTTAGTACAATTCAATTAAATGGCATTTAAATAACCACATGTGGAGTTTGAATTTGAATCTTGGATTCAACCAACTTCATTTAATCTGGTTTTAGTTGCATTAGCACAAAACACAGCATATTGCCATGTCACATTCATGCATCATATTGTGCATTGCATTTGATTGTGTTTTTCCTCAGTTGCCGGTGATTGCCCCCTTTCGATAGACGTGATACCGATGATGTGATCGATGACACCGATGAAGAGCTATATTATCTTCAGAAGTGCCAGGCAAGCAAAACCCCCTTGTTCATTTCGATAAAATCCCACTCTCTTGCTCCTGCTCTCTTTTACTGCATTAGGACAACAATATTCATCTGTTTCTTGTTGCGGTAGCTGAACCCCTTTATCGTTTGCATGACCTGTCATTGCCACAGTAAATAGATGAAACCCACTAGCATGAGTAGGAGTTGTTTGAGCCCTGATGTGCCTACTCATTCATGCTTGTTTGTCATGCCTGCTACTGCTTAGAGTTGAGTCAGGTCTGATTCATCGGGGATGAATCAGAGGCGTGTGAACCTGTCCTACTGTGTGTGAGCTAAGTGTGTGAACACGATTTGGTAAAGGTAGCGGTGAGAGGCCATGTAGGAGTACATGGTGGGTTGTCTCATTGCAGCCGTCCTCAGGAACTGAGTTCTGTGTTTGTGATCCATGATCAGTTACTACCACACATTGGGCTCCGGGCGCTCCAAGCTCTCTCGACTTATTAATCAACTTGATCTCTGTCCAGGAGTTGCAACTAGTTTCTGGTGTTTGTAGGTAGTGTTAGTAGTCTACCAAGTGGCACCCGGTACAGGTGGGCTTGGGACAGACTAGGCACAGTGGCACGGTGTACCAAGCGTACATCCACCCGTCGAGGTGGGCTTGGGAACCCTGCACACATCGTTTGGGGCCGTAAGCGACACCCCGGCCGGATCTCCTTGCGGATGGAACCCGAATAGGCGATAAACCTAGACTAGAGACTTGTTCGGTTAGTCAGGTCGTGGCCGACTCCCTCGCCCGGCTTCCGCTTGAAGGTTGCCGAGGTACATGACGTGTACAGGGCGATAAGTGGCGAAAGCGTGTCTGAAGAAGTACACCCCTGCAGGGTTAACATCATCTATTCGAATAGCCGGATTCCTCGGATATGGAAACTTGGACCCGTTGTACAGTTCATAGACAAGTGAAAGTGGATACTCTAAAATACGCAAGATAAGCGTGAGTTCTATGGATGGCGTTCTCGTAGGGAGACGGGAGCGGATCCATAGTGGTGTATTGATATGGTGAATATGTGGACTCGTGTGCGCCACCTCAAAAGAGTTAAATTGCAGTCGTAGTTCAGGGTAGCCACCGAGTCAAAGCTGGCTTGCTGCAGTTAAACCCCACCATCCCCTTTGTTGATAATGATGCATATGTAGTTAGTTCTGATGTAAGTCTTGCTGGGTACATTTGTACTCACGTTGCTTAATTTATGTTTTTGCAGAGAGACTTCAGTCTCGCTAGTAGTTCCGCTTGGACTTCGACGTTTAGCTTGTCACCTCAGCTACGATCTTGTGCCCTCGGCAGGATCTGGTAGATAGTCAGGCTCCTCAGCCTTTTTCATTTATAGTTGTCTGTACTCAGACATGTTAAGCTTCCGCTTGTGCTTTGATTTGTATGCTCTGATTGTTGGGTCATGAGACCCATGTTTGTAATATCTCGCTCCTCGGAGCCTATTGAATAAAAACTACTGAGTCGTAGAGTCATTTTGTGATGCCATGTTGTATTGCACATATCGAGCATATTGTGTGTATGTTATTGAAATGCTTGGTATGTGTGGGATCTGACTATCTAGTTGTTTATCTTTAGTAGCCTCTCTTACCGGGAAATGTCTCCTAGTGTTTCCACCGAGCCATGGTAGCTTGCTACTGCTCCGGAACACTTAGGCTGGCCGGCATGTGTCCTTCTTCGTTCCTGTGTCTGTCCCTTCGGGGAAATGTCACGCGATGAATACCGGAGTCCTGTTAGCCCGCTACAGTCCGGTTCACCGGAGTCCTGCTAGCCCAGTGCTACAGCCTGGATTCACTCGCTGATGACCGACACGTTCGATGCTGGGTCATGGATGCCTATCCCTGTAAGTTTGTGCCACTTTGGGTTTACGACTAGCCATGTCAGCCCGGGCTCCTTATCATATAGATGCTAGTGACACTGTCATATACATGTGCCAAAAGGCGCAAACGGTCCCGGGTAAAGGTAAGGCGACACCCGTGGGAATACCGTGCGTGAGGCCGCAAAGTGATATGAGGTGTTACATGCTAGATCGATGTGGCATTGAGTCGGGGTCCTGACAGCCAGGACGATGCCAGCCCCTACACCGGCCAACATTTTAGAACCGTCGAAGTGCATGATCCAATTGGAGTATGTGCCGTACTCTTTAGGGAGTTCGGCCTTCGTCCATTCGGCGACGAAGTCGGCCAGTACTTGCGATTTAATGGCTCGGCGAGGTTTGTATGTTATGTCGAATGGGAGGAGCTCAATGGCCCATTTGGCAATCCGGCCCGTAGCGTCGCGGTTGTTGATAATATAATTAAGTGGCACTTCCGAGGCTACTGTAATTGAACACTCTTGAAAGTAGTGTCGTAGTTTCCGCGATGCCATGATTACTGCATATGCTATTTTTTGGTAATGCGGGTACCGTGATTTGCATGGAGTGAGGACAGTGGATACATAGTATACCGGCTTTTGAAGAGGGAATTTGTGTCCGTCCGCTTCCCGTTCGACAACGAGCACCACGCTTACAACTTGATGAGTTGCCGCAATATACAACATCATTGGTTCGCCGATGTTTGGTGCGGCCAGGATCGGGTTGGTTGCCAGAATGGCCTTTATTTCGTCCAATCCGGTTGTGGCCGCGTCCGTCCACTCGAAGTGTTCGGTGCACCGAAGGAGGCGATAAAGGGGTAAAGCCTTTACTCCCAAGCGGGAGATAAAGCGGCTTAGAGCCGCCACGCATCCAGTTAGCTTCTGGATTTGTTTGAGGTCTCTTGGGGTAGCCAACTATGACAACGCTCGGATTTTGGCCGGATTAGCTTCAATACCTCTACTGGAGACAATGAATCCCAGGAGCTTTCCGGCTGGTACGCCGAAAACGCATTTTTCTGGATTGAGCTTGATGTCATATGTTCGGAGGTTATCCAATGTGAGCCTCAAGTCGTCTATCAAAGAGTCAATGTGTTTGGTTTTGACGACCACATCGTCTACGTATGCCTCTACTGTTTTGCCGATTTGTTTCTCCAGACATGTCTGAATCATACGCTGATATGTTGCGCCAGCGTTTTTGAGCCCAAAAGGCATTGTGTTAAAACAGAAGGGACCGTATGGCATGATGAATGTCGTTGCGGCTTGGTCGGACTCCGCCATCTTGATTTGGTGGTAACCGGGGTATGCGTCGAGGAAACACAATGACTCGTGTCCTGCAGTAGCATCAATGATTTGATCGATGCGTGGGAGGGGGAAGGGATCCTTTGGGCAAGCTTTATTGAGGTCTTTGAATTCGACACAAAGGCGCCAGGATTTGTCATTCTTTGGTACGATCACCAGGTTTGCCAGCCAGTCCGGGTGTTTTATTTCTTTGATGAATCCGGCCTCCAATAACTTGGCTAGTTCCTCTACCATGGCCTGTCTCTTAGGTTCAGAGAAACGCCGAAGAGCTTGCTTGACCGGCTTGAATCCCTTTAGGATATTGAGGCTATGCTTGGCCAGCCCGCATGGGATTCCTGGCATGTCTGAGGGATGCCAGGCGAATATGTCCCAGTTCTCGCGCAGGAACTCTCGTAGTGCGGCGTCCACAGTGGGGCTTAGCTATGCCCCGATGGAGGCTGTTTTTGTAGGGTCCGTTGGGTGGACTTGGAATTTGGCTATTTCATCTGCTGGTTTAAAAGAGGTGGACTTGGATCTTTTGTCGAGTATCACGTTGTCCCTGTCCACTGTGGAGCACAGTGTAGTTAATTCCTCGGCCGAGAGGGCTTCGGATAATGCCTCGAGGGCCAATGTAGTTGCTTTGTTTTCAGCGCGGAGTGTTGTGTCCGGATCGCTGGCGAGAGTGATGATTCCATTGGGCCCGGGCATTTTGAGCTTCATGTACCCGTAATGTGGTATGGCTTGGAAGAGTGTGAATGCCTCCCGTCCTAAAAGAGCGTGATAACCACTGCTGAATGGGGCCACTTGGAATGTAATTTCTTTGGACCTGTAATTATCCGGCGTGCCGAATACCACATCTAGTGTGATTTTCCTAGCACAGCGTGCTTCCCGACTGGGGATGATTCCTCTAAAGGTTGTGCTACTTTGCTCAATGTGGCTCCAGTCTATTTCCATCTTTTGAAGAGTTTCCTGATAGATGAGGTTTAATCCGCTGTCGCCGTCCATGAGTACCTTGGTGAGTTGAAAGCCGTCCACGATTGGACTGAGGACCAGTGCGGCCGGTGCTCGGGCTGTTCGGAATTTAGGTTTGTCACTGGCATTGAAGGTAATAGCCGTGTCACTCAAAGGATTTATTGCCGCTACGTGGCAGATTTCGGCCATGCTGCGCAGTGTTCGCTTGCGTCTATTATTTGACGCGAAGGTCTCAAAGACCGTTAACACCGTATTGTTATCCACGGGATGGTGCTCTGTGGTATTTGGGAGGAGTAGATCCTCACCACTTTTGGCCACCTGCCGGAGTATCCAACATGCTCTAAGGCTGTGCGTTGGTATTGCTTCCGCTGTACTATAAATTTTGCAGGGTCCGTTGAGCCATCCCTCCAGTACGGTTCCTTGCCCCGTAGAGGGCTTTTGCTTTTTGGTAGTTAACCCGGGTGTATTGTGATAATGCACCCTTTTATTTCGGACTGGGTTTGTGTTCAGGGACGGATTATCCCAAAAGTTTGTTTCGGTTTTCCAGGAACTTTCCATCGCACAGAACTTTCGTACTATGGACGCCAAGTCAGCGAAGTGTGTTATCTCACAGTGATTTATGGCGTTAAGGATTCCCTTGTCCGTGCAATTATTGCGGAAAAATAAGATTGCGTCTTCCTCGCGACAGTCCTTAACCTTGTTCATCACTAGGAGGAATCTGGCCCAGTAGTGATGTACTGTTTCCAGGGGCTCTTGCCTGGTGTGGGAAAGATCGCTTATGTTTGGGTGGGTGGGTGGAATTGAATCCGAACCCTCACCTGATCTGGGATCCAGGGGCCGAGGAATTTCCAATTTTGAAAGTTCCGGTTTCGGGGTGTGACCCGATAACCCTGGCCCGCTGCCTGACTCTAAGTTCAGGGATTGGGTGTTGTCCTCCCACGAATGGGCGCCTGGCTCAGTGAGCTCGGGAATCCGGACATAGTTGGTCCTCAAGATGGAGGAAAGGTCGCCGCATTGTTCCTCCACCACTGCAATATGATCGGTGACCAGCGGAGAGTTAATCTCCCTTTGATCGGGTTTAAGCCCAATCCGATCATAGTCCATAGCGACTCCCAGGGAGGCGATGCGATCTAAGAGCTCGTTTAAGGAGGCGAGCTCTATTGGATCCATCTGTTCGGCGAGTGCCGATTTGACGTGGAGGCTGTTTTTGATGAGCCGAGAAGTCATCGTCGGCGTGGCGGCCGAACAGGCGGTCATGATGAAACCGCCTAGCCAGAGAGTTTGGCCGGCAGCCAAAGCTCCCTTGATGGTAGAACCATCTTTAAAGACGAGACGAGACATCCTTCCTTCTGGCGATGGCAAAGAGGAACTCTCAATGAAAGCACCAATGTCGGTGTCAAAACCGGCGGATCTCGGGTAGGGGGTCCCGAACTGTGCGTCTAAGGCGGATGGTGACAGGAGGCAGGGGACACAATGTTTTACCCAGGTTCGGGCCCTCTTGATGGAGGTAAAACCCTACGTCTTGCTTGATTAATATTGATGATATGGGTAGTACAAGAGTAGATCTACCACGAGATTGGAGAGGCTAAACCCTAGAAGCTAGCCTATGGTATGATTGTATGTTGTAGTTGTTGTTGTCCTACGGACTAAAACCCTCCGGTTTATATAGACACCGGAGAGGGTTAGGTTTACACAAGGTCGGTTACAAAGGAGGAGATATACATATCCGTATTGCCTAGCTTGCCTTCCACGCCAAGTAGAGTCCCATCCGGACATGAGACGAAGTCTTCAATCTTGTATCTTCATAGTCCAATAGTCCGGCCAAAGGATATAGTCCGGCTGTCCGGAGACCCCCTAATCCAGGACTCCCTCACCGAGGATCATCTTTATTTTACCCCCTCGGGCCAATGCTCCTCTGAGTGTTGGTCCGAACTGGGCGATGTCCGGCGCCCCCTGGGCAACCAGGGTCTATGCCAACCTGACGTCTTGCCCATCCGGTGTGCCCTGAGAACGGGATATGTGCAACTCCTATCGGGATTTGTCGGCACATTCGGGCAACTTTGCTGGTCTTGTTTTACCATTGTCGAAATGTTTTGTAACCGGGATTCCGAGACTGATCGGGTCTTTCCGGGAGAAGGAATATCCTTCGTTGATCGTGAGAGCTTATGATGGGCTAAGTTGGGACACCCCTGTAGGGTATAAATTTTCGAGAGCCGTGCCCACGGTTATGTGGCAGATGGGAATTTGTTAATGTTCGGTTGTAGAGAACTTGACACTTTACTTAATTAAAATGAATCAACTGCGTGTGTAGCCGTGATGGTCTCTTTTCGGCAGAGTCCGGGAAGTGAACACGGTTTTGGGTTATGTTTGAACGTAATTAGTTTCAGGATCACTTGTTGATCACTATAGTTTCACGACCGTTGAGTAGCTTCTCTTCTTAAACTTATTTGTGTATGTTAGCCACCATATTTTCTTAGCACTTGTTGCAGCTCCACCTCATTACCTTATCCCACCCATAAGCTTATATAGTCTTGATCTCGCTGGTGTGAGATTGCTGAGTCCTCGTGACTCACGAATACTTCCAAATAGTTGCAGGTGCCGATGATACCAGTGCAGGTGATGCTACCGAACTCAAGTGGGAGTTCGACGAGGACCTTGGTCGTTACTATGTGTCGTTTCCTGATGATCAGTAGTGGAGCCCAGTTGGGACGATCGGGGATATAGCATTTGGGGTTTATCTTCCTTTTCATTTGGTTTTGACCGTAGTCGGTATATGAGTGTATTTTGGATGACGTATGAATTATTTATGTATTGTGTGACATGGCGAGTGTAAGCCAACTCTATTTATCCCTGTCTTGTTCATCATATGGGATGTTTGTGAAGATGACCCTTCTTGCGACAAAACCACTATGCATTTATGCCTCTAAGTCATGCCTCGACACGTGGGAGCTATAGCCGTATCGTGGGCGTTACAAGTTGGTATCAGAGCCATCCCCGACTTAGGAGTCCCCTACTTAATCAAATCGCTGACGTTGTTGAGTCTAGAACAAAAATGTTTTGAGTCTTAGGATTATATATAACGGAGAGTAGGATTCTTTTTACTCCTCAGTCCCTTCGTGGCTCTGGTGAGGCCTCCTGACGTAGATGGTTTGACTTTCCTCTCCTCAATTTTCACAAAAAAAAATTTAGGATCACGTGGGTATCTTGGAATCGTTCCGGTATTATTATGACAAGAACATTGTTCTTGGTGCCTCCTGACATTTGGGGGTTGTGGCATTGTCCTGGGGAGTTGAGCTCCGAGGTGTTGTCGTCACAATTTTATTGTTGCAGTTCTGGAATACCTGAGTTTGCCGACATAAAAAATATCTTTTATGCAGTTGTTGGTGAGATAACCTCGAGGCCACCCAGTACTGGGGCGGGAGTTCAGGAGTATTGCCATAACTCGTATAACGGATGCTTTTTGAAGGTTGAGGTACACGATTTCTGAAGGTTTCTTGGTTATGTGTTGACGGATGGATATAGTTGGAGCATAGGGCTTGTTAGTTGTGTGATATATATTGTGCCTCCCTATATCGCCAACACCAGATTGCATAACCAGAAAGTTTCGGGAGTTAATAGGTGGGAAATCAAGTAGCTCTTAGCATTTCTTCCTGCAAATATTTGGTTTGTGATTGGGTAATCCTTACCATTTATTCGTTCCTAATCGTACCTTGTTGTTTCATTCATCTACCTTTACCTAAGTGGCTTCTCACCTTATGGACGTGTGATGCTAACTTTGGAATTCATTCATTCATCCTTATTCGAATGTTTATTGTGAAGACTATATGTTGCAATTTCTATCCGTTGATTCAGCTTGTCTATCTATTTATCAAGATTCTAACGGATGTCACCCTCTTCAGGATGGCTCCTCCAACACGTCTGAATCCGGAACACAATGATGGAAGTCAGGTAACCCTCCACCTCCACCTTCGCCTCCGAAGGCATGGCAATCTATGATGGCAGCTACCAACGCCAATGCCCAGATGCTTTTGCAACTCTTGCAAGAGCGCAACCAAGGCCAAGGCAACCAAGGAAATCAAGGCCAAGGGAATTTCCACAATCAACCTCAGTTTGCTACCCTCAACCAGTTCCTTGCAAATCAGCCGAAGTCTTTCAGCTACTGTGCCGAGGCCACGGACGCCGATGATTGGCTCGTGGACATAAACAAGCATTTTGAATGTAGTAATGTCAGGCTTGAGGACTATGTCAAGTTCGCTTCTTTTCAGCTCAAGGACCAAGCTGATGATTGGTATCAACAATACAAAGATTCCAGAGGAGGTCGTGTGATTACCTGGGATGATTTCTACAGAGAATTCAAAGCTCATCACATTCCAACAAGTGTTGCTGAGAGCAAGCGTGAGGAGTTCCGCAATCTCAAGTAAGGCAGCATGTCCGTATACCAATACAACATCCAGTTTCAAAAATTTGCTCGCTTCGCAAGGCAGGATGTTCCTGATGAAAAGAGCATGATCTATCACTTCAGAGGTGGCCTCAAGGAAGATCTGCAGTTAGCTCTCGTCCTCGTGGAGCCTACTAAGTTCGATCAATTCTATAACATGGCCCTCAAGCAAGAAGGTGCTCAACTCAAGTGTGAGGCTTCTAAGAAGAGAATCAGAGATGCTGTTCAGTCTTCTTCTTCCTCACAAGTGGCAGCTAAGCAACAGAAGTTCTGGCTTCCTCCTCCTCCGTTTCGTCAGCCCTACCACCAGAAGAACAAAGGTGGCCATGGATCTTCCCACCTAAGGGAGTCCTGGATTAGGGGGTGTCTGGATGGCCGGACTATACCTTCGGCCGGACTCCTGGACTATGAAGATACAAGATTGAAGACTTCATCTCGTGTCCGGAAGGGACTTTCCTTGGCGTGGAAGGCAAGCTTGGCGATACGGATATGTAGATCTCCTACCATTGTAACCGACTCTGTGTAACCCTAGCCCTCTCCGGTGTCTATATAAACCGGAGAGTTTTAGTCCGTAGGACGAACAACAATCATACCATAGGCTAGCTTCTAGGGTTTAGCCTCTCTGATCTCGTGGTAGATCTACTCTCGTACTACCCATATCATCAATATCAATCAAGCAGGACATAGGGTTTTACCTCCATCAAGCGGGCCCGAACCTGGGTAAAACATCGTGTCCCCTGCCTCCTGTTACCATCGACCTAGACGCACAGTTCGGGACCCCCTACCCGAATCCGCCGATTTTGACACCGACATTGGTGCTTTCATTGAGAGTTCCTCTGTGTCGTCACTTTTAGGCCAGATGGCTTCTCCGAATCATCAACAACAATGCGATCCAGGGTGAGACTTTTCTCCCCGGACAGATCTTCGTATTCGGTGGCTTTGCACTGCAGGCCAATTAGCTTGGTCATCTGGAGCAGATCGAAAGCTACACCCCTGGCCATCAGGTCAGATTTGGAAGTTTGAACTACACGACCGACATCCGCGGAGACTTGATCTTCGACGGATTCGAGCCACAGCCTAGTGCGCCGCACTGTCACGATGGGCATGATTTAGCTCTGCCGCCGAACAGTGCCCTGGAGGCCGCACCCGTGTCCGCTCCGACCCCTAGCTCAGAGCCGATCACACCAACCGAGGATGGGTGGTTAGACACCGCCTCGGGGGCTGCAATCTCTACGGCGATCGAGCCGAACACCAGCCCTATTCTCTACGAAGCCCGTGACTCCAAGGAGCTGGACTCCTCTTCGGACTCCGAGCCATCTGCGCCCCGACCGATCAAACCCGATTGGGCACCGATCATGGAGTTCACCGCCGCGGACATCTTTCAGCACTCGCCCTTCGGCGATATTCTGAATTCACTAAAGTCTCTCTCTTTGTCAGGAGAGCCCTGGCCGTACTATGGTCGGCAAGGTTGGGATGCGGATGATGAAGAAATTCAAAGCCCACCCACCACCCACTTCGTAGCCAATGTCGATGATTTAACCGACATGCTCGACTTCGACTCCGAAGACATCGACGGTATGGACACCGATGCAGGAGACGATTAAGAACCAGCGCCTATAGGGCACTGGAAAGCCACCTCGTCATATGATATATACATGGTGGACACCCCAAAAGAAGGCAATGGCGATGGAACAGCGGAGGATGACCCCTCCAAGGAGCAGCCTAAGCGCCGGCGTCAGCGACGCCGCTCTAAATCCTGCCAAAACAAAAATGGTGATTCCGACACGGGGGATAATAACACCCCAGACAGTGCCGAAGACAACCACCTCCAGCAAGATTCAGCACATGAGGATAGAGAAGCCAGCCCTCATGAGCGAGCAGCAGACAGAGAGGTCGAGGACGATAATTATATGCCTCCCTCTGAAGATGAGGCAAGCCTCGACGACGATGTATTTGTCATGCCGGAGGATCCCGTCGAACAAGAGCGTTTCAAACGCAGGCTTATGGCCACAGCGAGCAGCCTCAAGAAAAAACAGCAACAACTTAGAGCTGATCAAGATTTGCTAGCCGACAGATGGACTGAAGTCCTTGCGGCCGAAGAGTATGAACTCAAACGCCCCTCCAAGAACTACCCAAAGCGCAGGTTGCTACCCCAATTAGAGGAGGAAGCACCTAAACCTACATCACCAGCGCATGATGCGGCCGACCGGCCACCCCGTGGCCGCGACAGAGAGGCCTCTCAGCCCTCCACTCAAGCCGCACCCCGGCGCCGCTCAAAAACTACCAAGGCATGGGAAAATGTGCCAGACCTGCGAGATATATTGGAGGATAAGGCAAGGCAAACAAGATCGATCTATGGATCACGTGGGCGCCCCACGACATGAGACAGTACTCGTCACGCCGGATACAGTAAATCCGGCCGAGCCGAACACAGTAGACAAAGCTCGTTTGAGCTGCGTCGTGATGTAGCCCAATACAGAGGCGCCGCACACCCACTATGCTTCACAGATGAAGTAATGGATCATCAAATCTCCGAGGGTTTCAAACCCATGAACATCGAAACATACGATGGCACAACAGATCCTGCGGTATGGATCGAGGACTATCTCCTTCAAATCCAGATGGCCCGTGGTGATGACCTACACGCCATCAAATACCTCCCACTCAAGCTTAAAGGACCAGCTCGGCATTGGCTCAACAGCTTGTCAGCAGAATCAATTGGTTGTTGGGAGGACCTGAAAGCCGCATTCCTCGACAATTTCAACTGCACTTATGTGCGATCACCAGACGCCGATGACCTAAGCCACATAATTCAGCAGCCAGAGGAATCGGCCAGATAATTCTAGACACGGTTCCTAACCAAGAAAAATCATCGTCGACTGTCCGGACGCAGAGGCCCTAGCAGCCTTCAAGCATAACATCCGCGACGAGTGGCTTGCACGACACCTAGGACAGGAGAAGCCGAAATCTATGGCAGCCCTCACGACACTTATGACCCGCTTTTGCGCAGGAGAAGATAGCTGGCTAGCTCGCAGCAATAACATGACCAAGAGCCCTGGTAATTCGGATACCAAGGACAGCAGTGGCAGGTCGCGTCGCAACAAGCAAAAGTGCCGCATTAACAACGACAATACTGAGGATACGACAGTTAATGCCGGACTCAAAGGCTCTAAACCCGGTCAGCGGAAAAAGCCATTCAAAATAAACACTCTGGGCCCATCCAGTTTGGACTGAATACTCGACCGCTCATGCCAGATACATGGCACCCCCGAAAAACCAGCCAATCACACCAACAGGGATTGTTGGGTGTTCAAGCAGGCAGGCAAGTTAAATGCCGAAAGCAGAGACAAGGGGCTGCATAGCGATGACGAGGAGGAGCCCCGGCCGCCGAACAACAGCGGACAGAAAGGTTTTCCCCCACAAGTGCGGACGGTGAACATGATATACGCAACCCACGTTCCCAAGAGGGAGCGGAAGCGTGTGCTAAGGGACGTATACGCGATGGATCCAGTTGCCCCAAAGTTCAACCCATGGTCTTCCTGCCTGATCACTTTTGATCGAAGGGACCACCCCACTAGCATCCGTCATGGCGGATTCGCCGCATTGGTTCTAGACCCAATTATTGATGGATTTCACCTCACTAGAGTCCTTAAGGACGAGGGCAACAGCCTGAACCTGCTTTATCAGGATGCAGTGCGGAAAATGGGCATCGATCCCTCGAGGATTAAACCCACCAGAACGACCTTTAAAGGCGTCATACCAGGTGTAGAAGCCAACTTTACAGGCTCAGTTACACTTGAAGTGGTCTTTGGATCTCCGGATAATTTCCGAAGCAAGGAGTTAATCTTTGACATAGTCCCGTTCCGCAGTGGCTATCACGCACTGCTCGGGCGAACCGCATTTGCCAAGTTCAATGCGGTGCCGCACTACGCACACCTCAAGCTCAAGATGCCAGGCCCTCGAGGCGTTATCACGGTCAATGGAAACACCGAACGCTCTCTCCGAATGTAGGAGCATACGGTGGCTAGCGCAGCGGAAGTACAAAGCAGCCTGTCAAGGCAATTCTCCAGTCCAGCCATTAAACGTCCGGACACCGTCAAGCGCGCCCGGAGTAACCTACAACAGGACCGCCTGGCACGTTCCGAGCAAGCGTAGCAATGCGGCCCCAACCCCAGCCCTCGCGAACTTGCGAAACTAGTGTTGCGCGTACATAACTATGCTCTAGAAATACCATGGGCACAGGGGGAGGGGCACCATCACGGCACGCCCGAAACGTGGCTTAAACCGCACTAGGGGCTGCCGATTTTTTAATTTTCTCTTATTTTCAGGACTCCATTCTTTGGAAGGCTTGTCCGGCAGTACAATTGCCGCACAAATGATACAACCAGGGAAGCAGAAAGCTACGCCGCACTACGGAACTCTAAGGTGGTCTCTATAACGAGCAGTATACCTGTTTCGCATAACATTTCACAGCTCGCCTCTGGAAAGGACATATTTCATAGTCCCATCTTTTGCTTATCGCACTATTTGTATCGTTCTGCTTTGATCGCAGCTTTTTTAAATAAACAATGCATAACTTCCGTCTATTATTGCATTACCTCTTTTTTTATGAATATATGTTCATTAATGACATGTTGCACCCGTACACTTTGTTTCGGCCAATACGCCAGGGGCTTAAGTACCCCACAACATGGTGTGAGAAGTCCGAACAATTTCACAAGTGCGGCACCCCGAACTTATAGCATTATATGCATCGGCTCCGAATCATGTCTTGGGTCAATAGTTGGGTTTGCCCGGATCCTATGTTTTGGTACCTTACGTTCCATCATATCGGCTAAGGTAGCACTAGGAGAACTACTGCGATTGTGCCCCAGTTGAGCTGGGCTAAGCACCTCAGTAGGGAAAGCTAAAACTGACCGTCATGATGAGGCGAGAGCTGGTCGCTGTTCGAGAGGTTTTCGAGTCCCTAAAGACTTATGCCGCTTAGAGCGAGGAGTCGGCTTTGTCCGGCCTAGGCGTGGATAGCGCCCCGAACTCGATCTTCCGAACACTAGGGGCTTCGCCGAAATTTAAAATTATAGAATTCTATGGCTAAGTGAGAGTGTTCAAGCACTATAGTCCGATTGCCTTGTTCGTTGTGTTGAGCGCCTCCCTCGAAGGACCCAAGAATGGGAAAAAGAGCGCTCATGTTTATCCCGAACACCCCAGCACTCGTGCCATGGGGGCAGAAGCCGACGACTCGCCATCTCTCAAATTTGATAAACGGCCGCACAGAAGGTAATATTTTAAATTCAAAAAGCATTGATTAGCGCACATGAACAAGTTTTCAGCGCACAGGACAAAATGAGTGAGTTCACTAAAAAATTACATTCATGGAACATTCATCCGCCACAAGGCGGGCACCCTTCAGAACGCCCTCATAATACATCTCAGGCTTGCGATGCTCCTTGCCCGGCGGTGGCCCGTCCTTCAGAAGCTTCTCAGCATCCAGCTTGCCCCAGTGCACCTTCGCACGGGCAAGCGCCCTACGGGCACCCTCGATGCATACGGAGCGCTTGATGACTTCGAGCCTTGGACCGGCCTCCACCAGCCGCCTTACCAGCCCGAAGTAGCTCCCAGGCATGGCCTCTCCAGGCCACAGCCGGACTATGAGGCCCTTCATGGCATGTTCGGCCACCTTATAGAGCTCGACCAGCTGTTTCAGCTGGTCGCTTAAGGGCACCGGGTGTTCGGCCTCAGCATACTGAGACCAGAACACCTTCTCCGTCAAGCTTCCCTGCTCGGTGCGGTAGAAGGCGGCGACATCTGACATGCTACGGGGCAAGTCTGCGAATGCTCCTGGAGAGCTCCGGATTCGGGTAAGTGACAAGTAATTCACTTTTACGTGCTTGCTTTGCATAAAGAATGCCTTACCCGCTGCTATCTTTTTTATTGCCTCAACCTCCTGGAGGGCCTTCTAGGCTTCGGCCTTGGCAGACTTGGCATCTTCAATGGCCGCCGCGAGCTCAGACTCTCGCGTCTTCGAGTCATGCTCCAAACTCTCATGTTTTTTCACGAGAGCCTGGAGCTCTTGCCGCACCTCGCCAACCTGCGTCTCATGCTTCTCTCGCTCGGTGCGCTCGGTGGCCACCCTCTTTTCATCCTCAGACAGCGCTTGCTTAAGGGTCGCCACCTCAGTTGTGGCCCCTACAATAGCCGCGTTAATCCTGTCACTTTTTGCAATTGCACCTTTCACATATTTCAATAAGGTATTTCTTACCTTCCTTCTCCTCGAGCTGCTGCTTGGCTAGGCCAAGCTCTTGATCGGACCGCTCGAGGTTCTGCTTCAGCGTATCCACCTCCGCAGTCAGTGCGGCGGAGGCCAGCAGCGAAGCCTGCATACGCATATTGACTTGATTATGTTAGACTCCTGCGATTATTAGATCCTCCATTCGGCTTTTCTTTCCGAACACCGAACAGAGCATCAGGGGCTACTGTCTATGCGGTAATATTTTTACATATTATTTACTTACCTCAAAGCCTGTTAGAAGGCTGGCACAGGCTTCAGTCAGTCCGCTCTTGGCGGACCGAACCTTCTGGATCACCACACTCATAATAGTGCGGTGCTCCTCGTCGATGGAGGCGCCGTTAAGCATCTCCAGCAAACTGCCTGGTTCCTCTGGTTAGATGGAGGTCACTGGCTCGGTAGGCTTGCTCCTCTTGGAAGGAGGCTGCCTACCGGAGTCCGGAACCGTTGAAGGTCCCGGCGTGGTGTCCGACCTTGGGCGGACTGCATAATCATGTTTGACGTAAGGAAAAGCTGTGAAATGGAGGAATACTATGAATCACTCTGGTATCCGGACACTTATGATCTCGCCAGGAGCTTGGCCCTGTGCGGCCACTCCTCTTCGCCGTCGTCGGTGTTGGTGGGGCCGTCTGGAGGAAGGGTTTTCCCCTTCTTGGACCCTTCGGCCTCCCCAGTTGGGGCGGCCTTCCTTTTCTTCTCTCGCCCCGCTGGAGGGGGAGAGGTCTCTTCTTCCTCCTCCTCGTCTTCACGGGAGGAGTGCGTCTTGGAGTCGTCGGATGATGAATCCGACGCCCCCAGGCGCCGGGCACTCTCTCGAGTCCCCGTGGCCTTCTTCTCCGGCACCACATAGGGTGCCGGAACCAGCATCTTCGCCAAGCGAGCATCCGCTGGGCCTTCGGGCAAAGGAGCTGGACAGTTGATCTGTCCGGACGTCTCGTGCCAATCCTGTCAAAGGTAAGGGAGCTTAGATCCTGCATAGAGTCAAACTATGAAGAACCAATACCCTGTAAAAGGTAAAAACAGCTTACCACACGAGCGCGACGCTGCATGCTGAATCCGCGATCATCGGTAGCGTATGCGGGGGCCTCGGCGCCCTTGAAAAGCACCTTCCAGGCATCTTCGTATGTCGTGTCGAAGAGCCTGCTGAGAGTTCGGTGCTGCGCTGGGTGGAACTCCCACAGGTTGAAAGCCCGTTGTTGACACGGGAGGATCCGGCGGATGAGCATAACCTGGACTACGTTGACAAGTTTGAGCTTCTTGTCCACCAGGGTTTGGACGCATGTTTGGAGTCCAGTTAGCTCTCCTTCTTTACCCCATGACAGGCCCGTCTCTTTCTAGGAGGTGAGCCGCGTAGGGGGTCCGGATCGGAACTTGGGGGCTGCACCCCATTCAGGGTCACGTGGCTCGGTGATGTAAAACCACCCCGATTGCCACCCCTTTAGGGACTCCACGAAGGAGCCCTCGGGCCATAGGACGTTTGGCATCTTGCCCACCATGGCGCCTCCGCACTCCGCCTGAGTGCCGCGCACCACCTTCGGCTTGACGTTGAAAGTCTTGAGCCATAGGCCTAAATAGGGGCGGATGCAGAAGAAAGCCTCGCGCACGACGATAAACGCCGAGATATTGAGGACAAAGTTTGGGGCCAGATCGTGGAAATCCAGGCCATAGTAGAACATGAGCCCCCGGACAAATGGGTGGGGAGGGAAGCCTAGTCCGCGGAGGAAATGGGGGAGGAACACCAGCCTCTCATGGGGCCTAGGGGTGGGGATGAGGTGCCCCTCTTCGGGAAGCCGGTGCACAATGTCGATAGACAAGTATCCGGCCTTCCTCAGTTTTTTGATGTGTCTCTCCGTGACGGAGGAGACCATTCACTTGCCTCCCGCTCCAGACATGGCTGCAGAAGGTTGAGGTGGGGTGTGCGGACTTGGGCGCTGGAGCTCGAGTGCGCGTAAATGGATAGGCAAAGGAGGAACAAGGCATGGATGAAAAGGTGGATCCTTATCCCCTTATATGGGTGGACGCGACTATGCGCCCCCACCAGCCTGATAAAACTCGCTTATCTCCCAAGCGCCATAGTCAATGGCGCGGTAGGGTTACCCACGCCCGTATTGATGAGAATCCTGGAATAAGGGGACACGATCTCTGCTTTAACAAGACGTGCCAAGGAAACCGTCTCGCTAAACGCGCTGAGGTAGAACAATAAAACGATTCAAATAAAGACTTGGCCGTGGTGTGATGTCACGCTACGAAATACGTCGGCAGATTAGATTTGTGTAAATATTATTCTCTCTATGGCAATATGTGGAAACTTATTTTGCAGAGCCGGACACTACCTTTGTGTTCAAATCTTTTATGAAGTACTTGGAGGAGGAACCCGCCTTGCAATGCCGAAGACAATCTGCGCGCCGGACTCATCGTCATTGAAGCCTGGTTCAGGGGCTACTGAGGGAGTCCTGGATTAGGGGGTGTCCGGATGGCCGGACTATACCTTCGGCCGGACTCCTGGACTATGAAGATACAAGATTGAAGACTTCGTCCCGTGTCTGGAAGGGACTTTCCTTGGCGTGGAAGGCAAGCTTGGCGATACGGATATGTAGATCTCCTACCATTGTAACCGACTCTGTGTAACCCTATTCCTCTCCGGTGTCTATATAAACCGGAGAGTTTTAGTCCGTAGGACGAACAACAATCATACCATAGGCTAGCTTGTAGGGTTTACCCTCTCTGATCTCGTGGTAGATCTACTCTTGTACTACCCATATTATCAATATCAATCAAGCAGGACGTAGGGTTTTACCTCCATCAAGAGGGCCCGAACCTGGGTAAAACATCGTGTCCCCTACCGTGTTACCATCCGACCTAGACACACAGTTCGGGACCCCCTACCCGAGATCCGCCGGTTTTGACACCGACACCACCCACCCAACCCAGGCTATCAGAACAAGTCTCGGACTCAAGCTCCAAGGTCAAGTGCTCCTTATCATCGTCCGCTCTCAGAGGTGACTTGCAACAAGTGTCAGCAGAAAGGTCACTATGCAAACAAGTGCTTCAACCAAAGGCGCCTTCCGCCTCCTCCTCCCGTGAGATATTCTAGCAGTGCAGTGGTCAAACATAATCCTAAGTCTGCTAAGGTGAACATGATGAACGCAGCTCAAGCAGAGGATTCTTCAGATGTGATCATGGGTAATCTTCCAGTTAATGATATTCCTGCAAAAGTTCTATTTGATACTGGTGCATCTATTTCATTCATATCAAGACCTTCTGCATCCATGCGCTACTTGCATATTGTCGATTTGCCTGAGCCGATAGCGGTTTCCTCTCCGGGTTTATTCATGAATACCAAAATGATGGCTCCGGATGTTTCCATCAAGATGGGGAACTATAAATTTCTGTCTTCTCCAATGGTTCTTGGCGACTATGATATCGATCTAATTCTCGGGATGGACGGGCTTTCTAAGCCCAAGGCTCAACTTGATTGTGCTGCTAGGGAGATTCAATTAACACATTCTTCTGATGATGTGGTCATCTATGCCGCTCGGGATGAAACTATTTGATTGTTTTCTCTCAATGAGAAGGGCGAGGTAGATGCAATTTCTCAGATTCCAGTCATTTGTGAGTACCAAGACGTCTTTCCAGAAAAGCTTCCGGGAATGCCTCCTCACCGGCCAGTTGAATTCGTTATCGATCTTGAGCCTGGTACGGAACCCATTTGCAAGAGTCCTTACAAGCTTGGACCAAAGGAGCTGAAGGAATTGAAGAAACATCTCAATGAACAAGAGCATCTGGCTTTGATCAGACCGATTTCATCTCCATGGGGTTGTGGTGTTCTTTTTGTCCAGAAGAAGGATGGCACGGACCAACTTTGTGTCGAATACCGTCCATTGAACACGAAGACTGTAAAGAACAAGTATCCTCTTCCCAACATCAGTGAGTTATTCGAGCAACTTAAAGGCGCTAAAGTATTCTCCAAGCTTGACCTCCGTATGGGTTATCATAAGATTCGCATTCGTGAACAAGATATTCCCAAGACAACATTCAGAACAAGCTATGGCTCTTATGAGTATACTCTCATGTCTTTCGGCCTTGTCAATGATCCTCCAACGTTCTCTCACATGATGAACTTCATCTTCAACCCCTACACAAATGAATTCGTCCTGGCGTATCTCGATGATATCTTGGTCTTCTCCGAGAATAAGAAGGATCATGCCAGGCATTTGAGATTGGTGCTCGACAAGCTCAGAGAGTATCAATTCTATGCGAAGTTTTCCAAATGTGAGTGTTGGCTTGATGAAGTTCTTTACCTTGGTCATATCATCTCCGCCAAGGGCATTGCTATTAATCCGGAGAAGGTTTCTACAATTATGAATTGGGAGCCTCCTCAGAATGTCAAGCAGCTCCGCAGTTTTCTTGGCCTTGCAAGCTATTGACGAAGATTCGTTGAGAATTTCTCTAAGATTGCAAAGCCTCTTTCCAACCTCCTCCAGAAGCATGTCAAGTATGTCTGGACACCTGAGTGTGATCTTGCTTTCAACACTCTCAAAGAGAAGCTTGTCTCAGCTCGTGTCTTGACTACTCCTGATGAATCCAAGCCATTCGAAGTTTTCTGTGATGCCTCTTTGCAAGGTCTCGACACTGTGTTAATGCAAGAGAAGAAAGTTGTGGTCTATACCTCTTGTCAGTTGAAGCCCAACGAAACAAACTACCCCACTCATGATCTTGAGTTGGTGGCAGTTGTCCATGCATTAATAACATGGAGACATCTCTTGTTGGGAAGGAAAGTGGACATTTTCACAGATCACAAGAGCCTCAAGTATATCTTCACTCAAACCAACCTCAACCTCAGGCAAACTCATTGGAATCATTCAAGAGTACAATCCAAGTATTGAATATACTCCAGGCATGGCCAATGTGATTGCAGATGCTTTGAGCAGGAAGGCTTATTGCAACAGCTTAATTCTCAAGCCATTCCAACCGAGTCTTTGTGAAGCTTTCCGCAAACTCAACCTCCAAGTTGTTCCTCAAGGTTTTCTTGCCAACCTTCAAGTCACTCCAACTTTGGAAGACCAAATTCGTGAGGCTCAACTCCTTGATACCATGGTGAAGAAGGTGAAACGTGGTATTGCCAAGGGCTTACCCAAATACAAGTGCTATCGCAGTAATGATAAAGACACTTTATTCTTCGAGGACCGGACTGTTGTTCCTAAAGGTGATATAAGGAAGGTCATAATGAACGAAGCGCACAATTCTCTTCTATCCATTCATCCTGGCAGTTCGAAGATATACCATGATCTCAAGCAGTCGTATTGGTGGACTCGAATGAAGCGAGAAATTGCTCAATATGTGAATGAATGTGATGTCTGCCGAAGGGTCAAAGTAGAACAACAATGACCAGCTGGTCTCCTACAACCTCTTGCTATTCCAGAATGGAAGTTTGATCATATCAAAATGGACTTCGTTACTAGATTTCCCAAGTCCAAGCGTGGAAATGATGCTATTTTCGTTGTCATTGACAAGCTTACAAAAGTGGCTCATTTCCTTCCAATCAAAGAATCTATCACATCATCTCAGTTGGCAGAGCTTTATACCTTCAGAATTGTCTCCTTGCATGGTATTCCGCAATTGATCTCTTAAGACTGTGGAAGCATTTTCACTTCTAAGTTCTGGGGCTCCTTCCGGAAGGCCATGGGCACAAACATTCGCTTCAGCACAACTTTCCATCCTCAAACAAGTGGGCAAGTCGAGCGAGTAAATCAAATTCTCGAAGACATGCTCAAGGCTTGTGTCATCTCTTTGGGTATGAAGTGGGAACATTGTCTTCCATATGCCGAGTTCTCATATAACAATAGCTTCCAAGTGAGTTCGGGCAAGGCCCCATTCGAAATTGTATATGGCACAAAGTGTCATACTTCTCTCAATTGGTCAGAGACTGGTGAACGCCAACTTCTTGGCAACGACTTGATCACAGAAGCTGAAGAAATGTGTAAAGTCATCCGTGAAAATCTCAAAGCCGCGCAATCACGCCAGAAGAGTTACTATGATAGCAAGCACCGTGACTTGGCTTTCGAGATTGGAGACCATGTCTACCTCCGTGTCTCTCCAATGAAAGGCACTCGACGCTTCGGTATCAAAGGGAAGCTTGCCCCGAGATACATGGGTCCTTTCAAGATCATTGGCAAAAGAGGCGACCTCGCCTATCAACTTGAGCTTCCATCCAACTTCGCAAATGTGCATGATGTGATTCACGTGTCACAGCTTCGCAAGTGCTTCAAGACCCCCGAGCGCACTATCAACTTCGAAGAGATTGACCTCCAAGAAGATTTGTCTTATCATGAGCATCCCGTTGCTATTCTTGAAGAAACCGAGCGCAAGACTCGCAATAAGTCAACCAAATTCCTGAAAGTGAAGTGGTCAGACCATTCCGACCGAGAAGCTACCTGGGAACGTGAGGATCATCTCCGTTCCGAATATCCAGAGTTCTTTCAGTCCTAGATCTCGGGACGAGATCCTCTTGTAGTGGTGGAGTGTTGTAATACCCCGGATGTAAGTTTCCTTAATTGTAACTCCAACCCTTGCCATTTTCGGCTATGTGATATGATATTCCCTTTGTGGTTGAGTTTTGTCTTTCGTTTTGCATTTTGGTCATGTCATGCATTTCATATCATGTCATCATGTGCATCGCATTTGCATTCGTGTCCGTCTCATGCATCCGGTCATTTTCCCTATCGTTTGTTTCGCAATTCGACACTCTCTTGTGCACCCGTTGCATCCCTCTAACTCGTTTCGTGAGGGGAAAAAAATCTTCTTGGAATGGGTCGAGATTTGTCGAGTGGCCTTTGTACATCACCGATAGGCCGCCTGTCAAATTTCGTTCCATTTGGAGGTCGTTTGATGCCCAACGGTTAACCGGGTAACTGTAAAAGCCTCTCTCTTGTTGCAGCCCAACACCCCTCCAAAACAGCCCACTAACCCATCTAAACCCCCTCCATGTTTTCCGTCGTTGGATCACGATCGTGTGGGTGAAAACCGCACCTCATTTGGACTCTCCTAGCTTCCCCTATCTATAAATATGCACCCTCCTCTAAATCTGGGCGAAACCCTAGCAATTTTCCCCTCTCGCCCGCCGGACATGTCCGCGCGCCGCCGGACAACCCTGTGCCGCCGCTCTCAGCCACTCCGGGGCTGACACGTGGCCACCCGGCCGCCCGCTGCCGCCGCTGTGGCCTGGTGAGCCCGGATCGGGCCCTCCCGGCCCGCGTCGCCCACACGCGCCCCACCGTCGCCGGCTATCACCGCGCCAGCGCCCGAAACCCGCGCCGCCGCCCGGAACTTGCTCCACCGCCCCGCCGCTCCACGGAACACCGCCACATCACCGGTCGCCGCCGACGCGGCGACCACCGCCTTCCGCGCAGGACGCCCCCCGCGCAGTCGCCTCCTCCTCCCGTTAGCCGGCAAGCCCGCCAGCTCCGGCACCGGCGTCCTCTTCTACTCCGACGTTGAAAGGATGGATATAGTTGACTAGAGGGGGGGGGTTGAATAGGCAACTAACAATTTTTAGCTTTTCTTTATCAATTTAAACTTTGCATGAAAGTAGGTTGTCTATATATGCAACTAGGTGAGCAACCTATATGATGCAACAACAATAAGTACACAAGCAAGCAAGGGATGTAACACAAGATAAGCTTGCACGAGTAAAGGGACGAGATAACGAAGAGTGGAGCCAGTGAGGACGAGGATGTGTTACTGAAGTTCCTTCCCTTTGAGAGGAAGTACGTCTTCATTGGAGCGGTGTGGAGGCACAATGCTCCCCAAGAAGACACTAGGGCCACCATATTCTCCTCACGCCCTCACACAATGCGAGATGCCATCATTCCACTATTGGTGCCCTTGAAGGCGGTGACCGAACCTTTACAAACAAGGTTGGGCCAATCTCCACAACTTAATTGGAGGCTCCCAACAACACCACGAAGCTTCACCACAATGGAGTATGGCTCCGCGATGACCTCAACCGTCTAGGGTGCTCAAACACCCAAGAGTAACAAGATCCGCGAGGGATTAGTGGGGGAATCAAATTTCTCTTGGTGGATGTGTAGATCGGGGCCTTCTCAACCAATCCCTAGGAAATCAACAAGTTTGATTGGCTAGGGAGAAAGATCGGACAAAAATGGAGCTTAGTGCAACAATGGAGCTTGGGGTGAAAGAGGTAAGTCAACTCAGAGAAGAAGACTGCCCTTTTATAGTGGAAAAACAAATCCAACCGTTATCCACCAACTCAGCCTGCGACGCACGGTACTACCGGACCAGAGAAGCGGTACTACCGCCAGGGCCCGCGGTACTACCGCAAGGCACTGCCGTACTACCGCCCACGCAACAGTATCGAAAACAGGCCTGATGTGTTGAAGCAGAGGGTGGTAGAACCAGCACTCCCCCTTGCGGTACTACCGCAAGGCAGGGATAGTCTAGATTGGGAAGGGACGGACATATAAAAATACATTCGTGGCAACTTCCGCTGAGTTCATATCTATGCAAAAATCCAACACGGTAGTACCACAAGCCAGGAGCGGTACTACCGTGTAGGGCGTGGATGTAAAAAATTACATCCGCCCCTACTTCCGCTCGTGCTGCTGAGCCAGACCTGAGGCCACGATACTACCGCGTCATAGATGCGGTACTACCGTGAGCACCTGCGGCACTATTGCACCCAAGGCTGGTACTACCGCAGGGGCCTACGGTACTACTGCTTTGAGGAGCATTACTACCGCATGCCCTAGTTCAGCAACACTAGAAGTCTTTCCTTTTTGCAGAGATTCGGAGAAACGGAGGATGCTCCAAAGAGCCAAAGGAAAGGTGGTGCAAAAGGAACAGACGTGTACGTGTTGATTCCACCCAAACCTTTCCAACACGGACCCCCTCTTAATAGTACGGCTTTCCTTTGGCTCAAATCTGCCGAAAAGAAATGTAGAGAAACACCGTCTTCAATAGTCTTCGAGGGGCACCAAATCGTCTTATGCCTAGACATGATATATCTGAAATGCTCAATGCACATGATTAGTCCGCAAAAGCATTGTCATCAAACACCAAAACTACTAAGGGATAAATATGCCCTTACAATCTCCCCCTTTTTGGTGGATTGATGACAATACGGGATTTGCGCATAGGGATATAAATAAAGCATAGGCAAACCAACATATATAAAATATAGACGGGCTCCCCCTAGATGTGTGCACTCTGGAGATGTGCTTTGGACTGCACGGCACACATACTAGGATCAACACTCCCCCTATATTTTATAGACGAGGCAAATCTTGCAAAGGAGTAACTAATACTAACAGAGAGGCAAGATAATACATATGAGTATAAATTAACTAGAACACAATATCATAAGCTCACGGGATACTAAGCATGAAAGACAATAAGATACGCTAGAGTGCATATGTCTTACACCATATGATAAGGGAACACGAACATGACTCACGAAAAACCAAAGCAAAGCAAACGAGGTCCAACATAACGAAAGCAAACACGACACACACACGACTCGCAAATCCCTACACTCTTTCCCCTTTGGCATCGAGACAACAAAAAGGCAGAGAGGACACCTACGACACAGGTGGTAGCTCAAGCTGGAGCAATCACTCGTCACGGTCCTCGTGGGTCTCGACAGCAGGGATGGTCTCATCCTCAGACTCAGTCCACTGGTAGCCCTACTTCGCCATCCATTCTATGTCTGGAGTGATGTGCTTCTCGGACCCACTGGACATCTCCTCGCCAAACGTCCTCAAGATCCTCTTGTTGCGGCGGCGACTCTCCTTGGAAGCAACATGGGTCCTGTACTTCCCCTTGGCTTGCATACAGAACAAAGCCTTCATCTTGGCCTTCAGCTTCGTAGCCCATGAGGGCTCAGTAGAGGGAGGAGCACACCCAACAGAGTTGCCCTCATCCGCTTCCTCCTCCTCAATCTCATCCTCATCAACGTCCATCTGAGCAGCCACTGCCTCAACACGGGTAGTGGTGTTAGCCCACTGAGGCTTGACGCGGAGCTTGATGGGCTCGTGACGGGTCCAGTTAGGGGCCTCAAACTCAACATTAGGATAGAGCTTCTCCCAAGTCTTCGAGATCAGGTGAAACTTGTTAGGACCATAGATGGGTACCTTATGGTTGAACACCGCAAACCGTAGCTCACACCACATGATATGTGAGACATCAAGTGGTTGCGTCTGAACACGACGCGCCTCCTCATAGATGAGCATCATATCCACGTGTAGCGACCCGACTCGATAAGAGTCAAAGTCTCTGTGCTTACCGTGCTAGTCCCTGGATCGACTTGCTAGCACACACAGTACTCGATGAAATAACAGAAATAACACACATCTCTTTATTACATCGATAGTCCAGGAGCAAATACATTTATTACAAAATAGGGCATAGAGCCAATAAGCAAATACCGCGGAAGAAAAGTAGTAAATGAGTCCAACTCCACGAGCAAGGTTGAGTGTAGAACATCGACCTATCGCACCTTAATCCTTGTTGGATATATCTGCAACGTGATAAGTTGCAGCCATATGGGTCAGTACATTGAATGTACTGGCAAGTCACATCATAAGTGTAATGAACCTACTTATACATACAATTTGGCTGGTGGAAAGCTCTAAGTTTAGTTTTTTTGCATAAAGCTAGTTTTTGCCTATTAGAAAAGATGTTATTCTACTACTACACATTTGCATAGGATGAGTTGGCAAACCCAACTCCATTCGTTCCCAAGTTTCATTTAAGACCCAACTGTTTAATTAAAGGTGAGGAGATCTCCTGGCATTTCCACTACTAGATGCTCAATTTGTCCGTAACTGGGGACATAGCTAATCGATTAGGTTGACACTCTGCAGAGGTTGCGCACTTTTTCCCACAAGACTCGACCACTTCCATGATCGGAAGATCGAGACATAGCCTTTCGAAAATGTTCCCCCTTAACCCACGAATAGGCCGGTACACCTACATCATTCTACATCTGCTAGCCATCCCGGAAGGGGTCACACTAACTACTCAACTAAGCCAGAGCCCATATTGGCTTGTGGCTGCACACGTAAGCTTCTAGACATGGGAATACGATTGATCTCTTTGAGCTTGAGCGGACGGTCCATTAGTGGTGCACCACCATGGATTTCCCATGTGTGCCCCACTATACTTCGCCACCATTCCCACAAGTTTCCGCCCAGGTAGTTCATTAATTAACTTAGGTCCTATTTACTACATTGTCACTCAAACTTTACAATGATCACTCCCCAATCCACGTCTACTTAGCGTAGCAACATAATATAAAACGATGGCGACAATGTTATATGGTTCAGACCTACCTCAATGAACTACTGGGTGAAAAGCATAGTCATGCGGCATCAGTTTCCTACCATGCAGTCCTACCGTAAAGAACTAAGTGCATAATAAAAACGTAGGTAATGAAACATGATCAAGATGCAACTTGCCTTGGTACTACTTGTTGAATTCTAAAGACTGATAATATTATGCTTCACACTCCGGGCAATCTATCGCAACGAGGAAAAACAAACATAAGCAACATTCCAGAGAACCAAAAGAACATGAAAATCAAGAAGTCTCGGAAAACCAAATGAACATACAACACTCTAAGCTACTACAGAAATATTCTAGGTGCAAAACAACATAGGCCTATGGTTCAAAGAGTGATGTGAAATATAGTGCATACTATACATACTAGTAAAATGTTAAAGGGCAGATTCTAGTGTGTGAAAATTATTGTGACAAAGGTCCAGCTGATAGGGTTTTGCTACGGTGACAACATGCAAACGGAATCAACTTAATCGGAGCTACGGTTTGGGAGATATGGCCATTTGAAGTTCGAATTCGAATCTGAATAAATTCAAATTTGAATCTGACAAAAGTTTGCAAAAAGTATACCACTAGATAGATCTAAACAATACGAAGAATTTTCCACAGGTTTCATCGAGTTTGGATCTACGGTCTAAAAGTTATGGCTAATCTAATCTAACGAAAACTTTTTGCAAAAAGTATACCACTGGATAGATCTAAACTAACGAAAACCGATCGGTAGTTTTTAAAATAAAAACCATGGTTAACCGCGTACCGATTCAACTAAAGAAAAACAACCTAATCTAATCTGGGCCGTCGATGATCGATCTAACGGACAAAAGGAGGTCCGGCGGCTTACAGCGGCTGGCGACGTGGCGATGAGCAGAGGACGGCGGCGCGACGTTGGGTGATGGCGCCGCAGCGGCTATGGCGGTCCTCAGCGTCGGGGAAGCAGACGGGGAGGTGCGGCGTGGTTTGGGCGTCGCGAAGGTGGTGTCGGCATGCGTCAGTGGCGTCCGGACGGGGCGGGGCGAAGACGGCGGCCCTCGGTGCTCCGGCGGCTCCGGCGTCGACGATGCGGCGGCTCCGACGGGACCTAGGGGAGGAAAAGATGTCAACAAGATGCGCGAGTTCATGGTGGCAAGATTGATGAAGGAACAAGGGCTCAGGGTGGTTTACTGGCAGCGGAGTGCTCCGGCGAGATCCAAGCGGCGACTGCGGGCGGTAGGGGCGGCGTGGGAAGAAGCGGGATAGCGAGATAGACAGAGGGGAGGCCGGGGCATTTATAGGCGAGGGGAGAGCGTGCGGGTGCAGCAGATAAGCGTTATCCGCGAGGGCCTCGCCTGGCGGTTGCGGGAGTGCGGCAGCGAGCTCATCCAAGCGGGGCAAGCGGGAGGTTGGGGGAGATGAGGTGGAGCGGGGCCCGCCAGTCAGTGGCGGCGGCGGTAGCGAGCGAGGGAGGCTGCGGGTGGTCGACCGGGCGGAAGCGTCGGGCGCTGGGGCGTCGGCCTTGGGCCAAATGGCCAGCTGGGCCGGTCAGGCGCTCCTAGGCCGAACCTAGTTTCGGTCCAGGCTGCGTGCGTGTGTGTGTGTGTGTTTTAACAGGAGGCTAAAGTGGCCCATAACTAATTCAAATGAATTACTAAAAACACCAAAATGATTTCTAAAATAACTATATAATATTTAGAACCTAATGAACATTTACTTAAGCACAAAACATTTTGAAAATAATTTCCTAATGCAATTAATGCACTTTTTGCAAATAAAATAAATACCAATAAACTCCAAAACTTCAAATAATATTCAAAATAAAATTTCCCCCTCTTATTATATTTTGAGGAAGTCATCTTATCCTCTTTCATTTATTTTTCTCGAGTGGAAAAATATTATTTGAATATTTTAAAAACTCGAAAATGCAAAGAAATATGATATGCATTGAATGATTCTATTAACATCCAAATTTAATAAAAAATTGGGATGTTACAAACCTACACCCTTAAGATGAATCTCATCCTCGAGATTCGGGTTGGCCAGCAAAAAGGTGTGGATGGTCCTGTCTAAGATCTTCCTCTCGTTCCCAAGTAGCTTCCTCCTCGGTGTGGTGACTCCACTGAACCTTGCCGAACTTCATGATCTTGGTACGAGTGATTCTCTTTGCAGCCTCAAGAATCTTAATAGGCTTCTCCTCATAAGTCAGATCATTCTCCAACTGAATGCCTCCAGTGGCACTGTATCTCTCAAAGGGATCTCTGCCATCTCTGCATGATACTTCTTCAGCTAAGAAACATGAAACACATCATGAACTCCTGACAAAGCATCTGGTAATTCGAATTGGTATGCAACCTCTCCTCTATGTTCCAGCACTTTGTATGGTCCCACAAATTGTGGTGCTAACTTTCCTTTGACTCCAAATCTCTTAATACCTCGAAGTGGAGACACTCAAAGATATGCTCTATCTCCCACTTCATAGATCACTCCCTTGTGTTTAGCATCGACATAACTTTTCTGCCTTGACTGAGCTATCTTAAGTCTGTCACGAATCAACTGGACCTTCTCCTCAGAATCCCTGATCAAATCAGGTCCAAACAATTTGCGATCTCCAACTCCATTCCACATCAAATGTGTCCTACATTTCCTTCCATACAATGCCTCGAAAGGGGCCATCTGCAAACTGGCTTGGTAGCTGTTGTTGTACGAGAACTCTACGTAGGGTAAGTTATCATCCCAACTAGACCCATAGTCTAGCGCACAAGCTCTCAACATGTCCTCTAGAATCTGATTGACTCTCTCTGTGTGCCCATCAGTCTGTGGATGGAAGGCTGTACTGAACTCTAGCCTGGTACCCAAAGTTTAATGTAACTGTTTCCAAAACTTTGAGGTAAACTGTGTTCCTCTATCTGATACAATGCTCCTTGGAACTCCATGCAGACATACGATCCTGGTCATATATATCTTTGCCAGCTTAGCACTTGTATAGGTGGTCTTCACCGGAATGAAGTGAACAACCTTGGTCAAACGATCAACTATCACCCAAATGGAATCATAACCTGAACGGGTCCTGGGTAACCCCATGATAAAGTCCATACAAGTTTATCCCATTTCCAATCAGGTATCGGCAACGGCTGAAGTAATCCTGCTGATTTCTGATGTTCCGCCTTTACTCTCTGACATACATCACATATTGCCACATACTCGACAATTTCTCTCTTCATACTAGCCCACCAAAAACTTTCCTTCAAGTCCAAATACATCTTGGTATTGCCTGGGTGTATCGAATGTGGTGAGTCATGAGCCTCCTGAAGAATCAACTTCCTGATCTCCGGGTTATTGGGTACACAAATCCGTTGCTCAAACCATATGGTTCCATGTTCATCCTCACGGAATCCTTCTGCTTTCCCTTTGCTCATCATTTCTTTGATCTCAGTAATACCTTGGTCCAACTTCTAGGCTTCTCTGATTCTTCCCAACAAGGTGGACTGCACCTCGAGTGTGGCAACATAACCTCTTGGAACTATTTCCAATTGAAGGTCTCTAAGCTCATCACATAACTCCTGAGGTAAACCTCCTGCTGTAAGGGTATTAACATAACTCTTACGGCTCAAAGCATCTGCCACAACATTGGCTTTTCCTAGATGATAATGCAGACTCATGTCATAATCCTTTATAAGTTCCAACCATCTCCTTTGCGAGAGATTCAACTCCTTCTGCATGAAGATATACTTCAAACTCTTGTGATCCGTGTAAACATCACAATGGTTCCCAATAAGATAGTGTCTCCATGTCTGGAGTGCATGCACTACAGCCACCAACTCCAAATCATGCGTGGCATAGTTCAACTCATGAGGCCGAAGCTGTCGTGAAGCATAAGCTACAACCTTTCCCTCTTGCATAAGAACACCTCCAAGTCCCTGACATGAAGCATCACAATACACCTGTAAGTCCTTATGTATGTCAGGCATGATTAGCACTGGGGCTGTAACCAAACACTTCTTCAACTCTTGAAAGCTGGCTTCAAACTCTTCAATCCAAACGAACTTGGTGTCCTTGTTCAATAACATTGTCATGGGCCTTGAAATCTTGGAGAATTTTTCAATAAATCTCCGGTAATATCCTGCAAGTCCAAGGAAACTATGAATCTCGCCAACTGTGGTGGGTGCATTCCATTCCGTGACCGACTCTACCTTGGTAGGGTCCACTGCAATCCCTTCACCTGACACTACATGTCCAAGAAATCCGACTTCCTTGAGCCAAACTCACACTTGCTGAACTTGGCATAAAGTTGATGTTCTCTGAGCTTCTCCAAAACTAAGTGTAGATGTTCAGCGTGTTCCTCCTCATTCTTGGAATAAACAAATATGTCATCAATGAATACCACAACAAACTTATCCAAGAACTCCATGAATACTTTGTTCATCATGTTCATAAAATAGGCAGGGGCATTAGTCAAACCAAAGGACATGACTGTATACTCATAAAGCCATACCTTGTGGTAAAAGCTATCTTGGGTATATCCTTCTCACGGATCTTCAATTGGTGATAACCCGATCGAAGATCGATCTTGGAGAAAACACTAGCTCCTTCTAGTTGGTCAAAAAAGTCGTTGATCATCGGTAGGGGATACTTGTTCTTGATGGTCACCTCGTTCAAAGAGTGGTAATCCACACACATTCTCAAGGTTCCATCCTTCTTCTCCACTAAGAGTACTGGGGCTCCCTAAGGTGATGAACTCGGGCGAATATACCCTTTCTCTAGCAACTCCTTAATCCTTTTCTTAACCTCCTCCAAATCATTAGCAGACATTCGATATGGCCTCTTGGAGATAGGTGCTGTGCCTGCCAGTAACTGAATCAAAAACTCAATCTCCCGATCTGGCGGCATACCCGGTAACTCATCCGGAAATACATCGGGATAATCCTTCACCACTGGTACTTCTTCCTGGACAACTCCCGTAAGAGAGTTCACCTGAGTCCTCTTAGGCTTAAGCCTAGATACATACTTGATCCTCTTCTTCTCTGGGGTGGTGAGAAAAATCGATCTACTAGCACAATCAATGTTTCCCTCATACTTGGACATCCAATCCATTCCTAGGATTACATCCAACCCTTGCGACTCTAGTATAATCATATCTCTGGGAAAAACATGTCCCCCTATGTTCAGAGGCAATTGGAAACATCCCTGACTAGCCATAGACTCGGCTCCTGGGGAACTCACTAGAATGGGTGACTTAAGAGCTATGGTAGGCAACTTATGTTTATCCACAAATCACCTTGATATGAATGAATGCGATGCACCAGTGTCAAAAAGAATGAGTGCTGGAAATGAATTAACCAAGAACTTACCAATCACTACATCAGGCTGCTCATAAACCTCTTCCACATTGACATGATTCACATGCCCCTTAGTGAAAGGATTGGGCTTCTTGCCTCCATAATTACCATTGCCATTTCCATTTCCATTCTGCGCCTCAGGACACTTATTGGAGTAGTGACCTGTCATCTTGCACTTGAAGCAGGTGATGTGACTCAGGTCCTTCTTCATCGGTGTGGAAGAATTAAAATGCTGCTGATTGCCATTTCCTCCATTGCCATTGCCCTGCTTGTGACCATGGTGGTTGTGTCCATTTCCTCCATGATAAATGTGGCCTCCATGGTTATGGTGATTGAGCGAGTCCTGGATTAGGGGGTCTCCGGACAGCCGGACTATATCCTTTGGCCGGACTGTTGGACTATGAAGACACAAGATTGAAGACTTTGTCCCGTGTCCGGATGGGACTCTCCTTGGCGTGGAAGGCAAACTAGGCAATACAGATATGTATATCTCCACCTTTGTAACCAAACTTGTGTAACCCTAGCCCCCTTCGGTGTCTATATAAACCGGAGGGTTTTTAGTCCGTAGGAAAACATACAATCAGACCATAGGCTAGCTTCTAGGGTTTAGCCTCTCTGATCTCGTGGTAGATCAACTCTTGTACTACTCATATTATCAAGAATAATCAAGTAGGACGTAGGGTTTTACCTCCATCAAGAGGGCCTGAACCTGGGTAAAACATCGTGTCCCCTGCCTCCTGTTACCATCCGCCTTAGACGCACAGTTCGGGACCCCCTACCCGAGATCTGCTAGTTTTGACACCGACATTGGTGCTTTCATTGAGAGTTCCACTGTGCCGTCGCCGTAAGGAAGGGTGCCTCGTCTCGTTGTTAAAAATAATATTACCGCCGAGGGAGCCCTGGCTGTCGGCCAAACTCTCCCGCTTGGCAGTTTCATCATGACCGCCCGTTCAGCCGCTGCACCGACGATGACTTCTCGGGTCATCAAAAACAGCCTCCACGTCGGCTCGGAATTTGCTGGGCATATGGATCCAATGGAGCTCTCTTCCCTAAATGAGCTCTTGGATCGTATCGCCGCCTTGGGAGTCGCTATAGACTATGATCGGATTGGGCTTAAACCTGATCAAAGGGAGATTAACTCTCCACCGGTCACCCATCATATTGCGGTGGTGGAGGAACAATGCGGCGATTTTCCTCTATCTTGAGGACTAACAATGTCCGGATTCCTGAACTCTTCGAGTCGGATACTCATTTACCGGAGGACATCACCCAAGCCCTGAACCTAGAGTCAGGCAGCGGGCCAGACTTATCGGGCAACACTCCGGAATCCGAACTTCCAAGATTAGAAACTCCTCGGCCCCTGGGTCTCAGATCGGGTCGGGGTTCGGACTCAAATCCACCCACCCACCGAGACATAAACGATCTTTCCCACATCAGGCAAGAGCCCCATGAAACAGTACATCATTATTGGTCCAGATCCCTCCTTGTGATGAACAAGGTTAAGGACTGTCACGAGGAAGACGCAGTCTCATTTTTCCGCAATAATTGCACAGACAAGGGAATCCTTAACGCCCAAAGTCGCCATGACATATCACACTTCATTGACTTGGCGTCCATAGTACAAAAGTACTGTGCGATGGAAAGCGCCTGGAAAACCGAAACGAAATTTTGGGATAATCCGGCTCGGAATATACACCCAGTCCGAAGTAAAAGGGTGCACTATCATAAGACACCCGAGTTAGTTACAAAGAAACAAAAACCCTCTACAGGGCATGGAACCGTATTGGAGGGATGGCTTAACAGACCCTGCAAAATTCATAGTACGGCAGATACCATACCAACACACAGCCTTAGAGCATGTTGGATACTCCGGCAGGTGGCCAAAAGTGGTGAGGATCTTCTCATAGCAAATGCCACAGAGCACCATCCCGTGGATAACAATACGGTATTAACAGTCTTTGAAACCTTCGCATCAAATAATAGGCGTAAGCAAACACTCCGCAGCCTCACCGAAATCTGCCACGTGGCAGCAATGAATCCATGGAGTGACACAGATATTACCTTCAATGCCAGTGACGAACCTAAATTCCAAACAGCCCGAGCACCAGCTGCACTGGTCCTCAGTCCAATTGTGGATGGCTTTCGACTCACCAAAGTACTCATGGATGGCGGCAGTGGATTGAACCTCATCTATGAGGAAACTCTTCAAAAAATGGAAATAGACCGGAACCGCATTGAGCAAAGCAGCACAACCTTCAGAGGAATCATCCCCAGTTGGGAAGCACGCTGTGCTGGGAAAATCACACTAGATGTGGTATTCGGCACGCCGGATAATTACAGGTCTGAAGAAATTACATTCCAAGTGGCCCCGTTCAGTAGTGGATACCATGCCCTTTTAGGACGGGAGGCATTCACGATCTTCCAAGCCATACCCTATTATGGGTACATGAAGCTCAAAATGCCTGGGCCCAACGGAATCATCACTCTCGCTAGTGCTCCGGACACAGCACTCTGCGCAAAAAAAAACAGCCGCATTGGCCCTCGAGGCATTATCCTAAGCCCTTTCGGCCGAGGAATTAACTGCGCTATGCTCCATAGTGGACAGGGACGACGTGATACTTGACAAGAGATCCAAGTCCACCTCTTTTAAACCAGCGGATGAAATAGTCAAATTCCAAGTCCACCCAACGGACCCTACAAAAACAGCCACCATCGGGGCACAGTTAAACCCCGCCGTGGACGCCGCACTACAAGAGTTCCTGCGCGAGAATTGGGACATATTCACCTGGCAACCCTCAGACATGCCAGGAATCCCACGCAGGCTAGCCGAGCACAGCCTCAATATTCTAAAGGGATTCAAGTCGGTCAAGCAGACTCTTCGGCGTTTCTCTGAACCTAAGAGACAAGCTATGGGAGAGGAACTAGCCAAGTTATTGGAGGCCGGATTCATTAGAGAAATAAAACACCCAGACTGTCTAGCAAACCTGGTGATGGTACCAAAGAAGGACAAATCCTGGCGCCTATGTGTCGATTTCAAGGACCTCAACAAGGCTTGCCAAAAGGATCCCTTCCCCCTCCCCCGCATTGATCAAATTATTGATGCTACCGCAGGACACGAGTCATTATGTTTCCTCGACGCATACTCCGGCTACCACAAAATCAAGATGGCGGAGTCCGACCAAGCCGCAACGACATTTATCACACCATACGGCCCCTTCTGTTTCAACACAATGCCTTTTGGGCTCAAAAACGCCGGCGCAACATATCAGCGCATGATTCAGACATGTCTGGAGAAACAGATCGGAAAAACAGTAGAGGTATACGTAGATGATGTGGTCGTCAAAACCAAACACGTTGACTCTCTAATAGACGACTTGAGGCTCACATTCGACAACCTCCGAACATACGACATCAACCTCAATCCAGAAAAATGCATTTTCGGCGTACCAGCCGGAAAGCTCCTGGGCTTCATTGTCTCCAGTAGAGGAATTGAAGCTAATCCGGCCAAAATCCGAGCTCTGTCACAGTTGGCTATCCAAAGGGACCTCAAACAAATCCAGAAATTAACTGGATGTGTGGCGGCTCTAAGTCGCTTTATCTCCCACTTAGGAGAAAAGGCATTACCCCTTTATCGCCTCCTTCGGCGCACCGAACACTTCGAGCGGATGGATGCTGCCACAACCGAATTGGAAGAAATAAAAGCCATACTGGCTACCAACCCAATCCTGGCCGCGCCAAACATCGGTGAACCAATGCTGTTGTACATTGCGGCAACTCATCAGGTTGTAAGCGCAGTGCTCGTCGTCGAATGAGAAGCGGACAGACATAAATTCCCTCTTCAAAAGCCGGTATATTATGTATCCACTGTCCTCACTCCATGCAAATCATGGTACCCACATTATCAAAAGATAGCCTATGCAGTATTCATGTCATCCCAGAAGGTGCAACACTACTTTCAAGAGTGTTCAATTATAGTAGCCTCGGAAGTGCCACTTAATGACATTATAAATAACCGCGACGCCACTGGCCGGATTGCCAAATGGGCCATTGAGCTCCTCCCGTTCGACATAACATACAAACCTCGGCAAGCCATTAAATCGCAAGTATTAGCCGACTTTGTCACCAAATGGACGGAAGCCGAACTCCCTAAAGAGTACGACGCATACTCCAATTGGATCATGCACTTTGACGGTCCAAAATGCTGGCTGGTCTGGGGGCTGGCGTCGTCCTGACGTCCCCAACCGGAGATACAGTTCAATACATATTGCAGATACTGTATACATACTCCAACAACGCAGCTGAATATGAAGCCCTGTTACATGGTCTTCGGATGGCAGTTTCCATGGGCATTCAACGCCTGGAGGTGCATGGGGATTCGAACCTCACAATATCCCAAATAAATGGAGACTTTGATGCCAAGGATCCGAAGATGGCGGCCTATCGAAACGCCGTCCTAAAGATGTTAGCTCGGTTCGAGGGGCTCGAATTTCACCATCTGGCTCGGGAAAACAATCAGGCGGCGGATATCCTCGCCCGCATCGGCGCAAGACGCGATGCGGTCCCCCAACACCTTTTTGGAGAGGTTGTTTAAGCCATCCGTGGTACGGGAAGGGGACACCGGTAACAATAGTCCGGACCCGGCCAAAATGCCCGATACCGAACACTCTGACATAATCGGAGGCTCTGCCACCAAAATAACACCTTCAGCCCACGTAATAATGGCCATCATCGCCCCATGGACAGAACCATTCCTGGCCTACCTAACTAGGCAGGAACTTCCCGAGGACCAAAATGAGGCACGCTGCATAGTGCGGCGATCAAAATCCTACAGGGTCCATGAGGGAGAGTTGTATAAAAAAAAGCACTACCGGAGTCCTTCAAAGGTGCATCTCCGAAGAGGAAGGGCGGAAGCTTTTGGCAGAAATTCAAGCCGGACTCGGCGGCCACCACGCCGCAGCCCGGGCCCTTGTAAGCAAGGCCTTCCGTACATGTATTTATTGGCCGACGGCCCGGGCAGATGCACAGGACTTGGTCCAACGCTGTGTCGGTTGCCAGCTTTTTGCAAACCAAAGCCACATGCCACCCACCGCCCTCCAAACAATCCCCATTACCTGGCCCTTCGTGGTCTGGGGGTTTGACATGGTTGGACCCCTTAAAGGGGCAACCCATAAGAAAAAATACTTACTGGTCATGGTGGATAAATTCACCAAATGGATAGAAGCCAAACCTATTAAAACAGCCGAATCCGGACCGGTGATAGACTTCATATCCAGGGTTGTACACCGTTATGGCGTCCCCCACAACATCATCACTAACAACGGCACGAACTTCATGACCTACAAGGTAAAACTCTGGTGCAGCAACATGGGCATCAAGCTCGATTATGCTTCCGTCTATCACCCACAAACCAATGGCCAAGTTGAGCGAGCAAATGGTCTTATCATGAGCTGCATCAAACCCAGATTAGTGCGGTCCTTAAAGGAGTCTAACACGCACTGGGTAGAGGAGCTCGACTCTGTACTCTAGGGGCTGCGGACCACGCTGAATCGTACTACCGGATATACACCCTTCTTTATGGTGTACGGAGCAGAGGCAGTTCTGCCCTGCAACATAATTCATGACTCACCTCGAGTGCGCATGTACGAAGAAAGAGAAGCCGAGATTGATCGGCAGGACAGTCTCGACACCCTGGAGGAGGAGTGCGACGTGGCAAAAGCCCGTTCCGCATTCTATCAGCAACAGGCTCGCAGATACCAAAGCAGAGAAGTACGGGCCAAAACTTATAACGTTGGCGAGTTAGTTCTATGCCTGCCGGAGAAGAAAAAGACCAAGCTCGAGCCCAAATGGGAAGGTCCCTTCATTATTGACCAAGTTCTGACCGGTGGAGCGTACCGTCTGCGGGGTGCATCGAATAATCAACTTGAGCCGAACCCATGGAACACACCCAGTCTCCAAAGATTCTACGCCTAGCGCCAGACTCTATGTTGGTCTCCTTCCTCTGTCCATTTTTTGCATATACATTATCTGTCTTTTTTCTCTTTCTTTCTTTTATTCCTTCTCGAGGCCTTCAAGGGCCAACTCGTGCCTCGCTTGCACACTATAGACGCCTAACCGCGCTCATTATACATAGGGGATTCTTACACAGAAGCTTAATTATTTATCTGGGCTTCATGCCCCGCACATGTCTTATTCTTCCGCATGTACCTTTGCTTCGCCATTATATGCATCGATATGACTTAAGTTTTGGCCAAGCTGGGATGCCTGACTCTTGTATTTATGCCCTACGTTCCGTTAATTCGGCTAGGGCATAAGGGGAGCACCTCTGTGATTGTTACTGCCGGGTCAGCCGGATGTGTACGTCAGACTGGGTGAAGCCGAAAGCTAGCGTTCTTAAGGGAATATTCGGTCGGTGAACAAAAGATGATTTTTACTCATTTTCCATATATGCCCCCAGATGTTTTTGCCTGCGTCTGCTCTCACAGTCCGGACATGCACTTTAGGGCATGCGTACCCAGGGAAAGGAACCCCTAACGGAACTATTCTCCCTGGAAGATGTTTCTTACTACCTATGTAATATAACATAACTAGTTGGGTACTTGTCTGTTCAAGCACTAATGACCCCTACGCCTGGTTTCCACGCATACCCCGGTTCTTATATAACTGAGCGGGTATTCGGACACACTCCGGACTATCGGGTCCCGAGGTTGAAGCGAAAAGGTCCGCCATGACAAATGATTTACAATCCAGCTAGAAGGCATTGTACATGTCACTTTAATTACATAGTCATGTAGACTGACTAAATTCCTCTTCTATACCATCCAACAGGCTGTCTAGCCTACAATCCTGTTGGGAATATTTTGCGGCTAATTCTACTTGCCCATACACTAAGCTAACGGGGATCTCTTTCCCATCGGGCCCCACGGGTCCGACCTCGGCCATGTGGTTTGAGTCAGCCTTGGTATACCGCGTCTTCACCATGGCCCAGGCTTCCCTGGCACCTTGACGACAGGCCGATATCTTCCATAATCGGAAGCGCCGCCGTGCTCCCTTGAGCTTCTCCGCAAGCTCTCCAAAGCCTTCTGGCAGGGAGACGGATGGCCACAAGGCCTGGGCAATACCTTGCATCACCTGCCAAACTTGTTCGTGCAGTTGTGAAAGCTCGGGTAGAAGATCACCCGTAGACCCGGGCATCTCCTCCGCGGGACAACCCGTCAGCATACCTGCAGACATAACTCTGTTAGCCGGCTTCTCCGCCACCCCCTTTTAAGGGTTCGTTCAAGCACTTACTGAAAATGCCTTGTCGAAGCCGCTTATTCTCCTTCTCGGAGTCCGCAAGCTGGGCTCGAACATCTTTCAGTTCCACGCTCAGCTTGGTATTGGCGTCTTGGAGATTGTTTTTCTCCCGCCTGACCTCAGTCAGCACGCGTTTTCCAGCCTTTAGCTGTCGTACGACATGCTGGTCCTCCGGATTCTCTCCGGATTCATCTGCAACATCTATTGTTAGATTTGCAGCCACGCCGCACGACATATGGTACCCATCATTCTTTGAAACAAATGTTACCAGCTAGGGACTTTTTAGGTTCCTTCAATGCGGCAATGGCGGCCCGAAGTTGGGTCTTGCATTCCTCCAGCTCCTGTGACAGTCGAGTATTCTTCTCTGTAAGAACCTACACAATAGATGATCCTTAAATCAGTTCTGCTAACTGTTTCAAGTCTCAGGGGCTACTGATACACATAATCGTCAGATTTGCTTACCCGTACATCCCTTACATACTGGTCTGTGGCTCTAGCTAGACCATTTTGAGCAGCACGGAGGTACGCATGTCTAGAATTGAAGGCATCAAATGCCTCTGGTGAGAAGCAAGCGTCACGGAGTACGGCCCGACGATGCCTATGATTCATGGCGTTCTCCACTTCTGAATTTGTAGCGGATAGTCTATCCGCATCCTCTGTAGGGGGAGTATCCGGCGTCCGCCCCATGTCGGCTTCCGCCTCTATGTCCGGTCCTGGAGCCCGACTGGTGGAAGCATGATCGGCAGCCTCACCGGACATATTCTGACGAGCGTTTTTTCTGTTAAAGAAACATGGACGTCATTACATTTTGAGAAAGACAGCAACCACGGAGCGGGGTTTTTGTCATACCTCTGCGCCGGCGTCTCCGTCCTGACCGCCTACCTTTTTGGCCTACCTGGCCTCGGTGCCTCTTGTTGGCGAGTTGCTGCGGGTTCGGCACGGCGTCCCGAATGCCTTCCCTATAAAACACCATATGTATATGGTAGGTGAAGTATCTAAAAGGGGATCCTAGTTTTTGCAGTTGGGATTTTGGTTTTTCTTACGAGCGACGCTGGGAGCAGTCCAGGATAGTCGGCCGTAATGGCCACCATGGCATCATCACAGCTCAACTGATAGAACTGCCGGTCTATCAGCTCCACGAATATGTCCGGATCTTCTTCGAGTCCGGGACCGAGGGCCCGGTCGGGGTCCTCTGGTTGTGGGGACGGGCTGTTGACCTCCCTTATGGCTTTTCGCAGTTCCTGCTGTAAAATGGCAAGGTGAGTACCTACGGCAAAGAATGTGGGAAGAATGGGAGTAAGGAGATATAACTCACCCAGCTTGGAGGGTTGTACATGGAGAATCCATCCCGTGGCTTGATGCGGATGAACTCCTCTTCCTCTCCCTTGAACAGCTCGGACAAGATTTTTGCGAAAGCAGCAGCGTTGTCCGGACCCTTACGCCCGCACCGGGTGGCATCGTCTTCCCCGTTAAAACACCAGAGGGAGTGCCCTCGATATTGAAGTGGCTGCACTCCCCGCGTTATGCATATTGATATAACCTCGATTACTGTCAATCCTGATTGAGCCAGCGCTTTAATCCGGTTCATCAGGTAAAGGACTTCTCTGTTATCTTCCTCCTGGGGGCTCTGTGGGCGCCAGCTTCGGCGTTTCTTCAGAGGAGCATTGTTGAACTCAGGAAGACCCCGCCGAACAGGGCCCGGAAGGGGGACGTCCTCCGTATAAAACCATTACGAAGGCCATTCCTCGGACGTCTTCTTCGGAGTACCGGACAGGTATCCGGTTTCGGTGATGCGCCATATTTCGGCTCTGCCCACTTGATAAAGTGACCCCTCCTGTGTGCGGGGGACGAGGCAAAATAACCTTTTCCACAGCTCGAAATGAGCCTCGCAGCCCAGGAATAACTCGTAGAGGGCAACATAGCCGGCGATGTGTAATATGGAAGCAGGGGTGAAATTATGCAGTTGGAGGCCATAAAACTCTAGGAGCCCGCAGAGGAACAGATGGATTGGAAATCCGAGTCCCCTTAATAAGTAAGGAACAAGGCATACCCGCTCCCACATAGAGGGACTAGGGAATCTCTCCGCTTGCTCCCCGCCATTGTAGGTGGCGAGCCCGGCTCAGACGGGAACCATATACGCTGGAGGGAGAAATCCCTTAGTCTGCAGTTCGACTAATCGACTGTGTGGGACAGAACACCTCTCCCAATCACCGGGCTTAGGGCTACGGGGGCGGGAGGAGGAGCTGCGGTTGTCGGCCATGCTGGAGTGGATTTTTCCGAAGCGCGCTCCGATGGATTCTCGCCGGGGGAGGATGATATGGATTGAATCTAAGAATCCCCATCCCTTTCATAGACAATTTATTTATCTGGCTAGGGGGGCGAATGTAAAAAGGCCCTGGCTCCTCGTATTCATTAGACGCATGGAAGATAGCCCTTATTGGGCGCAGAAGCCAAGATGACCAACATTTATGGGGCCGGACACTGCTTAGCAAACATTCGAAATTTGGAGAAGAACCCGCCTTGCAATGTCGAAGACAATACTGCGTGTCGGAATTGACGTCATTGAAGCCTGGTTCGGGGACTACTGAGGGTGTCCTGGATTAGGGGGTCTTCGGACAGCCGTACTATATCCTTTGGCCGGAGTGTTGGACTGTGAAGACACAAGATTGAAGACTTCATCCCGTGTCCGGATGGGACTCTCCTTGGCGTGGAAGGCAATCTAGGCAATACGGATATGTATATCTCCTCCTTTGTAACCGACCTTGTGTAACCCTAGCCCCCTCCGGTGTCTATATAAACTGGAGGGTTTTTAGTCCATAGGACAGCATACAATCAGACCATAGGCTAGCTTCTAGGGTTTAGCCTCTCTGATCTCGTGGTAGATCAACTCTTGTACTACTCATATTATCAAGAATAATCAAGCAGGACGTAGGGTTTTACCTCCATCAAGAGGGCCCGAACCTGGGTAAAACATCGTGTCCCCTGCCTCCTGTTACCATCCGCCTTAGATGCACAGTTCGGGACCCCCTACCCGAGATCCGCCGGTTTTGACACCGATAGTGATTCCCTCCAAACTTGCTAGTGCCTGATCCAGAACTTCCTGAGTACAGGCTGTAGCGGGGTTTCTATTGAACTCAAGAGTTATACTTCCCATGACCATACTTCCTCTGACGATTCTCCATCTGTTGGTGCTTGCCTTCGAGAATGGTAGCCTTATCAACCAGTTCCTGATAGTTCACAAAGGTCGCCATAGTCAAATGAACTCCCAACTCATCGTTCAGTCCCTCCAGAAACTTCTCCTGCTTGGCTGCATCAGTGGCCACGTCCTCTGGGGCATAACGAGCCAACTTACTGAACTCATCAACATACCGAGATACCGTGCGTCCTCCCTGGCGCAAGCTGTGGAACTCCTTCTTCTTCAAACTCATGGCTCCAGCTGAGACATGAGCAGTGCGGAACGCCTGCTGGAACTGAGTCCAAGTCACACTCTCCAAGGGGTATGTGGTGGTGTAGTTCTCCCACCAAGCAGCGGCCGGGCCATCCAGCTGATGGGCGGCAAACTTCACTTTCTCAGCATCATTGCATCCTACTATGGCCAGCTCCCTTCCTATCTTGCGAAGCCAGTCATCTGCGACGATCGGCTCCGTGCTGCTGGAGAACACGGGTGGGTTCAGCCTCAGAAAACGGGTAAGACTGTCAACTGGGGGCAGCGATGGTGTGTTGTTGTTGTTGTTGTTGTTGTTGTTG
>NC_041380.1:203062707-203062931 GCF_002162155.2 Triticum dicoccoides
GTTGTTGTTGTTGTTGTTGTTGTTGTTGTTGTTGTTGTTGTTGTTGTTGTTGTTGTTGTTGTTGTTGTTGTTGTTGTTGTTGTTGTTGTTGTTGTTGTTGTTGTTGTTGTTGTTGTTGTTGTTGTTGTTGTTGTTGTTGTTGTTGTTGTTGTTGTTGTTGTTGTTGTTGTTGTTGTTGTTGTTGTTGTTGTTGTTGTTGTCGTTGTTGTTGTCGTTGTCGTTGT
>NC_041380.1:203063550-203086413 GCF_002162155.2 Triticum dicoccoides
TGCTGCTGCTGCTGCTGCTGCTGCTGCTGTTGCTGTTGCTGTTGTTGCTGTTGCTGTTGCTGTTGTTGCTGTTGTTGCTGTTGTTGCTGTTGTTGCTGTTGTTGTTGTTGTTGTTGTTGTTGTTGTTGTTGTTGTTGTTGTTGTTGTTGTTGTTGTTGTTGTTGTTGTTGTTGTTGTTGTTGTTGTTGTTGTTCTTGTTGTTGTTGTTGTTTTCTGGTTCTGGTTCTGAATGAGCATCTGCATAAGAGCATTCTGCTGTTGGATCAACTGTTTGAGCTCCGGTGGGAAGTTGAATCCGGGGTCACGTCTTGGAGGCATCTGATGGGTTTCAGAGTGGATGAGGAGTTAGAATAGAACAAGGCCTAGTGAGTGAAGTCACACTACCCATATGCACATGATAGCAATAAAACTTCAAATCACTCCAATTCAATTTCAAACAAAGAGGTTCACATGAATAATCAAACCTAAGGTAAGCCATGTCACAAGATTTGACAAGGTCTTACAAATGAAATAAAGCTAATCGAATAACGAAATTGAATTTCTAAACTCTCATGGTGGTATAAAATCTAACTCTCATCAGATGAGGACCAGTCAACCATGTCGACATCGGGTGTCCTTGCATCACTCTCCATGTCGTCATCTCCGAGCTCATCATTTTGGTCCCTCTCCTGGCTGACATAGGCACCATACGAGTGATCCTCCTGGATGTTTTCTCCCTCATCCAGCTTCTCCTCGGCCTCCTCAAGCTCAAGCTTCAGGTCGTCGATCTTGTCTTGCAGTGCGTCCAGCTCTCCCTCGTGCTCGATGCGAGCGTCCTGGAGCTCCTCCTCTAGCTCGGCCTTGCGGGTCATGAGGTTCTTGATGACGACCACGTTGTCGGACAGCTCCAGCTCCATCATGCGAATGTGCTCCTCCATGTCGTGGATATGGGATGCTATCGTCTCGTCCTCCAGGGTACGCACCACATCTTCATTTGCATCGCGAGGTCCGTACATCACGAAGGAGGTCCTCTTGAGGTCTTCATCATGCACCTCTTGAATGCGTCTGAGAGCAATGTGAGCAGCGATACCCCTGCCCAAGCCCCATGTTGCGGTATCCACATGGAAGTCAATGGGCTTGGTGCGGTCTTCGAGGATGCGTCCGGGATATGAGCATCGATCCTCCAATGTGTCTCCTCGGGCAGGGTGGCTGTGAAGGTTATAGTGAATGTGGGAAGCCCAATCTTCAGGTGCTTCGTGATCTTCACCAGCTGCTGTCCAAAGGGCATGGTCTCATCGGGCTGCTCGAACTCAACAAGGGCGGACGACATCTACATTTTGAAAGAGACAAGAAGTTAGTACTGAAGCAGAGAAGGTACAAGACCAAAGGATATATAGGGAAAGTGGGAAAAAAATATATAGTTTTTATCCTATGTCTTTTCTCCATTTCTAGGGGTCGCGTCCTACAGTCAATGTGTGCTCTGATACCATCTTGTAGCGAGCCGACTCGGTAAGAGTCAAAGTCTCAATTCTTACCGTGCTAGTCCCTGGATCGACTTGCTAGCACACACAATACTCGATGAAACAACATAAATAAGACACATCTCTTTATTACATCGATAGTCTAGGAGCAAATACATTTATTGCAAAATAGGGCATAGAGCCAATAAGCAAATACTGCAGAAGCAAAGTAGTAAATGAGCCCAACTCCATGAGCAAGGTTGAGTGTAGAACATCGACCAATCGCACCTTAATCCTCGTCGGATATATCTGCAACATGATAAGTTGCAGCCATATGGGTCAGTACATTGAATGTACTAACAAGTCACATCATAAGTGTAATGAACCTACTCATACATGCAATTTGGCTGGTGGAAAGCTCTAAGTTTAGTTTTTTGCATAAAGCTAGTTTTTCCCTATTAGAAAAGATATTATTCTACTAATACACATTTGCATAGGATGAGTTGGCAAACCCAACTCCATCTGTTCCCAAGTTTCATTTAAGACCCAACTGTTTAATTAAAGGTGAGGAGATCTCCCGGCATTTCCACTACTAGATGCTCAATTTGTCCGTAAACGGGGACACGGCTAATCGATTAGGTTGACACTCTGTAGAGGTTGCCCACTTTTTCCCACAAGACTTGACCACTTCCATGATCGGAAGATCGAGACATAGCCTTTCGAAAATGTTCCCCCTTAACCCATGGATAGGCCGGTACACCTACATCATTCTACATCTGCTAGCCATCCCGGAAGGGGTCACACTAACTACTCAACTAAGCCAGAGCCCATATTGGCTTATGGCTGCACACGTAAGCTTCTAGACATGGGAATACGATTGATCTCTTTGAGCCTGAGCGGACGGTCCACTAGTGGTGCACCACCATGGATTTCCCATGCGTGCCCCACTGTACTTCGCCACCATTCCCACAAGTTTCCGCCCAGGTAGTTCATTAATTAACTTAGGTCCTATTTACTACATTGTCACTCAAACTTTACAATGATCACTCCCCCATCCACGTCTACTTAGCGTAACAACATAATGTAAAATGATGGCGACAATGTTATATGGTTCAGACCTACCTCAATGAACTACTGGGTGAAAAGCATAGTCATACGGCATCAGTTTCCTACCATGCAGTCCTACCGCAAAGAACTAAGTGCATAATAAATACATAGGTAATGAAACATGATCAAGATGCAACTTGCCTTGGTGCTTTTGGTTGAATTCTAAAGACTGATAATATTCTGCTTCCCACTCCGAGAAATCTATCGCAACGAGGATAAACAAACATAAGCAACATTCCAGAGAACCAAAAGAACATGCAAGGCAAGAAGTCTCGGAAAACCAAATGAACATACAACACTCTAAGCTACTACAGAAATATTCTAGGTGCAAAACAACATAGGCCTATGGTTCAAAGAGTGATGTGAAATATAGTGCATACTATGCATACTAGTAAAATATTAAAGGGCAGATTCTAGTGTGTGAAAATTATTGTGACAAAGGTCCAGGTGATAGGGTTTTGCTACGGTGACATCATGCAAAAGGAATCAACTTAACCGGAGCTACGGTTTGGGAGATATGGCCATTTGAAGTTCGAATTCAAATCAGAATAAATTCAAATTTGAATCTGACAAAAGTTTGCAAAAAGTATACCACTGGATAGATCTAAACAATACGAATAATTTGCCGTTGGTTTCATCGAGTTTGGATCTACGGTTTAAAAGTAATGGCAAATCTAAGTTCTGGGACTAAGCTGCTAAATACAGGGACTAAATAGTGAAGAAAAGTTATCACAAACAGGCCCCTGGTGCGTGGCAGATTCCTACTGGCCGAAAGGTGTTCGCTGCCTAGCTTATACAGTGGACGTTCACAATTTAACCAAAACTGCGGCAGCGACTAATTAAAGAAAAACCGACGCTCGGTTTAGAAAAAAAACCACGGTTAACTAACGAAAACCGACCAGTAGTTTTTAAAATAAAAACCGCAGTTAACCGCTTATCGGTTCAACTAAAAAAACAACCTAATATAATCTGGGCCGTCGATGATCGATCTAACAGACAAAAGGAGGTCCGGTGGCTTACAATGGCTAGCGACATCGGCGACGAGTAGAGGACGGCGGCGCGACGTCAGGTGATGGCAGGGCAGCGGCTACGACGGTCCTCTGCGTCGGGGAAGAAGACGGGGAGGTGCAGCACAGCTTGGGCGTCGCGAAGGTGGTGTCGGCGTGCGTCGGCGGCGTCCGGACAGGGCGGGGCGAAGACGGTGGCCCTCGGTGCTCCGGCGGCTCCGGCGTCGACGGTGCGGCGGCTCCGACAGGACCTAGGCGAGGAAAAGATGTCAACAAGATGTGCAAGTTCACGGTGGCAAGATTGACGAAGGAACAAGGGCTCGGGGTGGTTTACTGGCAGCGGAATGCTCCGCGAGGTCCGTTCAGCCGGCGAGATCCAAGCGGCGACTGCGGGCGGTAGGGGCGGCGTGGGAAGAAGCGGGACGACGAGATCGACAGAGGGGAGGCCGGGGCATTTATTGGCGAGGGGAGTGCGTGCGGGTGCCACGGATAAGCGTTATCCACGAGGGCCTTGCCCGGCGGTTGCGGGAGCGCGACGGCGAGCTCATCCGAGCGGGGCAAGCGAGAGGTTGGGGGAGATGAGGTGGAGCGGGGCCCACCAGTCAGTGGCGACGGCGGTAGGGAGCGAGGGAGGTTGCGGGCGGTCGACCAGGCGGAAGCGTCGGGCGCTGGGGCGTCGGCCTTGGGCCAAATGGCAGCTGGGCCGGTCGGGCGCTCCTGGGCCGAACCCAGTTTTGGTCCAGGCTGCGTGCGCGCGCGCGCGTGTGTGTGTGTGTTTTTTTAACAGGAGACTAAAGTGGCCCATAACTAATTCAAATGAATTACTAAAAACACCAAAATAATTTCTAAAATAACTATATAATATTTAGAACCTAATGAACATTTACTTAAGCACAGAACAGTTTGAAAATAATTTCCTAATGCAATTAATGCACCTTTTGCAAATAAAATAAATACCAATAAACTCCAAAACTTCAAATAATATTCAAAACAAAATTTCCCACTCTTTTTATATTTTTAGGAAGTCATCTTATCCTCTCTCATTTGTTTTTCTCAAGTGGAAAAATATTATTTGAATATTTTAAAAACTCCAAAATGCAGAGAAATATGATATGCATTGAATGATTCTATTAACATCCAAATTTAATAAAAAAAATTGGGATGTCACACCATGAGATAGGCATGTACCTTATCCTTGTCACCAATACGTGGGGAGTGGGTGTTGTGGAAGATCCGTTACATGATGTCAAGGAACGGGTTCAGCACCCACGCCTTCTTGCCACTGGGAAGCTGCTTCTCAACATAGTATTGCTGAAGCTTGTTCTTGTTGGCGGACTTGGGGTTGGCAGGAGGTGATGAGGGTAAACTCCAACTGGCTTGTTGAGCCCCTCATCACGAACCTGTAGCAGATCCATGAAGTCCTTCCACTTGGCGGTCAGCTGTTGTCCATTTGGCATCAACGTCAAGGTCCGTTCCTCATCAGTATGGAAGTGGACCGAGGCAAAGAACTGAGCCACAATCTCAGGGTCAAAGTCCAGGTGGAACGTGATCAAGTCCTCAATGCCCAACTGCTCCACCAGGTCCAAAGCCTCACCAAAATAGGTGCGATGCTTATCCTGCCTCATATGATGCATGTCAAGCTAGTGCATGTCCATGTAGATGTTCTGCTTGGCCTTGATCACATCCAGATAGATAAGATTCTGCTTCTTGGTCCAGAACAACTCATTCCCTCTTAAGTTTGCATGGGGATTCACATAGGGGTTGATCTTCCTTCGAGCGATAAACTCAGCTAGTGGCATCTCATCCATGCCCATTGTTGGCTACTTGGTCTTGGTTGCGGTTGACTTGGTTCTGCGTTGGGGGGGCATTGGAGCCCTCTGGAGCCTCATCTTGGTTGCGCAAACGCTTTGAGCCTGTGTCGCGAACAGGGTTCGAACGACGGACATTGGAACCAGAGCCACCACCTATGACACACAACACAAGAACACGCAAGAGAAGCGAGAAGGATCAATGCAAAGACCATAGCAAAACAAATGAAACAAGTAGAAATAACATTGGGTAGTTGCTACAGGGAAGGATCGAACTCAATGGTAGTACCACACCATTGTGCGGAACTAAAATTTTACTACTGCTCCAGCTGTGGTAGTACCGTGCCTAGAGCGGAAGTAAAATTGTACTTTTGCGCCTCGAGCGGTAGTACCGCTCCTAAGGAGTGGTACTACCGTATGAGGTAAAAACGGCCGGAGCAGTAGTACCGCATGGGAGTTGCGGTAGTACCGCTCGGGATCAGATCCGAGACAAAACGGATTCAAGACCATCCGTGACAATGGAACGGTACTACGGTTCATCAACACTACCAAGTAGCAACATACCAAATAGCATCTCTATGCATTACTACTCTCCTACATCCTACTCTTGCAAAGATTTGGCCTAAAATCTCAAGAACAACATGCATCTCCCCAAAAACCTAGAGACAAAACTAAGAGACAAAGAGAGAGAGGCATTTGGAAAGAAACCTTGTTCCATGGCAAGAGGACGTGGTGGGGAACGATCCCACCGGATGGAATGCGAGGAGAGCGGACGGAGATGGAGATCCGGCGAGGTTCTCCGGCACCGTTCTTGGGCAGGAGAGAGAGAGAGAGAGACGACGTGGGTAAGAAGAGTTGAATGGGTATGGGGGAGTTGGAACTCCCGCTACCCGCTCTTAACCCCTTTAAGTGCATCTAGTGCCACCCCTAGTTGATTTTGGAGTATTGGCGACAAACCTGGTTGACGGACTAATGTGTTTGTGAGAATTGCAGGATAACACAGGTAGAAGTCCCTCATTGATTCGGTTTTCCTACCAGAGATGACCCCTAAAAATGTATGAAGACATTGAAGTCAAAGGTGGTATGTGAAGACATTCACATTGAAGACTATGACAAGAGAAGACATCGCGTGAAGACTATGGAGCGCAAAGACTTAGTTGTTTCATCGTTCTTTTTCTTCTTCATTGAGTCATAGGAACCACCGTACTGTTAAGTGGGGTCCAAGAGAACCAGTCAGAATGACTGAAGTGATGCTTAACCAAAATCCTATGTCTTCGAGTGAAGACTATGATAACAAATCTTATCGAGAGTTGGATAAGTCAGCTTTGCTTGTAGCCCAAGTAAAGTTGCGTGTGTGTTTGAAATCTGACCGTTGGAACACATGTCAGTTCCTTAGTAACCCAGGGTCATTTCAGACAAATCAGGTCGGGTTGCCTAGTGGCTATAAATAGCCTACCCCCTACAACCATAAACGGTTGGCTGCTCAGAGTTAGTGTACGGTTTTTGTCGTTTGAGAGCAACCCACCTCGAAGCCTTTGAGAGAGAATTCCTTGCGAGGATAAAGCCCTAAACACCCAGAGCCAAAGAGTGTTAGGCATCACTTAAGTCTACCTGTCTGTGTGATCTGAAGACTTATTACACTTGAGGACTGTGAATCCTCCAGCCGGTTAGGCGTCGCGTTCTGAGCATCCAAGAGTCATTGTGGATCACCGGTGAACGAAGTCTGTGAAGGTTTGGAAGTCTGCCTTGAAGACTTACCAGAGTGATTGGGCGAGGACTGGGTGTCCTTAGCTCAAGGGGAATAAGGTGAAGACACAGTCTTCTGAGTTGAATCTCAGCCTCCCTAACCAGACGTACAATTGTCCCAGCAACTGGAACTGGTCCAACAAATCATTGTCTTCAACGAGTCACTGGTTCTATCCTTCCCATCTCTTTATTTACAGCTGATCCTTGTGAAGTCATTGTTGTTTGCATTATCTTTTGTCTTCACTGAGTGACTGCTTGTTCTGATTGGCTTCGTACTATCTTCCTACCTGATCCATACTGCCTAGCTGCCATTATTTGTTGTGCTTTCACTTCATTGAATACTTGACTATGGTTTGCTTAGTGTAGTCTACCTTCCGCTGCATGGTAATAGGTTTATTTCTATCGTTTGTCTTCGAAACTCCCATGTTTTGAAAACTTTCTTAAAAATCGCCTATTCACCCCCTCTAGTCGATCACTAGCATTTTCAATTGGTATCAAAGCAAGGTACTCCCTTGTTCTATGTGATTCGGTTTAACCACCTGGAGTTTTAGCTATGTCGACTGCAGGGATAATCAAAGTCTCCGCTGCGTGCCCAGTCTTCGATGGAACTGAATATCCCTACTGGAAGAATAAGATGCGCATGCATCTTTAAGCCATTGATGTCGACCTATGGTATGTCGTCAATAATGGCGTTCCTAAGGCTGGTGAAGGTGTTACCGTTGCTGATGTCAAGAAGTTCGTTCAACTGGACTCCACTGCCTAGAACATCATCTGTGGTCATCGGACCAAAGGACAGTATGGCCGTGTGAGTGCTTTGGAAACATCTAAGCTAGTCTGGGACTGGCTCTCCAAGGTCAATGAAGGCGTCTCAACCCAGAGAGATCAAAGAATAAGTGTCCTTCGCAACCTCTTCAACCGCTTCAAGAGAAATGATAATGAGAATGTTCAGCTCACGTTTGATCGACTCACTGACATCACAAATGAACTTCATGTTGGGGAACGTAGCAGAAATTCAAAATTTTCCTACGTGTCACCAAGATCTATCTATGGAGAGACCAGCAACGAGGGGAAGGAGAGTGCATCTACATACCCTTGTAGATCGCTAAGCGGAAGCGTTCAAGTGAACGGGGTTGATGGAGTCGTACTCGTCGTGATCCAAATCACCAATGACCAAGTGCCGAACGGACGGCACCTCCGCGTTCAACACACGTAAAGCCCGGTGACGTCTCCCACGCCTTGATCCAGCAAGGAGAGAGGGAGAGGTTGAGGAAGACTCCATCCAGCAGCAGCACAACGGCATGGTGGTGGTGGAGGAGCGTAGCAATCTTGCAGGGCTTCGCCAAGCACCACGGGAGAGGAGAAGGACTTGGGAGAAGGGGAGGGCTGCACCAGAACATTGGTATGGCTGCCCTCCCACCCCCACATATATATAGGGGCAAGGGAGAGGGGGGGAGGCGCAGCCTTGGCCCTTCCTCCAAGGAAGGGTGCGGCTAGGAGGAGTCCCTCCTCCCCAAGGCACCTCGGAGGTGCCTTCCCCTTTTAGGACTCTTCCTTTCCTTATCCTTTGGTGCATGGGCCTCTTGGGGCTTGTGCCCTTGGCCCATATAGGCCAAGGTGCACACCCCTACAGACCATGTGGCCCCCCGGGGCAGGTGGCCCCACCCGGTGGACCCCCGGGACCCTTCCGGTGGTCCCGGTACAATACCAGTGACCCCAAAACTTGTCCGGTGACCAAAACAGGACTTCCCATATATAAATCTTTACCTCCGGACCATTCCGGAACTCCTCGTGACGTCCGGGATCTCATCCGGGACTCCGAACAACATTCGGTAACCACATACAAGCTTCCTTTATAACCCTAGCGTCATCAAACCTTAAGTGTGTAGACCCTACGGGTTCGGGAGACATGCAGACATGACCGAGATGACTCTCTGGTCAATAACCAACAGCGGGATCTGGATACCCATGTTGGCTCCCACATGTTCTATGATGATCTCATCGGATGAACCACAATGTCGAGGACTTAATCAATCCCGTATACAATTCCCTTTGTCTATCGGTACGACACTTGCCCGAGATTCGATCGTCGGTATCCCGATACCTTGTTCAATCTCGTTACCGGCAAGTCTCTTTACTCGTTCCGTAACACATCATCCCGTGATCAACTCCTTGATCACATTGTGCACATTATGATGATGTCCTACCAAGTGGGTCCAGAGATACCTCTCCGTTTACACGGAGTGACAAATCCCAGTCTCGATTCGTGCCAACCCAACAGACACTTTCGGAGATACCTGTAGTGTACCTTTATAGCCACCCAGTTACGTTGTGACGTTTGGCACACCCAAAGCACTCCTACGGTATCCGGGAGTTTCACAATCTCATGGTCTAAGGAAATGATACTTGACATTAGAAAAGCTTTAGCATACGAACTACACGATCTAGTGCTATGCTTAGGATTGGGTCTTGTCCATCACATCATTCTCCTAATGATGTGATCCCGTTATCAATGACATCCAATGTCCATGGTCAGGAAACCGTAACCATCTATTGATCAACGAGCTAGTCAACTAGAGGCTTACTAGGGACATGGTGTTGTCTATGTATCCACACATGTATATGAGTTTCCTATCAATACAATTATAGAATGGATAATAAACGATTATCATGAACAAGGAAATATAATAATAACTAATTTATTATTGCCTCTAGGGCATATTTCGAACACTTCAAGCCCTTGGCGCTACTGAGATCACCAAGCATGAAGTCATCAAGACACTCCTGACATCACTTGACAGCTCGTTTGACACCCTAGCCCTGATGATTCAAGAACGTCCTGACTTCAAGACACTCGATCCGTCTGACATACTTGAAAGGCTCAACACACATGGGTTTCAACTTTCTAAGAAAAGAGACATCTACGATCCCAACTATGGGCGAACTCGTGACCTAAAGGCAAAAGCTGTCTCCTCATCTGAAGAAGAATCTGACAGCAGTTCTGATGATCCTGAAGACATTGGAAAGGAGCTTGCTATGCTTGTGAAGAAGTTCCAAAAATTCACCAAGAAGAAAGGCTTCAGAAAGTCTCCACAATCAATCTCAAGGAATGATGAAGTTTCTGCTCATGACTACAGGAAGAGAACATGCCACACGTGCAAGAAACCTGGCCACTACATCTCTGAGTGTCCACAGTGGGACAATGAGAACAACAACAAGAAGAAGAGCAAGGATTATGATTCTGATGACAAGAAGAAGAAGAAATACTCAAGTCTTCTTCCAAGTCTTCCTCAAAGTCTTCATCTCACAAGAAGAGATCATTTGGCAAGGCTCGTGCGTTTGTTGGCAAGGAAATGGATTCAGAGGAGGAGTCCTCTTCTGAGGAGGCGGAGGTGGAGTCTGAGGAGGAGTCTGATTCTGGTGTTGCAAGTCTGGCTACATCATACGTTGCCAAGTCCATCTTCAACACTGAAGATAATGGCTTCATCACCGACGCCGATGCAAATGACAAGGACTACTCTGCTCCCACCTACTGCTTCATGCCACGTGGTGGCAAGGTAAACACACACACTACTCACTATCAAACATCCAGTGAAGATGACTCTCATTGTTGTTCCAAACCCAGCTACAAAGCACTTGCTAAAATTGCAACTGAACAACAAAAAGCTATGGAACATATTCAAAAACTGTTAGACAAAAGCGATGACCTGTTAGACGCTGAAATGACTTGATCTCAGTCCTTAATTTAAGACATAAAAATCTTCATGTTAAGTATGAGGAACTTGAAAGTCGTCATGAAACGCTCTATACAACTCATGAAAAGCTTTCCTATGATTATCTTCAAAGGAAGCAAGATCTTGAGACATTGAGAGCGGCTCATGAAGATCTTCAAAAGGAAAACGAGTCACTTCGCACCAAACCGATCAGTTCCGCTCAGGAAGGATTTGAACCACCATGTCTTAAATGCATTGAGCGTGACAATGCTACTTCTGTTGCTGGATGTTCTACTACTGCTACTATTGCAATATCTTCAACTGTTGATGTGGTAACTAACCCCTCTGCTGAGGATACCACTTCTATTGCTGATGAAAATGCTGGGTTGAAGACATTGCTTGAAACAAGGATGTACAAAAGTCTCAAAGGGCATCAGACACCATGTGATGTCCTCAAAAGGCAGATCCTGAACCGTAACCCTAGGAAAGAGGGTCTTGGGTTCGAAAGGAAAATGAATGCTGATGGCTCTTACTGGAAACCTGAGCACTACCCCAAAACCACATGGGTTTCTGCAAAGGAACCTTCAGTGGATCCATCCACCCTGTCTGGCTTCACTTGTGCTAATCCCACTGTTATTGATGAATCCTTTGATGCAAACTATAAACTGTTTAAGAATCAGAATGGTGAAGTGTTTGCCAGGTATATTGGTACTAACTGCAGGAATGGGCCACCTATGAAGAAAGTCTGGGTGCCGAAAAAGTGGTTGGAGAATCTTCCTGTGAATGTCGTCATGACACCACAAGTGAAGAAGACAAACCCCAGACCACAGGCTTCATATGGTCCAAAGGCTTCATACAGACAAAGGACTCACCTGAGTCGCACTAACGCAAATGTTTTGCAGGGAAACCATACTCATGCCTATGAATATGAGCGCATTTCATCAAACCGCCATGTTCATAAGACCAAGAACTACTCTGCTTATTCTTATGAGTACTATTGTCCACCTGCAAGACTATTTGCTACGGATCCAAAGCCAAAGTTCTCAAATGCTGCACTTAGACTCATTGCTTCGAAGCCACCCTTGAAGATGTGGGTGGATAAGAAAGCTTAACTCTCTTTTGCAGGGAAGGGTCTCTAGCCAAAAATCAAATTTGTCTGAAGCCATTGCTGGGGACCTTAAACATCTTGTAGGGCGCAAGATCAAATGCCCAAATGGTCTTATTATGTATTTTGTTCCTGAGTCGCTTGCTACTTGCCCTATCAGTCCTAACCTCGATCTAAGCTTTCATAATCCACTTGCTCGTCAAATGTTTATGCTTCAAAATTCTCTTCGTGAAGCCTATCCCCCTAACTGCACTGTAGGGTATGACACCAGCTACTTCAGAATGGATTATCGATAGTGGGTGTACTAATCACATGACTGGCAAGCGAAGTCTTCTCATGGACTCAACTTTATGTCCATCTGACAAGAGTCACATCACATTTGCTGATACTGGTAAAAGCAAGGTATTGGGTCTAGGTAGAGTTGCAATCTCGAGGGATCAACACATGGATAAAGTAATGCTTGTTGAATCCCTTGGTTTCAACTTAATGTCTGTCTCAATGCTTTGCGATTTAAACATGATTGTGATATTTGGAAAATATCGTTGCCTTGTTCTAATGGAATCTGACAAGTCTCTAGTCTTTGAAGGGTATCGAAAAGATGATTTGTACGTGGTAGATTTCTCAGCAGGACCACAGCTTGCCGTATGTCTTCTAGCAAAAGCTTCAGAATGCTGACTCTGGCATCGAAGGCTAGGGCATGCTGGCATGAGGAACTTGCACACTCTTGCAAAGAAGAAGCATGTCATGGGCATACAGGGCATCAAGTTCAAGAAGGATCACTTATGCGGTGCCTGTGAAGCAGGAAAGATGACGAGGGCCAAGCATCCCTCGAAGACAATCATGACAATGACTCAACCCTTCGAACTGCTCCACATGGACCTCTTCGGTCCCACTCACTACTCAACTCTTACTACTACTGGTTGTCTCTATGGCTTTGTCATCGTTGATGATTATTCAAGATATACTTGGGTGCATATAATCCTCTACAAGACTGAAGTGCAGGATGTCTTCAGACGCTTCGCCAATCGAGCCATGAACAACTATGGCGTCAAGATCAAGCACATCAGAAGTGACAATGGCACTGAATTCAAGAACACTGGCCTTGACACTTATCTTGATACTTTGGGCATCACTCATGAATTCTCAGCTCCGTACACGCCGCAGCAGAATGGCATCGTGGAAAGCAAGAACAGAACACTTATTGAGATGGCCCGGACGATGCTTGATGAATACAAGACTCCAAGAAAGTTCTGGCCTGAAGCCATTGATACTGCATGCCATATCATCAACCTTATTTATCTTCACAAGATTCTGAACAAGACATCCTATGAGATCCTTACTGGCAAGAAGCCAAATGTCAGTTACTTCAGAGTATTTGGTGCTAGGTGCTGGATCAAGGATCCACATCACACTTCAAAATTTGCACCGAAAGCACATGAAGGTTTTATGCTTGGATATGGAAAGGATTCGCACTCCTACAGAGTCTTCATCCTCTTTCACTATAAAGTGGTTGAAACTGTGGATGTGCGGTTCGATGAGACTACGGCTCACAAAGAGAGCACCTGCCAAATGTGCTAGATGAAGTTCCATCCAGTGAAACCATCAAACTCATGGGAACTGGAGAAATCATACCGTCTGAAGCTCAGCCTGAAGAGGAACTCATCATCTCTGCACTAGATCAACCTGAAGACAATGCTCAGCCTGACGACAATCCTTCTAACAATGACAATGATCAGCAAGAGCAAAATCTTTGTCCTGTTCATCCTCGTGTTGCAAATGAAGTACAGATTGAGAGAATAATTGATAGCATCAATGCACCAGGTCCACTCACTCGTTCAAGGGCAACACAACTAGAAAATTTATGTGGGCACTTCACATTCGTCTCAATATCTGAACCCAAGAAAGTTGATGCAGCCTTCATGGAACTTGAATGGATTCAAGCAATGCAAGAAGAGCGTCAACAGTTTGAGTTGAATAATGTATGGGAACTAGTCAAGCGTCCTGATCCTCGTAAGCACAATATCATAGACACTAAATGGGTGTATCGCAGCAAACAAGATGAGCATGGTCAAGTTGTCAGAAACAAAGCTCGTCTCGTTGCTCAAGGATACACTCAAGTTGAAGGAATTGACTTCGATGAAACATTTTCTCCTGTGGCTAGGCTTGAATCTATACGCATACTACTGGCCTATGCAAATCATCATAACATTCTTCTGTATCAAATGGATGTGAAGAGCGCTTTTCTAAATGGCAAGATTGAAGAAGAAGTGTATGTTGCACAACCGCCTGGCTTTGAAGATCCAAAACATCTTGACATGGTCTACAAGCTCAACAAGGCACTGTATGGCCTTAAACAAGCCCCTCAAGCTTGGTATGACACACTCAAAGACTTCCTGAAGAGCAAAGGCTTCAAACCTAGTTCCCTGGATCCCACTCTCTTCACGAAGACAAATGATGGTGAACTGTTTGTGTGCCAAATATATGTGGATGACATTATCTTCGGCTGCACTAACCAGAAATATAGTGAAGAGTTTGGATATATGATGCAAGAGCAATATCAAATGTCCATGATGGGTGAGCTGAAGTTCTTCCTTGGTATTCAATACGACAGCAATGCAACGACATCTTCATATCTCAAGGGAAATACCTCAAAGATTGCCTGAAGAAATTTGGAATGCAAGACTGCAAAGGCTACATGACGCCAATGCCAGCAAAACACCATTTGGGTCCCGACGACAATGGTAAAGAGTTCGATCAAAAGGTATACTGCTCCATGATTGGTTCTTTGCTTTATTTATGTGCATCTAGGCCCGATATCATGCTTATTGTTTGCATGTGTGCCCGGTTCCAAGCAGCACCAAAGGAATCACATCACTTAGCTGTGAAGCGAATTCTTAGATATTTGGCTCACACCCCAACACTAGGATTGTGGTATCCAAAGGGCTTAGAGTTTGATCTAGTTGGATTCTCGGATGCTGATTATGCTGGTGACAAGGTGGATCGCAAGTCTACATCAGGCACATGTCATTTTCTGGGACGATCACTTGTATGTTGGTCTTCATAGAAGCAGAACTGTGTATCTCTCTCCACTACTGAATCTGAATACATTGCCGCTGGATCTTGCTACGCTCAGCTTCTATGGATGAAGCAAACACTCAAAGACTATGGCATTCATCTGAAGCAAGTGCCACTCTACTGCGACAACGAGAGCGCCATCAAGATTGCTAACAACCCAGTTCAGCACTCAAAGACAAAGCACATTGAAATTCGTCATCATTTTCTCAGAGATCATGTTATGAAGGAAGATATTGATATCATACACATCAACACTGAAGAGCAATTGGCAGATATCTTCACAAAGCCCTTGGATGAGAAGAGGTTTTGCAAGTTATGATGTGAGCTAAATATCTTGGAATCCTCAAATGTCCTGTGATCAGGCACACTTCCTAACACCTGTGCATGTTGATGACTTAGATGTGCAACACACGAAGTAATGTATGTCTTCAATCAATGAAGACTTGCATTCTGAGTGTGAATACATTAACATGGAATTTTACTTCAGAGCGCCAGATAGTTGTGCGCCGTGTCTAGGTCTAATACTTCCTATATGGTGGGTAACGCCACCACCAAATTCTTCCCCAAGAAGTGTTTCTCACATGGCGTTACATTTGCAAAGTCTTCGCTTTCTGTTTGTCTTCAATGTTAACATGACCTCATGTTTATCTTCAACGTACTGATTTGGTTTCTGTCCTCTACAACATTCACTTATAGCTATGGCTTATTGCTAAATCTTTTGAACTAAGTGAATGTGATCGGACCCTAACCCCTATATGCTTCTTTCCTAAGTCTATCTATCCAAATCATATGCATTCTATTGACACTGTCAAAATGTCTCTCTGCATCCTTGTCAGCAGAAGACACAGAGACAAACATTAATCCGTTTTCAATGCTAAATGCTTCCACCTGAAACCCGGAGAAGTGGAACGACCACCCGACAATCCAGGCGTGCGTGGGAACATGGAACAACCTCCGATGTGTTGCATGATAGCCATGTGTCCTTCAGATGTGAACCGCCAGGGGCACCTGTGTAATAACACTGTGCCGTCCCTATCCATATAAATACACGCCTCACCACAGTCATTATCCTTTCTTCCACTCTCGCACAAACCCTAGCGCCACCGCTAGCCCTCAACAACGCTGGTGACGAAGCGCTTAGCTGCCGCGACCTCACCGACGTCGTCCTCACGCTAGCCGTGGACATCATCTTCTCTGCCGTCGCCGTAGGTGTCCTCCGTCGCCAAGTTAGGGCATGGAAGATCGAACTGCTCGGCCTCCTCTCCCACTCTGTCTAGCAGTTTCTCGTGTGGTAAATAAAACCTCCTTTTTACAATCTCTTCGATCCGATAGATTCATCCTTTTCTACCACAAGCAGTTTCTGTTCACACAAGTTGGATCTATTTCATACTGCATCTCATAATATGCCTAGTATGTTCACTTATGCTTCACAAAGTAGTTAGATTCCTCACTTGTACTTATTCGTGGATTCGTACAAATCTGGAACCAACTCTCTATCTATGAGTGAATGTCTTCGTACTATGAGGTCAATGCCTTCTAAACTGATTTATCTTCAAAATCTTATGAGAACGCATATGACCTCTTCCCCTTCCCTCGCACCTTAATGCTGTCACAGGTACATGTCCGTGGGGAATCCCTTGGTTCTCATAGTCTGCATTCATTTGCAGAATTCTTACAGCATCATATAAATTCTCCTGAAGCCAGTTCTTGTCTGACCAGTAGACGGAAGACTTTGACAGTTTTGAAGCCTTTCAGTCTAAACTTCATGGCACCAGAAAAATCTGCAAGGAAGGGTGGCAGACAGCATCGTGGTAACATCTCAAGAGATCTGCCTCCTGACCACTATGAGTTGTACAAGACAGATCCGAAGGAGGACTACAATCAACAGAAAACTCGAATCCAATGGATTCGAAGATATTGGGCAGAACAATGGTTCAAGTACAGGTTCGTGACCCAGGAGTATGCTGAGAAGAATGCCATCAAGCGACCATGGGGAGACATCCTATACAAAAATCTTCAACCTAGGTCCAGAGCTGAAGCCATTGAACAAGGCTTCTATCCCTGCATGGTCCGTGGACCACAGCCTGCAGATGCAGACCCATCGTCATTGCTATGGTGTTGTGACGACAATCTGTTCAAGCGCAGCCTTCAGTTTGCCAGGAACTCGGCCAAAGAAAACAAGAAGTCGCGAGGATTAGACTTCAATCCAGGTCCCTCTACTCCTTGTGCCGATGGCTCACGCGAAGCTGAACCCAATCTTGTTGGGCCCTTCTACAACCTGGAAGGTCTCATCACTCATATTATGGTTCAAGGGGCAGTCGTGGATCAACTTGCAGACGACGTTGAATCTGACGAAGCGCCTGCACCACCGAAGCCAAAGAAGCTGAAGAAGCCTAAAGCTTCGAAGCCTGCCCCTGCACCAAAGGTTTCACGGGTGAAGCCTCTGGCCACTGCACCTCCTGAACACAGTGTGGAGTCTGAAGATCTGTCACGAATGTCCAAGCCCTCCAAAGTGAAGATGCCCATGCAACCCACCAGGCAAGCACTGACCCCTGCTGCTGTTATGCGAAATGATAATGACGCCATTGATCTATCCAGCAACGACGATCTTGGCAATGACGCTCTTGAGCAGTTGATCAAGAGCAAGCAAGAGGCAGAAATCTTCAATGACCTTCCTCTCTTTGATGTTGAAATCATCAACACATTCATTGATGAGTGGTTTGACACCCCAAATGTTAGCTTTGATGATCTTCAGCTTCCCATTGGCCTCAGCGTCGCCTTCCATGGAGCCATTGTTGCTGAGCTGGCTCTAGCTCAGAAGATTGTTGAGCTGAAGCATAAGATAGATTATGAAAAGGCTTAGTTCAAGAATGTCACATCCCTAGCTTCTGGTGCTGTCTAGTGTTTGCATCTTGCTTGCATCATGTTTAAATTTTTGAAACTTGAACTGAGGAAATTTGGAAGCCTCAAAACCCTAAATAAAAGAAGGGCAAAAACCCTAAAATCTCATTCATTGTTCCAAAATGCTCTTCTTAGATGTTTAATATTTCTGGCAAGGGTTTTGATCCAAACCAAAAATAATGAACATTTTAAAAGGATTTATTTTTGGGACTTTGAATTTAAATCATTAGCTATTTGAATTTCAATTATATTCATATAATTAGAATATAATTTCAAATACCCCTAAAATATTTTATGAGCTTTTGGAAAAGTCCATCTCGCAAAATAAAAATATTCAGAGGAGTTTTTGGCATTGTTTGAATTATTTTAAATTCAAAACAGTGGCAAAACAAATTTTAAAAAAATAAAACAGAACAGAAATATAAAAAAAAGAGCAGAAGCCTACCTCGCGCTCACCTGGTAGCCAAACCGGCCCAGCACTGCAGCTGGCCGGCCCAGCCCGTCACCGCTACCCCCCTGTCGTCTTCCTCCCTGCCAGGAGGACGGGCACGCGCCCGGCGCGCGCGGCCACGCGCCCCGGCCACCTCCTCCTTGCCTGGCTGCCTCCTCCTCCGCCTGGACGCCTCTGGGAGACGCCACGCACCCCCCCTCGACCCTCTCTCACTCTCCCGTATCTCTCCCTCCGTCCCTATCCTCTCCTCTGCTCTCTCTCCCTCTCTGCTCGAGCGGAGCTCGTCGCCACCGACGCCGTTCGCCGCGGCCACAGCCACCCCCTCGCTCCCTCTCCGCATCCCTGAGCTCCGTCCCGACCCCATGGAGCTGCACACCGACGCACGCGACCAGAGGAGGCCCCAGTCGACCGGAGTGTCGTCGTCTTCATCTCCGGTGCCCGGAGATCGCCGCCGTAAATTCGCGTCGTCTAGAGCTTCCCGGACCTCGTCGTCGACTCTGCTAGTCCCTACGTGAGCCACTCTCCATTTTCCCCCTGGAATCCCCGTCGTTCCCCTCCCCTAGCTAGCTTCCCCACCTCCGCCGAGGCTCGCCGCCGCCATGGTCAACGAGCTCCGCGCTCGTGAGCTCGGCCGCTCGCCCGAGCATCACCAGCGTGCTCACCGCGCTCCTGCGAACCCGAAACACCCACGGGTGCTCCCTGCCATGCCCTATAGCGCCATCTCCGCTGTTGCCCGAACTCCGGCCGCCGCCTTTGAGCTCACCGCCGTCGATATAGATCGCCCCCGGCATAACTGACCGCACCACTCGACGCGCGGGATCTTCAGCGTCACGTAGATGCCCTCCGCCGGCCATTTGGTCGCCGGAGGAGGAATTATGACCCCCTCCGCCGTCTCGGGCTTCACCGGCGACGAGCCGTGGACCAAGTCCGGCGGGTTTGACCCCAGTTGGATGCCCCTGACTCAATGACAGGTGGGGCCCAGCCCTGTTAGTTAATTAGGATTAGTACTAATTAAATTAGTTAAACTAATTACCCCTGCTGACACTGACAGTGGGCCCCGTGGCTATTAACTTGATTAGTTAGAGTTAATTAACTCTGTTAGTCACCTAAGTCACTGACCAGTGGGCCCCACTGGTCAGGTTTGACTCGGACCAGCCCCTGTTGACCTGCTGACATCATGCCAACGTCATGCTGACGCAGTAATGTTTTCTGGATTTAATTTAATTCTGAAAATTCCAGAAAATAGCTAAAACTTCAATAATTCATAGAAAATCAACCGTAACTCCAAATGAAATAATTTATATATGAAAAATTATCAGAAAAATTCATGGAATCCATCTGTACCATTTTCGTGCATGTTAGAACAACTTATAGCTGCTGTATAGCACAAATCAATTAAATGGCATTTGAATAATCACATATGGAGTTTGAATTTGAATCTTGTATTCAAACCAACTTCATTTAATCTGTTGCTAGTTGCATTAGCTCAAACACATTCATATTGCCATGTCATGAGCATGCATCATATTGTGCATTGCATTGATTGTATTTCTTCTTTGTTGCCGGTATCTGTTCCCTCCCGGTAGACGATGTTCCGACGTTGTGATCGTTGACACTGATGAAGACTCAATGTTATCTTCAGAAGTGCCAGGCAAGCAAAACCCCCTTGTTCATTCCGATACAATCCTACTCTCTCGCCCTGCTCTCTTTTAATGCATTAGGACAACACCGATTCATCTGTTACTTGCTGCGGTAGCTGAACCCCTTTATCCTTTGCATGACCTGTCATTGCCACAGTAAATAGATGAAACCCACTAGCATGAGTAGGAGTTGTTTGAGCCCTGATGTGCCTACTCATTCATGCTTGCTTGTCATGCCTGCTACTGCTTAGAGTTGAGTCAGGTCTGATTCATCGGGGATGAATCAGAGGCGTGTGAACATGTCCTACTGTGTGTGAGCTAAGTGTGTGAACACGATTTGGTAAAGGTAGTGGTGAGAGGCCATGTAGGAGTACATGGTGGGTTGTCTCATTGCAGCCGTCCTCAGGAACTGAGTTCTGTGTTTGTGATCCATGAACAGTTACTACCACACATTGGGTTCCGGTAACTCGACCCCTCTCGACTTATTAGTCAACATGATCTCTGTCCAGGAGTTGCAACTAGTTTCTGGTGTTTGTAGGTAGTGTTAGTAGTCTACCAAGTGGCACCCGGTATAGGTGGGCTTGGGACAGACTAGGCACAGTGGCACGGTGTACCAAGCGTACATCCACTCGTCGAGGTGGGCTTGGGAACCCTGCACACATCGTTTGGGGCCGTGAGCGACACCCCGGCCGGATCTCCTTGCGGATGGAACCCGAATAGGCGATAAACCTGGACGAGAGACTTGTATGGTTAGTCAGGTCGTGGCTGACTCCCTCGCCCGGCTTCCGCTTGAAGGTTGCCGAGGTACATGACGTGTACAGGGCGATAAGTGGCGAAAGCGTGTGTGAAGAAGTACACCCCTGCAGGGTTATCATTATCTATTCGAATAGCCGGATTCCTCGGATATGGAAACTTGGGCCCCTTGCATAGTTCATAGACAAGTGGAAGTGGATACTCTAAAATATGCAAGATAAGCGTGAGTGCTATGGATGGCGTTCTCGTAGGGAGACGGGAGCGGATCCATAGTGGTGTATTGATATGGTGAATATGTGGACTCGTGTGCGCCACCTCAAAAGAGTTGCTTGCAGTCGTAATTCAGGATAGCCACCGAGTCAAAGCTGGCTTGCTGCAGTTACACCCCACCACCCCCTTGTTGATAATGATGCATATGTAGTTAGATCTGATGTAAGTCTTGCTGGGTACATTTGTACTCACGTTGCTTAATTTATGTTTTTGCAGAGAGACTTCAGTCTCGCTAGTAGTACTGCGTGGACTTCGACGTTTAGCTTGTTACCTCAGCTACGATCTTGTGCCCTCGGCAGGATCTGGTAGATAGTCAGGCTTCTCAGCCTTTTTCATTTATAGTTGTCTGTACTCAGACATGTTAAGCTTCCGCTTGTGCTTTGACTTGTATGCTCTGATTGTTGGGTCATGAGACCCATGTTTGTAATATCTCGCTCCTCGGAGCCTATTGAATAAACTACTTGAGTCGTAGAGTCACGTTGTGATGCCATGTTGTATTTGCACATATCGAGCATATTGTGTGTATGTTATTGAAATGCTTGGTATGTGTGGGATCTGACAACCTAGTTGTTTATCCTTGGTAGCCTCTCTTACCGGGAAATGTCTCCTAGTGTTTCCACTGAGCCATGGTAGCTTGCTACTACTCCGGAACACTTAGGCTGGCCGGCATGTGTCCTTCTTTGTTCCCGTGTCTGTCCCTTCGGGGAAATGTCACGCGATGAATACCGGAGTCCTGTTAGCCCGCTGTAGCCCGGTTCACCGGAGTCCTGCTAGCCCAGTTCTACAGCCTGGATTCACTCGCTGATGACCGACACGTTCGATGCTGGGTCATGAATGCCTGTCCCTGTAAGTTTGTGCCACTTTGGGTTTACGACTAGCCATGTCAGCCCGGGCTCCTTATCATATGGATGCTAGCGACACTATCATATACGTGTGCCAAAAGGCGCAAACGGTCCCGGGCAAAGGTAAGGCGACACCCGTGGGAATACCGTGCGTGAGGCCGCAAAGTGATATGAGGTGTTACATGCTAGATCGATGTGGCATTGAGTCAGGGTCCTGACAAAGAAGCATATGGCCAAGCTCAATGTTGAAGACATTCTGTAACACTCCGGATGTAACTTTCCCTAATTGTACTCCAACTCTTGCCGTTTCCGGCGTTAAGTTATATTTATTTCCTCGGGTTCGGGTTTTGTCTCCGTGTGTTGTTTTCGTTTTCATGCATCTCATATCATGTCATCATGTGCATTGCATTTGCATACGTGTTCATCTCATGCATTCGAGCATTTTCCCCGTTGTCCGTTTTGCATTCCGGCGCTTCGTTCTCCTCCGGTGGTCATTTCTAGCTTTCTTTCATGTGTGGGGATTAAATATTTCCGGATTGGACCGAGACTTGCCAAGCGGCCTTGGTTTACTACCGATAGACCGCCTGTCAAGTTTCGTATTATTTGGACTTCGTTTGATACTCCAACGGTTAACCGAGGGACCGAAAAGGCCTCGTGTGTGTTGCAGCCCAACACCCCTCAAATTTGGCCCAAAACCCACCAAACTCTGCTCCATGTCCTAGAGCGTTCGATCACGATCACGTGGCCAAAAACCTCACCTCATTTGGACTCTCCTAGCTCCACTTATGCCTATATATAACCCCTTCATTTTCGGATCTCGTCTTCCCCCTCGAAACCCTAGTTCTAAAAAAAACAGATCTCCCCCGCGCGCCGGACAACGTCCGCCGGCGCCGGACGTGTCCGACCTCCGCCGCCAGTGCCATGCGGCGCCACCTCATTCGGCCGCGCCCCAGTTCCACATTGCCGCCGCCTCCGAACGACGCGGGCCCGCAGGCCCAGCGCCGGCCCG
>NC_041380.1:203086842-203095243 GCF_002162155.2 Triticum dicoccoides
TCCTCCGCCGGATCCGGCCGGGCCCCGGCGTCCTCTTCCTCCTCCTCCCACGCCGGCCTTCTTCCCCGTCAAGTCCGGCGAGCTGCTGCAGTAACTCCGGCGTGCATCGGGAAGCGTGCGGATCTGGATCCAGATCTGAGAAATTTCATCTCGATTGACTTTTTCGTCCCTAACCCTAGTTTTTTATGCATAATTTGACCGCCCGTAACTTTGCATCCGTAGCTCCGTTTTGGACATATTATATATCAAAATCTTCGCCTCGACGAGTACATCATTTCATCCCATTGCATCATTTTCATTTGCGTTCATCTTGATGCCCAAAATGCTGTTAGAAGGAGGCTTCGTGAGTTAATTGTCAGATCTGCTAGTTCATCTTAGACTTTTGTCATTTTTGCCATGATTATTGTGTGCATGCTATGCCTGTGAGTCCTTCATATGTTTTGTTAAGAATTTTGTCTTGTTTGCAGAGGTGCAACCCATCCATTTTTAGAATGTGTGTGGTGACTTATGCAAGCTTGCAAAGTGAGGCACCCGGTAAATCTGTTTTCAGGGACTTAGTTGTTTTCACTAAGTCTGGGATTATTTAGTTCATGATGCCATATGTTCAGCTTGTTTCCTAGTGATCCGTGCCTCTTTTGAGGATGATCAGTAAAGGAGTTTTGTTAATCATGTTATGCTCTATCCATCCATGTCTTTGTTTGCAATTGTGGAGCACCCTAGCTTGAGTCAATCGAGCTCTACTTTTGCTTCGTGGTGAATCTGGGCAGATCGTCAACTCGTTTGCGATTTTGCCGGCGTTGTTGTAGTTGATCCGTGCATGCTATGCCATTGTTCTTGCCATGTCTAGCTTGTATTTTGTGTCTTCTTTATGGATGTATGCTTTCCTTGCTGTGACTTGCACCATGGTGAGTGCATCGAGCTCGTTTACATGCCTTTGTGAGTTATATTTCAGCATGTCTCAGTTTTCACCAAGTCTGAAAACTGATTGTGTTTTATGCTATGTTCGTGTGCCCGTTAATATATTTTGTGAACCCTTTTGGCCCCATGTCACTTTGGGACTTTTGTTAAGCTTGTTGAGTAGCTTCATGCCATGTTCTTACTTGTCATGTTCAGGTCATGTATCATGTTGTTTTGCTGCTCCGAAGAGGGCTTCGTGATCTGAAATTTCAGACTAGTGTTAATTTCACTAAGTCTGGAATCTGTTTTGCATTTGCGTTTTTTGCCATGCTTGTTTGAACCTCATAATGGATGAATTGGCAGTGGCTCAGTGCTAGTCTTTTGTTAAGCATCTTGTGTGCATCCCTGCCATGTATTTTGTTGTCTTGTTTGGTGGCTGTAGCATGTTCATCTCGTTGCATTTAGATGCCTACTTGCTGTAAATCGCAGACCGGTGTCATATCTTAAAACGCTTGCCATTTCCAAACCGTAACTCCGATTCCAATGATCTTTATATATTTTTCAAGCAATTTCATCCCCTCTATCCAGTGGCACCCTTGGAATTCCAAGTGGAGGCCAGGTTCATGCATTTCCTGTCATATCTTGCATTTTGCATCCCGCATCGCATCCCGCATAGCATATCATCATTTCATCATATTGCTTGGTCTTGCACGTGGTTGATTGTATCCTTGTTGCTTGTTTGTCTTGTTTGGGTAGAGCCGGGAGACGAGTTCGCTACCGAGGAGCCCGTTGAGTTTGCTTGTGAGGATCCAGTCAACTCTGACAACTGTGCAGGCAAGATGATCATACCCTCGAAATCACTACTATCTTTGCTATACTAGTTTGCTCGCTCTTGCTATGCCAATGCTACGATGCCTACCTTTTGCTTGTCAGCCTCCCAATTGCCATGTTGAAAACTCTAACCCACCTTGTCCTAGCAAACCGTTGATTGGCTATGTTACCGCTTTGCTCAGCCCCTCTTATAGCGTTGCTAGTTGCAGGTGAAGATTGGAGGCGTTCCTTGTTGGGACATTTATTTACTTGTTGGGATATCATTATATTGCTATGTTATCTTAATGCATCTATATACTGGGTAAAGGGTGGAAGGCTCGGCCTCTCGCCTAGTGTTTTGTTCCACTCTTGCCGCCATAGTTTCCGTCATATCGGTGTTATGTTCCCGAATTTTGCGTTCCTTACGCGGTTGGGTTATAATGGGAACCCCTTGATAGTTTGCCTTGATTAAAGCTTTTCCAGCAATGCCCAACATTGGTCTTACCATTTGCCACCTAGCCTTTTATTTCCCTCGGGTTCTGCAGACTCAAGGGTCATCTTATTTTACCCCCCCGGGCCAGTGCTCCTCTGAGTGTTGGCCCAAACTAGAGCACCGTGCGGGGCCGTCCCTCGGCAACTTGGGTTACGTTGGCTCCCGTACGCTTAGCTTATCCGGTGTGCCCTGAGAACGAGATATGTGCAGCTCCTATCGGGATTTGTGGGCACAGCGGGTGGTGTTGCTGGTCTTGTTTTAACCTGTCGAATTGTCTTGTTGTACTGGGTTACCGAGTCTGATCGGTGTGTCTCGGGTGGAGGTCTATTCCTTCGTTGACCGTGAGAGCTTGTCATGGGCTAAGTTGGGACCCCCCTACAGGGATTGAACTTTCGAAAGCCATGCCCGCGGTTATGGGCAGATGGGAATTTGTTAATGTCCGGTTGTAGATAACTTAACCTTAATTGATTAAAATGAATCAACCGTGTGTGTTACCGTGATGGCCTCTTCTCGGCGGAGTCCGGGAAGTGGACACGGTGTTGGAGTAATGCTTGCGCAGGTTGCTCTTCTAGATTCTCACTCGCGCCTTGCCTCCTCTTCTCGCTCTCTTTTGCGTACAAGATAGCCACCATATATGCTAGTCGCTGGATGTAGGATTTGCTAGTTTGGGTGAGATATTATGCTTCCCCTGTATCCCCAACACCTGATTGCATAACCGGAAAGGTTCGGGAGTTTCATAGGTGGGAATTCTAGTAGCTCTAGTTCTTCTTCCACGAATATTGGTTTGAGATTGGGATTTCTTACTGATCATTCGTTCTTGATCTGTACCTTGTTGATTTATTTCTCTACCTTAATTCTACGTGGCTTCTCAATTTATGGATATGTGACCATTTGAAGAGAATGCATTCGTTCATTTTATTCGGATGTGAAGACTATATGTTGCAATTTTTTCATTCCGTTGGATTCAGCTTCAATATTTATCTGTCTATGTGCTAATGGTGGTCAACGTCTTCAGGATGGCTCCCGCTAAGAGCACCAGTCAGAACCAGAATCAAGATCCGCCACCACCTCCACCTCCTCCAGAGGCATGGCAAGCTGTGATGGCCGCAACCAATGCAAACACTCAGCTGATCATGCAAATTCTCCAAGAGCGCAATCAAGGCAGTCAAGGGAATCAAGGCAGCAATCAGAGTCACTTTGCTACACTCAACCAGTTCCTTGCTAACGGGCCAAAGACTTTCAGTAATTGTGTTGAGGCAACCGATGCTGATGATTGGCTTGTGGATCTGTGTAAGCATTTCGAGTGCAGTAACGTCAGGCCTGAGGACTTTGTCAAGTTTGCTTCCTTCCAACTCAAAGATCAGGCAGCAGAATGGTTCCAGCAGTACAAGGATTCTAGAGGTGGACGTGTTATCACTTGGGATGATTTCCGTCAAGATTTCCGAGCTCATCACATTCCGCAGAGCGTGGTTGAAAGCAAGCGTGAGGAATTCCGCAATCTGAAGCAAGGCTCTTTGTCTGTCTATGACTACAACAAATTGTTCCAGAAGCTTGCCCGCTTTGCCAAACATGACGTGCCTGATGAGAAGAGCATGATATATCAGTTCAGGGGTGGTCTCAGAGAATATATTCAGCTCGCTCTTGTTCTCTTCGAGCCCTTGAGATACGATGAGTTCTACAACATGGCACTGAAGCAAGAGGCTGCTCAGTTGAGGTGTGATGCTTCCAGGAAGCGAGTCAAAGATGTTACTCCTTCTTCCTCTACTCAAGTGGTCACGCAGCAGAAGTTTTGGCTTCCTCCTCCTCCGTTCCGCCAGCCGTATCAGCAGAAGAGCAAAGGTGGCAGTGGTTCTTCCCACCCACCCAACCCAGGCTTTCAGAACAAGACTTCGTCTCAAGCTCCAAGATCGAGTGCTCCGTATCACCGTCCGCTTTTAGAGGTCACGTGCAACAAGTGCCAACAGAAGGGTCACTATGCCAACAAGTGTTTCAACCAGAGGCGTCTTCCTCCTCCTCCTCCTGTCAGATCGACAAGTACAGTTGTGGTCAAGCATAACCCCAAGCATGCCGAGGTGAATTTGATGAATGCAACTCAGGCAGAGGACTCATCAGATGTGATCATGGGTAACTTTCCAGTTAACTCTTTTCCAGCAAAAGTTCTTTTTGACTCTGGTGCATCGCATTGTTTCATGTCAAGATCATTTGTTTCCAAGCATGACTTCATTTCACAAATGTTGGGTAAACCTATGGGAGTGGTTTCTCCGGCTACGTCTATGAGGGCTACTTCAATAGTTCCGGATGTTTCTATCATGATGGGTGATTTCAAGTTTCTGGCTTCTCCAATGGTTCTTGGTAACTCGGATATTGATCTTATTCTCGGGATGGATTGGCTTTCTAAGCACAAGGCTCAGCTTGATTGTGCAGCTAGACAGATTCAATTGACTCATTTGTCTGAGGATGTAATTGTCTTTGCCGCTCGGGATAATACTATCCGTCTGTTTTCTCTCAATGAGAAGGGTGAATTGGACGCTATTTCGCAAATTCCATTCATTTGCGAATATCAAGACGTCTTTCTAGAAGAGCTCCCAGGAATGCCTCCGCACCGGCCAGTTGAATTCGTTATTGAACTTGAGCCTAGCATGGAACCTGTGTGCAAACGTCCTCACAAGCTCGGACCTGAAGAGTTGAAGGAGCTGAAGAAGCAACTCGATGAGCAAGAAAGATTGGGTCTCATCCGGCCTAGTACTTCTCCGTGGGGTTGTGGTGTTCTTTTTGTGAAGAAGAAGGATGTAACGGACCGACTTTGTGTTGATTACCGTCTAGTGAACAAGAAGACCATCAAGAACAAATACCCATTTCCCAACATCAATGAGCTGTTCGAACAACTCAAAGGTGCCCAAGTATTCTCCAAGCTTGATCTCCGTATGGGTTATCACCAGATTCGCATTCGTGAAGAAGATATTCCCAAGACAGCATTCAGAACAAGCTTTGGTTCATATGAATACACTGTCATGTCTTTTGGCCTCGCCAACGCTCCTCCGACGTTCTCTTGCATGATGAACTTCATCTTTAACGCCTACACCAATGACTTTGTTTTGGTCTATCTCGATGACATTCTGGTTTTCTCGAAGAACAAGGAAGATCATGCCAAGCATTTGCGTTTGGTGCTTGATAAGCTCAGGGAACATCAGTTCTATGCCAAGTTCTCCAAGTGTGAATTTTGGCTCGATGAGGTTCTTTATCTTGGTCATATCATCTCTACCAAGGGCATTTCCGTGAATCCCGAGAAGGTTTCCGCAATTGTGAATTGGGAACCTCCTCAGAATGTGAAGCAACTCCGCAGTTTTCTCGGTCTCGCAAGCTATTGCCAAAGATTCATTGAAAACTTTTCCAAGATCGCGAAGCCTCTCTCAAATCTTCTTCAGAAGCACGTCAAGTACGTTTGGTCTCCGCAGTGCGATATTGCTTTCAAAACTTTGAAAGAGAAATTGATCACTGCTCCAGTTTTGACTCCGCCTGATGAATCCAAGCCGTACGAGGTCTTTTTTGATGCCTCTCTCCAAGGTCTTGGCGCAGTTTTGATGCAAGAGAAGAAAGTTGTTGCTTATACATCTCGCCAGTTGAAGCCTAATGAGAAGAACTACCCCACTCATGATCTCGAGTTGGCGGCAGTTGTGCATGCTCTTTTGACTTGGAGACATCTTCTATTGGGAAGAAAAGTGGACATTTTCACTGATCACAAGAGTCTCAAGTACATCTTCACTCAGCCTAATCTCAACCTAAGGCAAACTCGATGGGTCGAAATGATTCAAGAGTATAATCCGAGTATCGAGTATACTCCAGGCAAGGCTAATGTGATTGCTGACGCTTTGAGCAGAAAGGCCTACTGCAACAGTCTGATTCTCAAGCCTTATCAACCCGAGCTTTGTGAGGCTTTCCGCAAGCTTAATCTGCAAGTTGTTCCTCAAGGTTTCCTCGCCAACCTTCAAGTCTCTCCTACCTTAGAAGACCAGATTCGCCAAGCCCAACTTCTTGATGCTATGGTAAAAAAGGTGAAGATTGGGATTGCCAAGAGTCAGTCCAAGTACAAGTGCTACCGCCTTGATGACAAGGACACTCTCTTCTTCGAGGATCATATTGTTGTGCCCAAAGGTGAACTTCGTAAAGTGATCATGAACGAGGCTCACAATTCTCTCCTCTCCATCCACCCTGGGAGCACGAAGATGTATCAAGACCTCAAGCAAGCTTATTGGTGGACTCGAATGAAGTGCGAGATCGCTCAATTCGTGAATGAATGTGATGTCTGCAGAAGAGTGAAGGCAGAACACCAAAGGCCAGCAGGTCTCCTCCAACCTCTTGCCATTCTAGAATGGAAGTTTGACCACATTGAAATGGACTTCGTGACTGGGTTTCCAAAGTCCAAGCGTGGCAATGATGCTATATTTGTTGTCATCGACAAGCTCACCAAAGTGGCTCATTTTCTGCCTATTAAAGAGTCGATCACTGCAGCTCAATTGGCGGAACTCTATACCTCTCCCATTGTCTCTCTGCATGGTATTCCTCAAGTGATATCTTCAGACCGTGGCATCATTTTTACCTCGAAGTTTTGGGATTCTTTTCAGAAGGCCATGGGCACCAACATCCGCTTCAGCACTGCTTTCCATCCTCAAACAAGCGGTCAAGTCGAGCGTGTCAACCAGATTCTTGAAGATATGCTCAGGGCTTGTGTGATCTCCTTCGGCATGAAGTGGGAGGATTGTCTTCCTTATGCTGAATTCTCCTATAACAACAGTTTTCAAGCAAGTTCGGGCAAGGCCCCTTTTGAAATTCTGTATGGCAGGAAGTGCCGTACCCCTCTCAACTGGTCTGAAACCGGTGAACGTCAGCTACTGGGTAATGACTTAATCACAGAAGCAGAAGAAATGTGCAAAGTCATTCGTGATAACCTCAAAGCAGCCCAATCCCGCCAGAAGAGCTACTATGATAGTAAGCATCATGATTTGGCTTTCGAGATCGGAGATCATGTTTACCTCTATGTCTCTCCTATGAAGGGTACTCGTCGCTTCGGTATCAAAGGGAAGCTTGCCCCTAGATACGTGGGACCTTTCAAGATTGTCAGCAAGAGAGGCGACCTCGCCTATCAACTCGAGCTTCCTTCAAACTTTGCAAATGTTCATGACGTGTTCCATGTCTCTCAGCTTTGAAAGTGCTTCAAGACTCCTGACCGCACCGTCAACTTAGAGGACATTGAGCTCCAAGAAGACCTCTCCTATCGTGAGCACCCAGTTGCTATTCTTGAAGAGACTGAACGCAAGACTCGCAACAAGTCAATCAAATTTCTCAAAGTCAAGTGGTCACACCATTCCTACCGTGAAGCTACCTGCGAACGCGAGGATCACCTCCGTTCTGAGTACCCGGAGTTCTTTCAGTCCTAGATCTTGGGACGAGATCTTTTTGTAGTGGTGGAGTGTTGTAACACCCCGGATGTAACTTTCCCTAATTGTACTCCAACTCTTGCCGTTTCCGGCGTTAAGTTATATTTATTTCCTTGGGTTTGGGTTTTGTCTCCGTGTGTTGTTTTCGTTTTCATGCATCTCATATCATGTCATCATGTGCATTGCATTTGCATACGTGTTCATCTCATGCATTCGAGCATTTTCCCCGTTGTCCGTTTTGCATTCCGGCGCTTCGTTCTCCTCCGGTGATCATTTCTAGATTTCTTTCGTGTGTGGAGATTAAATATTTCCGGATTGGACCGAAACTTGCCAAGCGGCCTTGGTTTACTACCGGTAGACCGCCTGTCAAGTTTCGTATCATTTGGACTTCGTTTGATACTCCAACGGTTAACCGAGGGACCGAAAAGGCCTCGTGTGTGTTGCAGCCCAACACCCCTCAAATTTGGCCCAAAACCCACCAAACTCTGCTCCATGTTCTAGAGCGTCCGATCACGATCGCGTGGCCGAAAACCGCACCTCATTTAGACTCTCCTAACTCCACTTATGCCTATATATAACCCCTCCATTTTCGGATCTCGTCTTCCCCCTCGAAACCCTAGTTCTAAAAAAAAACAGATCTCCCGCGCACGCCGGACAACGTCCGCCGGCGCCGGACGTGTCCGACCTCCGCCGCCAGCGCCACGCGGCGCCACCTCATTCGCCCGCGCCCCAGTTCCACATCGCCGCCGCCTCCGACCGACGCGGG
>NC_041380.1:203095946-203105518 GCF_002162155.2 Triticum dicoccoides
GGCTCTCGAGCCGCTCGCCGCCTCCCTACCGACGTTGCGCCGGTGCCGCACCGCCGCCGCGCGCCAACGCCGGCCGGAGCCCCTCGCCGACCCCGCCGCTCGCCGCCTACGCCGCCGCCGGCCGCCGCCCGCGCCCGGCGCCGCCTCCTCCGCCGGATCCGGTCGGGCCCCGGCGTCCTCTTCCTCCTCCTCCCACGCCGGCCTTCTTCCCCGTCAAGTCCAGCGAGCTGCTGCAGTAACTCCGGCGTGCATCGGGAAGCGTGCGGATCTGGATCCAGATCTGAGAAATTTCATCTCGGTTGACTTTTTCGTCCCTAACCCTAGTTTTTTATGCATAATTTGACCGCCCGTAACTTTGCATCCATAGCTCCGTTTTGGACATATTATATATATCAGAATCTTCGCTTCGACGAGTACATCATTTCATCCCATTGCATCATTTTCATTTGAGTTCATCTTGACGCCCAAAATGCTGTTAGAAGGAGGCTTCATGAGTTAATTGTCAGATCTGCTAGTTCATCTTAGACTTTTGTCATTTTTGCCATGAGTATTGTGTGCATGCTATGCCTGTGAGTCCTTCATATGTTTTGTTAAGAATTTTGTCTTCTTTCCAGAGGTGCAACCCATACATTTTTAGAATGTGTGTGGTGACTTGTGTAAGCTTGCAAAGTGAGGCACCCGGTAAATCTGTTTTCAGGGACTTAGTTGTTTTCACTAAGTCTGGGATTATTTAGTTCATGATGCCATATGTTCAGCTTGTTTCCTAGTGATCCGTGCCTCTTTTGAGGATGATCAGTAAAGGAGTTTTGTTAATCATGTTATGCTCTATCCATCCATGTCTTTGTTTGCGATTGTGGAGCAACCTAGCTTGAGTCAATCAAGCTCTACTTTTGCTTCGTGGTGAATCTGGGCAGATCCTCAACTCGTTTGCGATTTTGCCGGCGTTGTTGTAGTTGATCCGTGCATGCTATGCCATTGTTCTTCCCATGTCTAGCTTGTATTTTGTGTCTTCTTTATGAATGTATGCTTGCCTTGCTGTGACTTGCACCATGGTGAGTGCATCGAGCTTGTTTACATGCTTTGTGAGTTATATTTCAGCATGTCTCACTTTTCACTAAGTCTGAAAACTGATTGTGTTTTATGCTATGTTCGTGTGCCCGTTAATATATTTTGTGAACCCTTTTGGCCCCAGGTCACTTTGGGACTTTTGTTAAGCTTGTTGAGTAGCTCCATGCCATGTTCTTACTTGTCATGTTCAGGTCATGTATCATGTTGTTTTGCTGCTCCGAAGAGGGCTTCGTGATCTGAAATTTCAGACTAGTGTTAATTTCACTAAGTCTGGAATCTGTTTTGCATTTGCGTTTTTTGCCATGCTTGTTTGAACCTCATAATGGATGAATTGGCAGTGGCTCAGTGCTAGTCTTTTGTTAAGCATCTTGTGTGCATCCCTGCCATGTATTTTGTTGTCTTTTTTGGTGGCTGTAGCATGTTCATCTCGTTGCATTTAGATGCCTACTTGCTGTAAATCGCAGACCGGTGTCATATCTTAAAACGCTTGCCATTTCCAAACCGTAACTCCGATTCCAATGATCTTTATATATTTTTCAAGCGATTTCATCCCCTCTATCCAGTGGCACCCTTGGAATTCCAAGTGGAGGCCAGGTTTATGCATTTCCTGTCATATCTTGCATTTTGCATCCCGCATCGCATCCCGCATAGCATATCATCATTTCATCATATTGCTTGGTCTTGCACGTGGTTGATTGTATCCTTGTTGCTTGTTTGTCTTGTTTGGGTAGAGCCGGGAGACGAGTTCGCTACCGAGGAGCCCGTTGAGTTTGCTTGTGAGGATCCAGTCAACTCTGACGACTGTGCAGGCAAGATGATCATACCCTCGAAATCACTACTATCTTTGCTATGCTAGTTTGCTCGCTCTTGCTATGCCAATGCTACGATGCCTACCTTTTGCTTGTCAGCCTCCCAATTGCCATGTTGAAAACTCTAACCCACCTTGTCCTAGCAAACCGTTGATTGGCTATGTTACCGCTTTGCTCAGCCCCTCTTATAGCGTTGCTAGTTGCAGGTGAAGATTGGAGGCGTTCCTTGTTGGGACATTTATTTACTTGTTGGGATATCATTATATTGCTATGTTATCTTAATGCATCTATATACTGGGTAAAGGGTGGAAGGCTCGGCCTCTCGCCTAGTGTTTTGTTCCACTCTTGCCGCCATAGTTTCCGTCATATCGGTGTTATGTTCCCGGATTTTGCGTTCCTTACGCGGTTGGGTTATAATGGGAACCCCCTGATAGTTCGCCTTGATTAAAGCTTTTCCAGCAATGCCCAACATTGGTCTTACCATTTGCCACCTAGCCTTTTATTTCCCTTGGGTTCTGCAGACTCAAGGGTCATCTTATTTTACCCCCCCGGGCCAGTGCTCCTCTGAGTGTTGGCCCAAACTAGAGCACCGTGCGGGGCCGTCCCTCGGCAACTTGGGTTACGTTGGCTCCCGTACGCTTAGCTTAGCCGGTGTGCCCTGAGAACGAGATATGTGCAGCTCCTATCGGGATTTGTGGGCACAACGGGTGGTGTTGCTGGTCTTGTTTTAACCTGTCGAATTGTCTTGTTGTACCGGGTTACCGAGTCTGATCGGTGTGTCTCGGGTGGAGGTCTATTCCTTCGTTGACCGTGAGAGCTTGTCATGGGCTAAGTTGGGACCCCCCTGCAGGGATTGAACTTTCGAAAGCCGTGCCCGCGGTTATGGGCAGATGGGAATTTGTTAATGTCCGGTTGTAGATAACTTAACCTTAATTGATTAAAATGAATCAACCGTGTGTGTTACCGTGATGGCCTCTTCTCGGCGGAGTCCGGGAAGTGGACACGGTGTTGGAGTAATGCTTGCGCAGGTTGCTCTTCTAGATTCTCGCTCGCGCCTTGCCTCCTCTTCTCGCTCTCTTTTGCGTACAAGATAGCCACCATATATGCTAGTCGCTTGCTGCAGCTCCACATATATCTGCCTCATCCATTCCTATAAGCTTAAATAGTCTTGATCGCGAGGGTGCGAGATTGCTGAGTCCCTGTGGCTCACAAATACTATAATTCCAGATGCAGGTCCAGGTGATTCCGCTCCAGGTGACGAGTATGAGCTCAAGTGGGAGTTCGACGAGGACTCTCAGCGCTATTATGTTTCCTTTCCCGATGATCAGTAGTGGTGCCTAGTTGGGGTTCGATTCAGGGCCTTGTCACATGTTGGGTTCTTTTCTAATTTTGGCGCCGTAGTCGGGCCATGAGTGATTGTTTGATGGATGTTATTTATGTACTCTGGTGTGACGTGGCGAGTGTAAGCCAACTATGTATCTCCCCCTTTTATCATATATTACATGGGATGTTGTAATGATTGCCTAACTTGCGACATTGCTTTCTATGCGGTTATGTCTCTAAGTCGTGCCTCGACACGTGGGAGCTATAGCCGCATCAAGGGCGTTTCAAGTTGGTATCAGAGCCTTCCCCGACCTTAGGAGCCCCATTGCTTGATCATTTTTAACAGCCGAGTTGTGTCTAGAAAAATGTTTTGAGTCTTTAGGAATTATATATCGAAGAGCTTAGGAATTCTTTTTACTTCCCAGTCTCCTCATCGCTCTGGTAAGGCATCCTGACGTAGAGTTTTGACTCTTCTCTTCTCAAATTTCACTAATTTTTTTTAGGATCACGCGAGTATCTTGGATTTGTTCCGATGGCTTATGATGAGAATACTGTCTTGGTGCCTCCTGTCAGGGGTTTAGTGGAAGTGTCCCGGGGAGTTGAGCTCTGAGGTGTTGTCATCATAATTTTATCGTTGCAATTCTGGAATACTTGAGATATGTTCGCCGACATCGAAAATCTCTTTTATGCAGTTCGTTGGTGAGATAACCTCGACGCCACCCAGTACTGGGGCAGGAGTTCGAGAGTATCGCCATAACTTGTATAACGGATGCTTTTCGAAGGTTGAGGTAAATGGTTTCCGAAGTTTTCTTGGTTATGTGTTCAAGGATGGATACAGCTGGATGTAGGATTTGCTAGTTTGGGTGAGATATTATGCTTCCCCTGTATCCCCAACACCTGATTGCATAACCGGAAAGGTTCGGGAGTTTCATAGGTGGGAATTCTAGTAGCTCTAGTTCTTCTTCCACGAATATTGGTTTGAGATTGGGATTTCTTACCGATTATTCGTTCTTGATCTGTACCTTGTTGATTTATTTCTCTACCTTAATTCTACGTGGCTTCTCAATTTATGGATATGTGACCATTTGAAGAGAATGCATTCATTCATTTTATTCGAATGTGAAGACTATATGTTGCAATTTTTTCATTCCGTTGGATTCAGCTTCAATATTTATCTGTCTATGTGCTAATGGTGGTCAACCTCTTCAGGATGGCTCCCGCTAAGAGCACCAGTCAGAATCAGAATCAAGATCCGCCACCACCTCCACCTCCTCCAGAGGCATGGCAAGCTGTGATGGCCGCAACCAATGCAAACACTCAGCTGATCATGCAAATTCTCCAAGAGCGCAATCAAGGCAGTCAAGGGAATCAAGGCAGCAATCAGAGTCACTTTGCTACACTCAACCAGTTCCTTGCTAACGGGCCAAAGACTTTCAGTAATTGTGTTGAGGCAACCGATGCTGACGATTGGCTTGTGGATCTGTGTAAGCATTTCGAGTGCAGTAACGTCAGGCCTGAGGACTTTGTCAAGTTCGCTTCCTTCCAACTCAAAGATCAGGCAGCAGAATGGTTCCAGCAGTACAAGGATTCCAGAGGTGGACGTGTTATCACTTGGGATGATTTCCGTCAAGATTTCCGAGCTCATCACATTCCGCAGAGCGTGGTTGAAAGCAAGCGTGAGGAATTCCGCAATCTGAAGCAAGGCTCTTTGTCTGTCTATGACTACAACAAATTGTTCCAGAAGCTTGCCCGCTTTGCCAAACAGGACGTGCCTGATGAGAAGAGCATGATATATCAATTCAGGGGTGGTCTCAGAGAAGATATTCAGCTCGCTCTTGTTCTCTTCGAGCCCTTGAGATACGATGAGTTCTACAACATGACACTGAAGCAAGAGGCTGCTCAGTTGAGGTGTGATGCTTCCAGGAAGCGAGTCAGAGATGTTACTCCTTCTTCCTCTACTCAAGTGGCCAAGCAGCAGAAATTTTGGCTTCCTCCTCCTCCGTTCCGCCAGCCGTATCAGCAGAAGAGCAAAGGTGGCAGTGGTTCTTCCCACCTACCCAACCCAGGCTTTCAGAACAAGACTTCGTCTCAAGCTCCAAGAGCGAGTGCTCCGTATCACCGTCCGCTTTCGGAGGTCACGTGCAACAAGTGCCAACAGAAGGGTCACTATGCCAACAAGTGTTTCAACCAGAGGCGTCTTCCTCCTCCTCCTCCTGCCAGATCGGCAAGTACAGCTGTGGTCAAGCATAACCCCAAGCATGCCAAGGTGAATTTGATGAATGCAGCTCAGGCAGAGGACTCATCAGATGTGATCATGGGTAACTTTCCAGTTAACTCTTTTCCAGCAAAAGTTCTTTTTGACTCTGGTGCATCGCATTGTTTCATGTCAAGATCATTTGTTTCCAAGCATGACTTCATTTCACAAATGTTGGGTAAACCTATGGGAGTGGTTTCTCCGGCTAAGTCTATGAGGGCTACTTCAATAGTTCCGGATGTTTCTATCATGATGGGTGATTTCAAGTTTCTGGCTTCTCCAATGGTTCTTGGTAACTCGGATATTGATCTTATTCTCGGGATGGATTGGCTTTCTAAGCACAAGGCTCAGCTTGATTGTGCAGCTAGACAGGTTCAATTGACTCATTCGTCTGAGGATGTAATTGTCTTTGCCGCTCGGGATAATACTATCCGTCTGTTTTCTCTCAATGAGAAGGGTGAATTGGACGCTATTTCGCAAATTCCATTCATTTGCGAATATCAAGACGTCTTTCTAGAAGAGCTCCCAGGAATGCCTCCGCACCGGCCAGTTGAATTCGTTATTGAACTTGAGCCTAGCACGGAACCTGTGTGCAAACGTCCTTACAAGCTCGGACCTGAAGAGTTGAAGGAGCTGAAGAAGCAACTCGATGAGCAAGAAAGATTGGGTCTCATCCGGCCTAGTACTTCTCTGTGGGGTTGTGGTGTTCTTTTTGTGAAGAAGAAGGATGGAACGGACCGACTTTGTGTTGATTACCGTCTAGTGAACAAGAAGACCATCAAGAACAAATACCCATTTCCCAACATCAATGAGCTGTTCGAACAACTCAAAGGTGCCCAAGTATTCTCCAAGCTTGATCTCCGTATGGGTTATCACCAGATTCGCATTCGTGAAGAAGATATTCCCAAGACAGCATTCAGAACAAGCTTTGGTTCATATGAATACACTGTCATGTCTTTTGGCCTCGCCAACGCTCCTCCGACGTTCTCTCGCATGATGAACTTCATCTTTAACGCCTACACCAATGACTTCGTTTTGGTCTATCTCGATGACATTCTGGTTTTCTCGAAGAACAAGGAAGATCATGCCAAGCATTTGCGTTTGGTGCTTGATAAGCTCAGGGAACATCAGTTCTATGCCAAGTTCTCCAAGTGTGAATTTTGGCTCGATGAGGTTCTTTATCTTGGTCATATCATCTCTACCAAGGGCATTTCCGTGAATCCCGAGAAGGTTTCCGCAATTGTGAATTGGGAACCTCCTCAGAACGTGAAGCAACTCCGCAGTTTTCTCGGTCTCGCAAGCTATTGCCGAAGATTCGTTGAAAACTTTTCCAAGATCGCGAAGCCTCTCTCAAATCTTCTTCAGAAGCACGTCAAGTACGTTTGGTCTCCGCAGTGCGATATTGCTTTCAAAACTTTGAAAGAGAAATTGATCACTGCTCCAGTTTTGACTCCGCCTGATGAATCCAAGCCGTACGAGGTCTTTTGTGATGCCTCTCTCCAAGGTCTTGGCGCAGTTTTGATGCAAGAGAAGAAAGTTGTTGCTTATACATCTCGCCAGTTGAAGCCTAATGAGAAGAACTACCCCACTTATGATCTCGAGTTGGCGGCAGTTGTGCATGCTCTTTTGACTTGGAGACATCTTCTATTGGGAAGAAAAGTGGACATTTTCACTGATCACAAGAGTCTCAAGTACATCTTCACTCAGCCTAATCTCAACCTAAGGCAAACTCGATGGGTCGAAATGATTCAAGCGTATAATCCGAGTATCGAGTATACTCCAGGCAAGGCTAATGTGATTGCTGACGCTTTGAGCAGAAAGGCCTACTGCAACAGTCTGATTCTCAAGCCTTATCAACCTGAGCTTTGTGAGGCTTTCCGCAAGCTTAATCTGCAAGTTGTTCCTCAAGGTTTCCTCGCCAACCTTCAAGTCTCTCCTACCTTAGAAGACCAGATTCGCCAAGCCCAACTTCTTGATGCTATGGTAAAAAAGGTGAAGATTGGGATTGCCAAGAGTCAGTCCAAGTACAAGTGCTACCGCCTTGATGACAAGGACACTCTCTTCTTCGAGGATTGTATTGTTGTGCCCAAAGGTGAACTTCGTAAAGTGATCATGAACGAGGCTCACAATTCTCTCCTCTCCATCCAACCTAGGAGCACGAAGATGTATAAGGACCTCAAGCAAGCTTATTGGTGGACTCGAATGAACCGCGAGATCGCTCAATTCGTGAATGAATGTGATGTCTGCAGAAGAGTGAAGGCAGAACACCAAAGGCCAGCAGGTCTCCTCCAACCTCTTGCCATTCCAGAATGGAAGTTTGACCACATTGAAATGGACTTCGTGACTGGGTTTCCAAAGTCCAAGTGTGGCAATGATGCTATATTTGTTGTCATCGACAAGCTCACCAAAGTGGCTCATTTTCTGCCTATTAAAGAGTCGATCACTGCAGCTCAATTGGCGGAACTCTATACCTCTCGCATTGTCTCTCTGCACGGTATTCCTCAAGTGATATCTTCAGACCGTGGCAGCATTTTTACCTCGAAGTTTTGGGATTCTTTTCAGAAGGCCATGGGCACCAACATCCGCTTCAGCACTGCTTTCCATCCTCAAACAAGCGGTCAAGTCGAGCGTGTCAACCAGATTCTTGAAGATATGCTCAGGGCTTGTGTGATCTCCTTCGGCATGAAGTGGGAGGATTGTCTTCCTTATGCTGAATTCTCCTATAACAACAGTTTTCAAGCAAGTTCGGGCAAGGCCCCTTTTGAAATTCTGTATGGCAGGAAGTGCCGTACCCCTCTCAACTGGTCTGAAACCGGTGAACGTCAGCTACTGGGTAATGACTTAATCACAGAAGCAGAAGAAATGTGCAAAGTCATTCGTGATAACCTCAAAGCAGCCCAATCCCGCCGGAAGAGCTACTTTGATAGTAAGCATCGCGATTTGGCTTTCGAGATCGGAGATCATGTTTACCTCTGTGTCTCTCCTATGAAGGGTACTCGTCGCTTCGGTATCAAAGGGAAGCTTGCCCCTAGATACGTGGGACCTTTCAAGATTGTCAGCAAGAGAGGCGACCTCGCCTATCAACTCGAGCTTCCTTCAAACTTTGCAAATGTTCATGACGTGTTCCATGTCTCTCAGCTTTGAAAGTGCTTCAAGACTCCTGACCGCACCGTCAACTTCGAGGACATTGAGCTCCAAGAAGACCTCTCCTATCGTGAGCACCCAGTTGCTATTCTTGAAGAGACTGAACGCAAGACTTGCAACAAGTCAATCAAATTTCTCAAAGTCAAGTGGTCACACCATTCCGACCGTGAAGCTACCTGGGAACGCGAGGATCACCTCTGTTCTGAGTACCCGGAGTTCTTTCAGTCCTAGATCTCGGGACGAGATCTTTTCGTAGTGGTGGAGTGTTGTAACACCCCGGATGTAACTTTCCCTAATTGTACTCCAACTCTTGCTGTTTCCGGCGTTAAGTTATATTTATTTCCTCGGGTTCAGGTTTTGTCTCCGTGTGTTGTTTTTGTTTTCATGCATCTCATATCATGTCATCATGTGCATTGCATTTGCATACGTGTTCATTTCATGCATTCGAGCATTTTCCCCGTTGTCCGTTTTGCATTCCGGCGCTTCGTTCTCCTCCGGTGATCATTTCTAGCTTTTTTTCGTGTGTGGGGATTAAATATTTCCGGATTGGACCGAAACTTGCCAAGCGGCCTTGGTTACTACCGGTAGACCGCCTGTCAAGTTTCGTATCATTTGGACTTCGTTTGATACTCCAACGGTTAACCGAGGGACCGAAAAGGCCTCGTGTGTGTTGCAGCCCAACACCCCTCAAATTTGGCCCAAAACCCACCAAACTCTGCTCCATGTCCTAGAGCGTTCGATCACGATCGCCTGGCCGAAAACCGCACCTCATTTGGACTCTCCTAGCTCCACTTATGCCTATATATCACCCCTCCATTTTCGGATCTCGTCTTCCCCCTCGAAACCCTAGTTCTAAAAAAACAGATCTCCCCCGCGCGCCGGACAACGTCCGCCAGCGCCGGACGTGTCCGACCTCCGCCGCCAGCGCCACGCGGCGCCACCTCATTCGCCCGCGCCCCAGGTCCACATCGCCG
>NC_041380.1:203106165-203147365 GCF_002162155.2 Triticum dicoccoides
CGCCCGGCGCCGCCTCCTCCGCCGGATCCGGCCGGGCCCCGGCGTCCTCTTCCTCCTCCTCCCACGCCGGCCTTCTTCCCCGTCAAGTCCGGCGAGCTGCTGCAGTAACTCCGGCGTGCATCGGGAAGCGTGCGGATCTGGATCCAGATCTGAGAAATTTCATCTCGATTGACTTTTTCGTCCCTAACCCTAGTTTTTATGCATAATTTGACCGCCCGTAACTTTGCATCCGTAGCTCCGTTTTGGACATATTATATATCAAAATCTTCGCCTCGACGAGTACATCATTTCATCCCATTGCATCATTTTCATTTGCGTTCATCTTGATGCCCAAAATGCTGTTAGAAGGAGGCTTCGTGAGTTAATTGTCAGATCTGCTAGTTCATCTTAGACTTTTGTCATTTTTGCCATGATTATTGTGTGCATGCTATGCCTGTGAGTCCTTCATATGTTTTGTTAAGAATTTTGTCTTGTTTGCAGAGGTGCAACCCATCCATTTTTAGAATGTGTGTGGTGACTTATGCAAGCTTGCAAAGTGAGGCACCCGGTAAATCTGTTTTCAGGGACTTAGTTGTTTTCACTAAGTCTGGGATTATTTAGTTCATGATGCCATATGTTCAGCTTGTTTCGTAGTGATCCGTGCCCCTTTTGAGGATGATCAGTAAAGGAGTTTTGTTAATCATGTTATGCTCTATCCATCCATGTCTTTGTTTGCAATTGTGGAGCACCCTAGCTTGAGTCAATCAAGCTCTACTTTTGCTTCGTGGTGAATCTGGGAAGATCGTCAACTCGTTTGCGATTTTGCCGGCGTTGTTGTAGTTGATCCGTGCATGCTATGCCATTGTTCTTGCCATGTCTAGCTTGTATTTTGTGTCTTCTTTATGGACGTATGCTTGCCTTGCTGTGACTTGCACCATGGTGAGTGCAACGAGCTCGTTTACATGCCTTCGTGAGTTATATTTCAGCATGTCTCAGTTTTCACCAAGTCTGAAAACTGATTGTGTTTTATGCTATGTTCGTGTGCCCGTTAATATATTTTGTGAACCCTTTTGGCCCCAGGTCACTTTGGGACTTTTGTTAAGCTTGTTGAGTAGCTCCATGCCATGTTCTTACTTGTCATGTTCAGGTCATGTATCATGTTGTTTTGCTGCTCTGAAGAAGGCTTCGTGATCTGAAATTTCAGACTAGTGTTAATTTCACTAAGTCTGGAATCTGTTTTGCATTTGCGTTTTTTGCCATGCTTGTTTGAACCTCATAATGGATGAATTGGCAGTGGCTCAGTGCTAGTCTTTTGTTAAGCATCTTGTGTGCATCCCTGCCATGTATTTTGTTGTCTTGTTTGGTGGCTGTAGCATGTTCATCTCGTTGCATTTAGATGCCTACTTGCTGTAAATCGCAGACCGGTGTCATATCTTAAAACGCTTGCCATTTCCAAACCGTAACTCCGACTCCAATGATCTTTATATCTTTTCAAGCGATTTCATCCCCTCTATCCAGTGGCACCCTTGGAATTCCAAGTGGAGGCCAGGTTCACGCATTTTCTGTCATATCTTGCATTTTGCATCCCGCATCGCATCCCGCATAGCATATCATCATTTCATCATATTGCTTGGTCTTGCACGTGGTTGATTGTATCCTTGTTGCTTGTTTGTCTTGTTTGGGTAGAGCCGGGAGACGAGTTCGCTACCGAGGAGCCCGTTGAGTTTGCTTGTGAGGATCCAGTCAACTCTGACAACTGTGCAGGCAAGATGATCATACCCTCGAAATCACTACTATCTTTGCTATGCTAGTTTGCTCGCTCTTGCTATGCCAATGCTACGATGCCTACCTTTTGCTTGTCAGCCTCCCAATTGCCATGTTGAAAACTCTAACCCACCTTGTCCTAGCAAACCGTTGATTGGCTATGTTACCGCTTTGCTCAGCCCCTCTTATAGCGTTGCTAGTTGCAGGTGAAGATTGGAGGCGTTCCTTGTTGGGACATTTATTTACTTGTTGGGATATCATTATATTGCTATGTTATCTTAATGCATCTATATACTGGGTAAAGGGTGGAAGGCTCGGCCTCTCGCCTAGTGTTTTGTTCCACTCTTGCCGCCATAGTTTCCGTCATATCGGTGTTATGTTCCCGGATTTTGCGTTCCTTACGCGGTTGGGTTATAATGGGAACCCCTTGATAGTTCGCCTTGATTAAAGCTTTTCCAGCAATGCCCAATATTGGTCTTACCATTTGCCACCTGGCCTTTTCTTTCCCTTGGGTTCTGCAGACTCAAGGGTCATCTTATTTTACCCCCCCGGGCCAGTGCTCCTCTGAGTGTTGGCCCAAACTAGAGCACCGTGCGGGGCCGTCCCTCGGCAACTTGGGTTACGTTGGCTCCCGTATGCTTAAATTATCCGGTGTGCCTTGAGAACGAGATATGTGCAGCTCCTATCGGGATTTGTCGGCACAGCGGGTGGTGTTGCTGGTCTTGTTTTAACCTGTCGAATTGTCTTGTTGTACCGGGTTACCGAGTCTGATCGGTGTGTCTCGGGTGGAGGTCTATTCCTTCGTTGACCGTGAGAGCTTGTCATGGGCTAAGTTGGGACCCCCCTACAGGGATTGAACTTTCGAAAGCCGTGCCCGCGGTTATGGGCAGATGGGAATTTGTTAATGTCCGGTTGTAGATAACTTAACCTTAATTGATTAAAATGAATCAACCGTGTGTGTTACCGTGATGGCCTCTTCTCGGCGGAGTCCGGGAAGTGGACACGGTGTTGGAGTAATGCTTGCGCAGGTTGCTCTTCTAGATTCTCGCTCGCGCCTTGCCTCCTCTTCTCGCTCTCTTTTGCGTACAAGATAGCCACCATATATGCTAGTCGCTTGCTGCAGCTCCACATATATCTGCCTCATCCATTCCTATAAGCTTAAATAGTCTTGATCGCGAGGGTGCGAGATTGCTGAGTCCCTGTGGCTCACAAATACTATAATTCCAGATGCAGGTCCAGGTGATTCCGCTACAGGTGACGAGTACGAGCTCAAGTGGGAGTTCAACGAGGACTCTCAGCGCTATTATGTTTCCTTTCCCGATGATCAGTAGTGGTGCCTAGTTGGGGTTCGATTCAGGGCCTTGTCGCATGTTGGGTTCTTTTCTAATTTTGGCGCCGTAGTCGGGCCATGAGTGATTGTTTGATGGATGTTATTTATGTACTCTGGTGTGACGTGGCGAGTGTAAGCCAACTATGTATCTCCCCCTTTTATCATATATTACATGGGATGTTGTAATGATTGCCTAACTTGCGACATTGCTTTCAATGCGGTTATGTCTCTAAGTCGTGCCTCGACACGTGGGAGCTATAGCCGCATCGAGGGCGTTACAAGTGCTCATGTTGTTCATGACTTTTGTGACCCGTCGTGGCATCCGGCATGGCACATGTACCAGACTTGAAGCACAGACGTTTGTGCCAAGAGGGAACGTTCCTGTGGCCCGACAAGGACGTCGGTTCCTCTGAGTGGGGGTGTATGTGATGGCCTGGCTTATTATGGATGAAAGACTACTCATATCAATAAGGAATTCCTTCTTTTCCGGTAGCCCATTCGGACAGAACTCCAAAGTTAAGCGTGCCCAGCTTGGAGTAGTGTCAGGATGGGTGACCGACCGGGAAGTTGCTCCCGGGTGCGCATGAGTGAGGACAAAGTGTGCAGAAAAGACTAGTATTGATCTGTGGGGACAGTCTAGATCCCACCAGGAGTAACGACCACCGGCGGGTGTGTCCGGGGCATTACACATTCAGAACTTCCAAACCATGATGCATGAGCTTAAGGAAGCATTCCGAACCAAACGCGAAGAAGCCAAAGGTTCTCGTGAGAGCATGAAGGATCTTGATGCTAAATGTGTTCAGGGATACAATGAAGCTGAAAAGCGCAAGGCCTTGGGGAGACCAGGCATTGATCCCAGAATGGCGGCCAAGAAGAAGAAGAAGCCAGCTGTGGCAGAACCCGAAGCACCAAGGCAGGAAGTACATCCAATTGTCTTCCCAGCCAGTATGACAGGCTCGAAGCCTAAGGTCCCCATAGTGGCTTCAGAACTGAAGAAAACAAGGGCAGCTGAAGCTGAAGCCAGAAAGCGCAAAACCAAGGGCACCACTGATGATGCTCCTCCAACTAAGAAACGCAAAACCAAGAAGAGAGATTGGGCTGCTCCCACAGATCCCCTTGAGGTCGAGCCAATCTCAGTGGCTCGTCCTGCGTCTGAAAATCAAGAACTCCAAGTGGTAGTTCATGAGCCTGCTTCCCCAGAGGCTCCTCAAGCTGAAGACAATCCAGCTGTTGACCCCACCGCAGTTGAAGACATTGGTCCTCACGACAATGTTGAAGATGATGAAGTCCTTCCTCAGATCGAGCACTAATTGGTATCATCGCCTGTGCTCACGCACAACGAACTCATCAGCATTGGTCGTCCTCTAACGCCAACTGCTCAGGATGCATCGTGGGCTGATCACCCACAACGACAAGACACCCCAAGTTCTCCCTGAAAGTGTGTTATATCGACTAGAGGGGGGTGAATAGGCGATTTTTATGAAAGTCTTCAAAACATGTGAGTTTCGAAGACAAACGATAGAAATAAACCTATCATCATGCAGCGGAAGATAGACTACACTAGACATACAATAATCAAGCATTCAATGAAGTGAAACCACACTGACTAATAGTAGCTAGGCAGTAAGGATCAGGTACACAGTGAAGACAAATAGATAAAGCAAATAGGCACTGACTTTACAAGATCCAACCGTAAATAAAGAGATGAGAAGGATAGAACCAGTGTGCGTGACGAAGACAAAGGTTTGGTAGACCAGTTCCAACTGCTGTGACAATTGTACGTCTAGTTAGGGCGGATAGGTATTTAAACCTGAGGACACTCAGTCCCGGACACTTAGTCCTGAGCACACAGCTCAGAACACCTAGTCCTCTCCGTATTCCCCTTGAGCTAAGGTCACACAGACCTTGCCCAATCACTCTGGTAAGTCTTCAAGGTAAACTTCCAAACCTTCACAGACTTCGTTCACCGGCGATCCACAATGACTCTTGGATGCTCAGAACGCGATGCCTAACCGACTGGAGGATTCACAGTCCTCAAGTGTAATAAGTCTTCAGATCACACAGACAAGAAGACTTAAGTGATGCCTAACACTCTTTGGCTCTGGGTGGTTAGGGCTTTATCCTCTCAAGGAATTCTCTCTCAAAGGCTTCGAGGTGGGTTGCTCTCAAATGACAAAAGCCGTATTTTAACTCTAAGCAGCTAACTGTTTATGGTTGTAGGGGGTGGGCTATTTATAGCCACTAGGCAACCCGACCTGATTTGTCCGAAATGACCCTGGGTCACTAAGGAACTGACACGTGTTCCAACGGTCAGATTTCAAACACACACGACAACTTTACTTGGGCTACAAGCAAAGCTGACTTGTCCAACTCTGAACAAGATTTGCTCTCATAGTCTTCACTCGAAGACATAGGATTTTGGTTAAGCATCACTTCAGTCATTATGACTGGTTTTCTTGGACCCCACTTAATAGTACGGTGGTTTTTATGACTCAACAAAGAAGAAAAAAGAACTACGAAAGATCTAAGTCTTCGCGCTCCATAGTCTTCATGCGATGTCTTCTCTTGTCATAGTCTTCAATGTGAATGTCTTCACATACCACCTTTGACTTCAATGTCTTCATACATTTTTAGGGGTCATCTCTGGTAGGAAAACCGAATCAATGAGGGACTTCTACCTGTGTTATCCTGCAATTCTCACAAACACATTAGTCCCTCAACTAGGTTTGTCTCAATACTCCAAAACCAACTAGGGGTGGCACTAGATGCACTTACAATCTCCCCCTTTTTGGTGATTGATGACAAACTAGTTGAAGTTTTCAACGGGGAATATAATATGTGAAATTGTAAAGGATAAGGAATTGTCTTCATAAGTTGCAAGGGCTCCCCCTGAAGATGTGCATATAAGTAATTTGCTTTTGGAATGCAAATGCACATGGCAGGTTGTACTTGTGGAGATCCTCTTCAACTTATGATGACAATTCATCATGCATGAAAGGTATGTGAAGATAATGAACATGTATAATGGTAAATGGACGTCTGCAAAATGATCTAAGTGCGGAATTTATCGTCGCACATGCAGAATTTATCATCGCATCAGAAAATAGCAAATAAGTAGCAGACGACCATCGATTTTAAGTGTTACAACTCAAAGAACCAAATGTATCAAGACAAGAGTTGTAAACACTAGGCAAAACATAAAGTAACCGCCCATATGGACCCGCTTGAAGACTATCAAACTCATAAGCTTCTCCCCCTTTTGTCAGTGAGGACCAAAAAGGTTTGAAGACATAGAGCATCTACTCGTTCCCACGATGAGTAGGTGAGGCAGCAGGGTCGTCGATGGTGTTCGGCGGTGCAGAAGAACTTGGGGCAGTGTCGAGGCGTGCAAAAGTAGGGGGCGGTGAAGTGGCATCATCTTCATCATCGATCACTCTGGCATTCACAGTTGCCGTAGAGGAAGAAAACTCAAAGTCTTCAAGAGATGGGGTTCGTCGCAGCATAGCCCTTCTGGGAGGTGTGGAGTCAAACTTGAAACTTTCAGAGAAGCCATCCTCTTGAAGATCATCCTCAGGACACATAAGCGTCAACCCTTTCCATGTAACGCCGACAAGTTTCATGGGCTACAAAGGCATTCTTGGTGGCAAGATTGCGAATGCGGTTGACATCCACCAAGAGGCTTTGCATTTGGCGCTTCAGCCAGTCATGATGCCTATCCTGTTTCTGATGAAGAGCAACCAGAAGCTCTCGGTCATTGAGAACACGAGATCGCTTCTTGGGTTATTGGGCAATAGTGCTTTCAGTGGCTTCAGTAATAGCACGATGAGGTGCACGTGTAATACCTGCCAGAGGATAAACACGAGTGACTGCTTCAACTCCTTCAATGTTCTGAGTGAAACTTTGATGCTCCGCATTCTAAAGACTGAGAGGTTCCTCGGCAGGCTCAGGATAAATGGCTTCAACGGACATATCCACATCAGGCAGAAAGATCCGATGATTGCGAGCAGATGGCTGATATGAGATAGCCGAGTGGAGTTTAATCAGACGCATTATCCATGGAGCGTAGAACTTCAAGCCAAAAAGATCAGATCCTGATGCAGCAAGTTGGCGGATGAAGAAGTCTTGTGCATTGAAGCATTTGCCATGAAGAATATAGAAGACCAAAGTCTCCATTGCACCTTCTAGCTTTGCATGTGGAGAATGTCCTTTGATGGGCCAGAGAGTTCGCCTTATAATGTGATAGATAGTCCTTGGCAGATACTCAAGGTCTTCAACAAAGAACTCCTTAGGATATGCAGTATCTTGTGGCAAAGGCTTCATCATACTGAGCATCTGACTCATGTTCGGTTCAGGCCTCTGAAAGATGCTTTCCATAGCTTCACTGCGAAGTTGACATCCAGGTTCATAGAGATCTCCAGGAGTGGGCAGACCAGTGAGCTCAATGATATCAAAGGCTTTGACTTCGTGATGAACATTTCCAGTCATCCACTCCAGGACCCAAGTCTTCGGATCTCTGTTGTAACCACGTATGTGAAGTGTGGCATAAAATTGGAGCAGCAACTCTTCATTCCAGTGCTCTTGGTCGGTGATGAAGGGCAACAATCCAATCTCTTTGAAGCAATCCAGAGCTTCTTCCAGACATGGCAGACCAGCTATTGCTTCGGTGTCAAGACGCATATGTGGGAAGATGCGACCTTGATTGTACAGAATGCAGGAGTAATAGCTTCATTGCGGATAGCTCCAGAACCGATCAGAAGATATTCATTCCCTTGAGTAGGGGTTCTTGGAGCTATTGAAGAAGGTGTTGTCTGCTTTAAAGCCATTGACATTGAAGGATCCAGGTGCTGTTGCAGGACCTGGAAACCTGGGCAACCTTGGCATTGGCTTCTATACCTGAGGCCTATGCTCAATATGATAGTCAAACTGAGGACCAGCAGCAGGCGCAGGAACAGAAGCAGTAGTATCATTGGCTTCGCTGACTTCTGGTTCTTGGGTTGGTGCAGGCTCCACATTTGCTTCAGCCATGACAACATCAGTGGCTTCATTGGTGTTGGTGGTGGCAGCCTCAAGATTTTCTACCTCCACTTGATGAGCTGGAGGGTCGAGCACAAACACATTCTCCTCGAGAACAACTTCTTCAGTAGTTGGGGGAGTAGGAACATGTTCTTCTTCTTGGGTGTCATCGGCTGATGCAGCCGGAATGTCTTCAGCAATTTTAGCTTCAGACTCGAAGACTTGAGACCTTGGTCCTTCGCGAAGCCTGTGTAACACAGGCAATGCCTTTGGAGATGGAGTTGGCTAGGCCTCAAAGTCATCTTCTTCTTCTTGCCGGGGTGGTGTGACTTGTTGTTGTTGTGGGTGATCAGCCCATGTTGCATCCTGAGCAATTGGCGTCAGAGGACGACCAATGCTGATGAGTTCGCTGTGTGTAAGCACAGGCGATGATACCTGTTGGTGCTCGATCTGAGGAAGAACTACATCATCTTCAACATGGTCATTATGACCAATGTCTTCAGTAGCGGTGGGATCAGCTGCTGGTATGTCTTCAGCTTCATGAGCCTCTGTGAAAGCAGTCTCATGGACAGTCAGTTGGCGCTCTTGATGTTCAGTGACAGGGCGAACCATGGATATAGGTTCAACAATTAAGGGCTCTGTGGGAGCAGCCTGTTCCTTCTTGGTCTTGCACTTCTTTTTGGAGGCAGCGGCAGCAGAGGCTTCAGGATGTTTCCTCTTTCTGGCTTCAGCCTCAGTTGTCCTCGTCTTCTTCAGGTCTGAAGTGGTAGACCTGGCCTTTGGCTTCGAGCCAGTCATGCTGGTTGGGAAGACAATGGGATGTGCTTCCTGCCTTGGTGCGTCGGGTTCGGCCATAGCGGGCTTCTTCTTCTTCTGCTTTGCAGCCATCCTGGGGTTAATGCCAGGACGCCCAAGAGCCTTGCGCTTCTCAGCCTCATTGTAGGCTTGCACACTCTTGTGAGCCAGGCTCTTCATGCGCTCACGAGAACCTTGAGCTTCTTCACGCTTCTTGAGAAAGGCTTATTTGAGCTCGTGCAGCATGATCTTGAAGTTCTTGACCTCTTGCACACTGAGCTTGGCCATATGCTTCTTGAACTGAGCTTTCTCAAAGTCAATCTTCTGCTTCAGTTCAACAATGCGCTGGGCTATAGCTAACTCTGAAGCAATGGCGCCATGGAAAGTGACACTAAGGCCAATGGGAAGTTGCAGATCTTCAAAGCTAAGGTTGGGCGTGTCAAACCACTCATCGATGAAGTCGTGGATGATTGCCACGTCAAAGAGAGGCAAATTGTTGAAGATTTCTGCTTCTTCTTTGCTCTTGATCAGTTGCTCAAGAGTGTCATCTGCAAGATCTTCATCACTGGATAGATCAATGGTATCATTGCGCAGAATAGCAGTAGCAATCAGTTCTTGGCTGGTATGTGGCAGAGGCATCTTGACTCTCGGAGGCTTGGAGATGCGTGACAGATCTTCAGACTGCACACTGTCTTCAGGAGGTGCAGTAGCCAGTGGCTTCGCCCGTGAGATTTTTGGTGCTGAGGCCGGCTTTGAAGCTTTAGGCAACTTTGACTTCTGCGGCTTTGGAGTAGGAGCTGGGGCTTCATCAGTGTCAGCATCATCATTAGAATGATCCACTTTGGCACCTTGAACAGAGATGTGAGTGATGAGGCCATCCAGGTTGTAGAATGGACCGACGACATTGGGTTCGGCATCGCGGGTGCCATCTGCATGGGGAGCAGAGGGACCAGGGTCGAAGTCTAGTCCCAATGACTTCTTGTTCTGCTTCGCCGAATTCTGGGCAAACTGGAAGTTGCGCTTGAATAGATTGTCGTCACGACACCAGAGCAGTGACGATGGGTCAGCATCCGCAGGCTGTGGTCCACAGACCATGCAGGGATAGAAGCCTTGTTCAATGGCTTCATCTCTGGACCTGGGTTGAAGATTTTTGTATAGGATGTCTCCCCATGGTCGCTTGATGGCATTCTTTTCAGCATATTCCTTTGTCACAAATCTGTACTTGAACCACTGTTCTGCCCAATATCGTCGAATCCATTGGATTTGTGTCTTGCGCTGATTGTAATCCTCTTCTGGATCTGTCTTGTACAGTTCTGAGAGGTCATTGGGCAGATCTCTTGACATCTCACCTCGACGCTTTCTGCCACCCTTCCTTGCTGATTTCTTTGCAGCCATGAACTTTAAACTGAATGGCTTCAATACGTTCAAAGGCTTCAAGGGCTTTCGCTTGCTGGACAAACAAGAACTAGCTTCGGGAGAATTTATGTGATGCTGTAAGAATTCTGCAAATGAATGCAGACTATGAGAACCAAGGGATTCTCGGACATGTACCTGTGACAGCATTAAGGTGCGAGGGAAAGGGAAGAGTCATATGCATTCTCAGAAGATTTTGAAGATAAATTAGTTTAGAAGACATTGACCTCATCGTGCGAAGACATTCACTCATAGATAAGGAGTTGGTTCCAGATTTGTACGAATCCACAGATCAGTACAAGTGAGGAATCTAACTACTTTGTGAAGCATAAGTGAACATACTAGGCATAATATGAGATGCAGTATGAAGTGGATCCAACTTGTGTGAACAGAAACTGCTTGTGGTAGAAAGTGACAAATCTATAGGATCAAAGAGGCCGTAAAAAGGAAGTTTTATTTACCACACAAGAAACTGCTAGACGGAGTGGAAGAGGAGGCCGAGCAGTTCGATCGTCGTGCCCTAACTTGGTGACGGAGGACACCTACGGCGAAGGCGGAGAAGATGATGTCCGCGGCCAGCGTGAAGACGGCGTTGGAGAGGTCGTGGTAGCTAAGCGCTTCATCACCGGCGTCGTCGAGGGCTAGCGGTGGCGCTAGGGTTCGTGCGAGAGTGGAAGAAGGATTATGACTATGGTGAGGCGTGTATTTATAGGGACAGGGACGGCACAACGTTATTACACAGGTGCCCCTGGCGATTCACATCTGAAGAACACGTGGCCATCATGCAACCTATCGGAGGTTGTTCCACGTTCCCACGCACGCCTGGATTGTCGGGTGGTCGTTCCCACTTCTCCGGGTTTCAGGTGAAGGAATTAGCATTGAAAATAGACTTAATGTTTGTCTATATATCTTCTGCTGACAAGGACGCAGAGAAGACATTCGACAGTTTCAATAGAATGCATATGATTTGGAGAGATAGAGTTTGAGATAGAAAGCATAGAGAGGTTAGGGTCCGATCACATTCACTTAGTTCAAAAGATTCAACAAGAAGACATAGCTATAAGTGAATGCTATAGAGGACAAAACACTATGTATATATATATGTGAAAAAGACAATCAAATCAACATAGTGAAGATAATCATGAGGACAAGTTGAGAATGAAGACAAACAAAATGTGAAGACATAGCAAATGTAACGCCATGGGTAAAACACTTCAAACAGAAGAATTTGGTGGTGGCGTTACCCACCGTATAGGAAGTATTAGACCCAGACATGGCGCATAATTATTGTGGCGCTCTGAAGTCAAATTCCACATTAATGTATTCACACTTAGAATGTATGTCTTCATTGATTGAAGATATACTTTACTTCGTGTGTTGCACATCTAAGTCATCAATATGCATAAGTGTTAGGATGTGTGCCTGATCACAGGACATTTGAGGATTCCAAGATATTTAGCTCACACCGTAACTTGCAAAATCTCTTCTCATCCAAGGGCTTGGTGAAGATATCTGCCAATTGCTCTTCAGTGTTGACGTGTATGATATCAATATCTTCCTTCAAAACATGATCTCTGAGAAATTGATGACGAATTTCAATATGCTTTGTCTTCGAGTGCTGAACTGGGTTGTTGCAATCTTGATGGCGCTTTCGTTGTCGCAGTAGAGTGGCACTTGCTTCAGATGAATGCCATTGTCTTTGAGGGTTTGCTTCATCCATAGAAGCTGAGCGCATCAAGATCCAGCAGCAATGTATTCAGATTCAGTAGTGGAGAGAGATACACAGTTCTGCTTCTTTGAAGACCAACATACAAGTGATCGTCCCATGACATGTGCCTGAGGTAGACTTGCGATCCACCTTGTCACCAGCATAATCAGCATCCGAGAATCCAACCACATCGAACTCTGAGCCCTTTGGATACCATAATCCTAGAGTTGGGGTGTAAGCCAAATATCAAAGAATTCGCTTCACAGCTAAGTGATGCGATTCCTTTGGTGCTGCTTGGAATTGAGCACACATGCAAACACTAAGCATAATATCTGGCCTAGATGCAGATAGATAAAGTAAAGAACCAATCATGGAGCGGTATACCTTTTGATCGAACTCTTTACCATTGTCGTCGGGACCCAGATGATGTTGGCTGGCATTGGCGTCGTGAAGCCTTTGCAGTCTTGCATACCAAACTTCTTCAGGCAATCTTTGAGGTACTTCTCTTGAGATATAAAGATGCCGTTCCGTTGCTGACGTATTTGAAGACCAAGGAAGAACTTCAGCTCACCCATCATGGACATCTGATATTGCTCTTGCATCATATATCCAAACTCTTCACTGTATTTCTGATTGGAGCAACCGAAGATAATGTCATCCACATATATTTGGGACACAAACAGTTCACCACCATATGTCTTCGTGAAGAGAGTGGGGTCGAGGGAACCAGATTTGAAGCCTTTGCTCTTCAGGAAGTCTTTGAGTGTGTCATACCAAGCCCGAGGGGCTTGTTTGAGGCCATACAGTGCCTTGTTGAGCTTGTATACCATGTCAGGATGTTTCGGATCTTCGAAGCCAGGTGGTTGTGCGACATACACTTCTTCTTCAATCTTGCCATTGAGAAAAGCGCTCTTCACATCGATTTGATACAGAAGTATGTTATGATGATTTGCATAGGCCAACAGTATGCGTATGGCTTCAAGTCTAGCCACAGGAGCAAATGTTTCATCAAAGTCAATCCCTTCAACTTGAGTGTATCCTTGAGCAACGAGACGAGCTTTGTTTCTGACAACTTGACCATGCTCATCTTGCTTGTTGCGATATATCCATTTGGTGCCTATTATATTGTGCTTCCGAGGATCAGGACGCTTAACCAGTTCCCATACATTATTCAGCTCAAACTGTTGAAGCTGTTCTTGCATAGCTTGAATCCATTCAGGTTCCATGAAGGCTTGTTCAACTTTCTTGGCTTCTGTTATTGAGATGAATGCGAAGTGCCCACAGAAATTTGCTAGCTATGTTGCCCTTGAACGAGTGAGTGGACCTGGTGCATTGATGCTATCAATTATTCTCTCAATCTGCACTTCATTTGCAACACGAGGATGTACAGGATGAAGATTTTGCTCTTGCTGATCATTATCATTGTTAGAGGGATTGTCTTCAGGCTGAGAATTGTCTTCAGGTTGATCAGGTGTAGAGATAATAAGTTCTTCTTCTGGTTGAGCTTCAGAAGGTATGATTTCTCCAATTCCCATGAGTTTGATTGATTCACTGGATGGAACTTCATTTAGCACATTTGGCAGCTGCTCTCTTTGTGAGCCGTTAGTTTCATTGAACCGCACATCCACTGTTTCAACCACTTTGTAATGAAAGAGATTGAAGACTCTGTAGGAGTGAGAATCCTTTCCATATCCAAGCATAAAACCCTCATGTCCTTTTGGTGCAAATTTTGAACTGTGATGTGGATCCTTGATCCAGCACTTGGCGCCAAACACTCTGAAGTAACTGACATTTGGCTTCTTGCCAGTAAGGAGTTCATAGGATGTCTTGTTCAGAAGCTTGTGAAGATAAACACGGTTGATGATGTGGCATGCAGTGTCAATGGCTTCAGGCCAGAATTTTCTTGGAGTCTTGTATTCATCAAGCATCGTCCGAGCCATCTCAATAAGTGTTCTGTTCTTGCGTTCGACGACGTCATTCTGCTGTGGCGTGTACGGAGCTGAGAATTCATGTGTGATGCCCAAAGTATCAAGATATGTATCAAGGCCATTGTTCTTGAATTCAGTGCCATTGTCACTTCTGATGTGCTTTATCTTGGCGCCATAGTTGTTCATTGCTCGATTGGCGAAGCGTCTGAAGACATCCTGCACTTCAGTCTTGTAAAGGATTATATGCACCCAAGTATATCTTGAATAATCATCAACAATGACAAAGCCATAGAGACAAGCAGTAGTAGTAAGAGTTGAGTAATGAGTGGACCGAAAAGATCCATGTGTAGCAGTTCGAAGAGTTGGGTCGTTGTCATGATTGTCTTCGAGGGATGCTTGGCCCTCGTCATCTTTCCTGCTTCACAGGCACCGCATAAGTGATCCTTCTTGAACTTGATGCCCTCGATGCCTATGACATGCTTCTTCCTTGCAAGGGTGTGGAGGTTCCTCATGCCAGCATGCCCTAGCCTTCGATGCTAGAGCCAACATTTAGAAGCTTTTGCTAGAAGACATACTGCAAGTTGTGGTCCTGCTGAGAAATCTACCACATACAAATCATCTTTTCGATACCCTTCAAACACTAGAGACTTGTCAGATTCCATTAGTACAAGGGAACGATATTTTCCAAACATCACAATCATGTTTAAATCGCAAAGCATTGAGACAGACATTAAGTTGAAACCAAGGGATTCAACAAGCATGACTTTATCCATGTGTTGATCCTTTGAGATTGCAACTCTACCTAGACCCAATACCTTGCTTTTACCAGTGTCAGCAAATGTGATGTGACTTTTTTTTCTGATGGACGTAAAGTTGAGTCCATGAGAAGGCTTCGCTTGCTAGTCATGTGATTTGTACACCCACTATCAATAATCCATTCTGAAGCAGTTGGTGTCATACCCTACAGTGCAGTTAGGGGGATAGGCTTCACGAAGAGAATTGTGAAGCAAAAACATTTGATGAACCAGTGGATTATTAAAGCTTAGGTCGAGATTAGGACTGATACGGCAAGTTGCAAGCGATCAAAGTACATAGTAAGACCATTTGGGAATTTGATCTTGCGCCCTACAAGATGTTTAAGGTCCCTAGCGATAGTGTCAGACGATTTTGGTTTTCGGCTGGACACCTTTCCTTGCAAAAGAGAGTTAAGCTTTCTTAGCCACCCACATCTTTAGGGGTGGCTTTGAAGCAATGAGTCTAAGTGCAGCATCTGAGAACTTTGGCTTTGGAGCCCTAGCAAAAAGTCTTGCAGGTGGACAGTAGTACTCATAAGAATAAGAAGAATAGTTCTTGGTCTTATGAACATGGCGGTTTAAAGGACCGCGCTCATATTCATAGGCCTGAGTATGGCTTCCCTGCAAAACATTTGCGTTAGTTTGATTTCGGTGAGTCCTCTGTCTGTATGAAGCCTTTGGACCGTATGAAGCCTGTGGTCTAGGGTTTGTCTTCTTCACCTGTGGTGTCATGATGACATTCACAACTAAGATTCTCCAAACACCTTTTCGGCACCCAGATCTTCTTCATATGCGGTCCATTCCTGCAGTTAGTACCAATGTACCTGGCAAACACTTCACCATTCTGATTCTTAAACAGTTTATAGTTTGCATCAAAGGATTCATCAATAATAATGGGGTTAGCACAAGTGAAGCCAGATAGAGTGGATGGATCTGCTGAAGGTTCCTTTGCAGCAACCCATGTGGTTTTGGGGTACTGCTCAGGTTTCCAGTAAGAGCCATCAGCATTCATTTTCCTTACAAACCCAACACCCTCTTTCTAGGGTTTCGGTTCAGGATCTACCTTTTGAGGACATCACAAAGTGTCTGATGCCCTTTGAGACTTTTGTACATCCCTGTTTCAAGCAGTGTCTTCAACCTAGCATTCTCATCAACAATAGCAGTGGTGTCCTCAGCAGAGGGGTTAGTTTCCACATCAACAGTTGAAGATATTGCAACAGTAGCAGTAGTAGAGCATTCAGCAACAGAAGTAGCGTTATCACGCTCAATGCATTTAAGACATGGTGCTTCAAATCCTTCCTGAGCTGGACTGATCTGTTCGGCGCAAAGTGACTCGTTTTCCTTTTGAAGATCTTCATGACCCGCTCTCAATTTCTCAAGATCTTGCTTCCTTTGAAGATAATCATAGGAAAGCCTTTCATGAGCTGTTGAGAGCGTTTCATGACGACTTTCAAGTTCCTCATACTTAACGTGAAGATTTTTTATGTCTTCAATTAAGGACTGAGATCGAGTCATTTCAGCGTCCAACAGGTCATCGCTTTTGTCTAACAATTTTTGAATATGTTCCATAGCTTTCTGTTGTTTAGTGACAAGGGAAGCAAGTTTTGCATAGCTGGGTCCAAATTCATCACCAGATTCATCATCATTGGATTCAGATAGATAGCATTCAATTACCTTAGCATCATTTGCCATAAGGCATGATGCAGAAGATGATGATTCTGGTTCGAAAGTCATCGCTTTGAGTGACTCCTTGAAGTCCTCGAACCGAGGATCATGACGAGTTCAATGACCCTCATAGACCTCAGAGAGACGGTCCCAGATGAGCTTTGCATGATCGAGATGCATGACATTCCTAAACTGATTTTGAGATAGACAGGAGCAGATGACATCCTTCACCGTGAGGTTGAGAAGAGTGTACTTGCGAATGTCATCAGCTTCCACCATTTTGCATAGATCGGTCAGACCAATCTCAATGACGGTCCACAGCTCGCTGTTTGTTGCCTTGAGGCGCTTCTTCATCATGGCCTTCCACTTGGGATACTCATGACCGTCAAAGAAGGGGCATGACACAGTCTTCATACCTGTGGTCGACATAACTGAAACTCCAGGCGGTTAAACCAAAATCACATAGAACAAGGGAGTACCAGGCTCTGATACCAATTGAAAGTGTGTTATATCGACTAGAGGGGGTGAATAGGCGATTTTTATGAAAGTCTTCAAAACATGTGAGTTTCGAAGACAAATGATAGAAATAAACCTACCATCATGCAGCGGAAGATAGACTACACTAGACAGACAATAGTCAAGCATTCAATGAAGTGAAACCACACTAACTAATAGTAGCTAGGCAGTAAGGATCAGGTACACAGTGAAGACAAATAGATAAAGCAAATAGGCACTGACTTTACAAGAGCCAACCGTAAATAAAGATATGAGAAGGATAGAACCAGTGTGCGTGACAAAGACAAAGGTTTGGTAGACCATTTCAAACTGTTGTGACAGTTGTACGTCTGGTTAGGGTGGATAGGTATTTAAACCTGAGGACACTCGGTCCCGGACACTTAGTCCTGAGCACACAGCTCAGAACACCTAGTCCTCTCCGTATTCCCCTTGAGCTAAGGTCACACAGACCTTGCCCAATCACTTTGGTAAGTCTTCAAGGTAAACTTCCAAACCTTCACAGACTTCGTTCACCGGCGATCCACAATGACTCTTGGATGCTCAGAACGCGACGCCTAACCGGCCGGAGGATTCACAGTCCTCAAGTGTAATAAGTCTTCAAATCACACAGACAAGAAGACTTAAGTGATGCCTAACACTCTTTGGCTCTGGGTGGTTAGGGCTTTATCCTCTCAAGGAATTCTCTCTCAAAGGCTTCGAGGTGGGTTGCTCTCAAACGACAAAAGCCGTATTTTAACTTTGAGCAGCCAACTGTTTATGGTTGTAGGGGGTGGGCTATTTATAGCCACTAGGCAACCCGACCTGATTTGTCCGAAATGACCCTGGGTCACTAAGGAACTGACACGTGTTCCAACGGTCAGATTTCAAACACACACGACAACTTTACTTGGGCTACAAGCAAAGCTGACTTGTCCAACTCTGAACAAGATTCGCTCTCATAGTCTTCACTCGAAGACATAGGATTTTGGTTAAGCATCACTTCATTCATTCTAACTAGTTTTATTGGACCCCACTTAACAGTACGGTGGTTCCTATGACTCAACAAAGAAGAAAAAAGAACTACGAAAGATCTAAGTCTTCGTGCTCCATAGTCTTCATGCGATGTCTTCTCTTGTCATAGTCTTCAATGTGAATGTCTTCACATACCACCTTTGACTTCAATGTCTCATACATTTTTAGGTGTCATATCTGGTAGTAAAACCGAATCAATGAGGGACTTCTACCTGTGTTATCCTGCAATTCTCACAAACACATTAGTCCCTCAACTAGGTTTGTGGTCAATACTCCAAAACCAACTAGGGGTGGCACTAGATGCACTTACACTCCCCAACCGCAAGCCACCTCACCAGTGCAAGATGACGATGACTTTGAGGCCCAGCACCCTCCATCTCCCCAAGCGTCGCCAGCATTACACAGGCTTCGCAAAGGACCAAGGCCTCAAGTCACTCCCACTATGCACGTGTCTGAGTCTGAAGCCAAAATGGCTGAAGATATTCCGGCTGCATCAGCCAATGAAGAAGAAGAACCAGGAGTTGAAGCAGAAAGAGTTGCTACACCCTCGTACAACCAAGATGTTGTTCTCGAGGAGAACGTGTCTGACCCTCCAGCTTCTGAAGTGGAGGTTAACAATCTTGAGGCGGCCACCAACATCACCACTGAAGCCAATGATGTTGTCATGGCTAAAGCTAAATGGCGCCTGAAGCTACTGCGGTGCTAGAAGTACAAGTGCCTGAAGCCACTGTAGCGCCTGAAGCCACTGCTGAAGCACCTGAGGTGCAAGCACCTGAAGCCAATGTGGCCCCTGAAGCCCATGTGAACGACAAAGCCAATGCTCCTGTTCCCCCTCCAAGACCTCACACCATTGAGCTTGCATTTGATCATGGTCAGCCTGTTATGGTTCGATGGCGCATTCTGGTTCCTCTACCTGCTGCGGGTCCCCAATTTGACTATCATGTCGAGCACAGACCTTCCGTCCAGAAGCCCAAGCCAAGACTTCCACGATTCCCAGGCAATGCAACTTCACCTGGGGTCTTCAATGTGAATGGCTTCGTGGCACATAACACCTTCTTCAACAGCGCCAAGAACCCTTATACAAAACCTCGCATTTCATCAGATTAGTTCTGGAGCTATCAGCAGCGCAGCTACTATTCCTGTGTCTTATACAATCAAGGGCGCATATTTCCACATATCCGCCTCGACTCTGAAGCTATAGCTGGCCTGCCCTGCCTTGAAGAAGCATTGGATTGCTTCAGAGATGCTGGACTGCTGCAGTTTGTCACAGATAAGGAACACTAGAATGAAGAGCTTCTGCTACAGTTCTATGCAACTCTTCACATTCGACGCTACAATAGGGATCCAAAGACTTGGGTCCTTGAGTGGATGACAGGCAATGTCCATCATGAAGCCAAAGCTATTGATATCACTGAGCTCACAGGCCTACCCACTCTTGGTGAATACTATGAACCAGGTTGTCAACAACACCAGAATGCCTTGGAAAGCATTTTTCAGAAGCCAGAACCCAACATGAGTCAAATGTTGAGCATGATGAAGCCTTTGCCTCACGACGCTGAATACCCATCGAAATTCTTTGTTGAAGACCTAGAGTATCTGCCTCGCACCATTTACCATATCATCAGAAAGACTCTATGGCCTATCAAAGGACATTCATCTGCAGCGAAGCTTGAAGGTGCAATGAAGACTTTGTTTTTCTATATCTTCAATGGCATCAACTTCAATGCTCAAGACTTCTTCATCAGACAGTTGGCTGCATCTGGCTCTGACATTTTTGGTCTAAAGTTTTCTTCTCCATGGGTAATACGCCTTATCAAGCTTCACTCTACAATCAACTATCAGTCGTCTGCGTGCAATCATCTTGTCTTCTTGCCAGAGGTTGATCTGACGGTTGAAGCTATTTACCCAGAGCCTACTAAGGATCCCATTTATCTTCACAATGTTGATCACCAAAGCTTCACACAGCCTATTGAAGGAGTTCAAGAAGTCTCGCACATTTATCCCCTTACTGGCAACACACGTGCCCCTTGCGCTCAAACTGACGGCACTGGTAGCATCATTGCGCAAAGGCCTCGAAGGCGATCTCATGTCCTAAATGACCGAGAGCTTCTCGTCGCGCTACACCAGAAATAGGACAAACATCATGACTGGCTTAAGCGTCAGATGCAAAGCCTCATGGTGGATGTCAACGGCATTCGCAATCTTGCCATCAAGAATGCCTTTGTCACTCATGAAACCTGTCGGAGGTCATGGAAGAGTTTGACATTACTTAGTGCTGAAGCTGATCTGCAAGACGATGGCTTCACCGAACGATTCAAGTTTGACTCAACTACTCCCAGGAATGCTCACTTGCATCGGACTCCCTCACTTGAAGAATCTGACTATTCGTCCTCAACTGCGACAGTGAATGCCAGAGTCATTGATGACCAAGATGATGCAACTTCACCTCCTCCAACTTCAGTGCGTGTCGACACTACACCAAGTTCTTCTGCACCACCGGACCTCAACGACGACCCTGCTGCCTCGCCTGCACCTCATGGGAACGAGTAGGCGCTCTATGTCTTCAAACCTTTTTGGTCCTTATTGACAAAAGGGGGAGAAGCATATGAGTTGATAGTCTTCAAGCGGGTCCATATGGGTGGTTGCTTTACCTTTTGCTACTTTTTCCAAGTGCTTACAACTCTTGCTTTTCGATACATTTGGTTCTTTGAGTTGTAACACTTAAACTCGATGGTCGTCTGCTACTTATTTGCTATTCTGTGATGCGATGATAAATTCCGCATGTGCGATGATAAATTCCACACTTAGGTCATTTTGCAGACATCCATTTTTCATTATGCATGTCATTATCTTTGTTACATCATATCATGCATGATGAATTGTCATCATAGGTTGAAGAGGATCTCCACAAGTACAACCTGCCATGTGCATTTGCAGTCCAAGAGCAAAGTACTTATATGCACATCTTCAGGGGGAGCCTTTGCAACTTATGAAGACAATACCCTATCCTTTAGAATTTCACATATTTTATTCCCCGTTGAAAACTTCAACCAGTTTTTCATCAATCACCAAAAGGGGGAGATTGTAAGTGCATCTAGTTCCACCCCTAGTTGGTTTTGGAGTATTGACGACAAACCTGGTTGAGGGACTAATGTGTTTGTGAGAATTGCAGGATAACACAGGAGAAGTCCCTCATTGATTCGGTTTTCCTACCAGAGATGAACCCTAAAAATGTATGAAGACATTGAAGTCAAAGGTGGTATATGAAGACATTCACATTGAAGACTATGACAAGAGAAGACATCGCGTGAAGACTATGGAGCGCGAAGACTTAGTTGTTTCGTCGTTATTTTTCTTCTTGGTTGAGTTATTGGAACAACCATACTGTTAAGTGGGGTCCAAGAGAACCAGTCAGAATGACTGAAGTGATGCTTAACCAAAATCCTATGTCTTCGAGTGAAGACTATGAGAGCAAATCTTATCTAGAGTTGGATAAGTCAGCTTTGCTTATAGCCCAAGTAAAGTTGCCGTGTGTGTTTGAAATCTGACTGTTGGAACACGTGTCAGTTCCTTAGTGACCCAGGGTCATTTCGGACAAATCAGGTCGGGTTGCCTAGTGGCTATAAATAGCCCACCCCTACAACCATAAACGGTTGGCTACTCAGAGTTAGTGTACGGCTGTTGTCGTTTGAGAGCAACCCACCTCGAAGCCTTTGAGAGAGAATTCCTTGCGAGGATAAAGCCCTAAACACCCAGAGCCAAAGAGTGTTTGGCATCACTTAAGTCTTCCTGTCTGTGTGATCTGAAGACTTATTACACTTGTGGACTGTGAATCCTCCAGCTGGTTGGCGTCGCATTCTGATCATCCAAGAGTCATTGTGGATCGCTGGTGAACGAAGTCTGTGAAGGTTTGGAAGTCTGCCTTGAAGACTTACCCGAGTGATTGGGCGAGGACTGGGTGTCCTTAGCTCAAGGGGAATAAGGTGAAGACACGGTCTTCTGAGTTGAATCTTAGCCTTCGTAACTAGACGTATAATTGTCACAGCAACTGGAACTGGTCCAACAAATCATTGTCTTCAACGAGTCACTGGTTCTATCCTTCCCATCTCTTTATTTACAGTTGATCCTTGTGAAGTCATTTTTGTTTGCATTATCTTTTGTCTTCACTGAGTGATTGCTTGTTCTGATTGGCTTCGTACTATCTTCCTACCTGATCCATACTGCCTAGCTGCCATTAGTTGTTGTGCTTTCACTTCATTGAATACTTGACTATGGTTTGCTTATTGTAGTCTACCTTCCGCTGCATGGTAATAGGTTTATTTCTATCATTTGTCTTCGAAACTCCCATGTTTTCAAGACTTTCTTAAAAATCGCCTATTCACCCCCACTCTAGTCGATCACTAGCACTTTCAACCCCCACACGCTCGTGACTACGCGGTAGTACCGCGGGTCATCGCGGTAGTACCGCTCGGGCGGAAGTACCGCACGTGGGGCGGTAGTACCGCTCTTCCAGCAGAAATAAAAAATTACTGCCGTGCTGGTTGTGGTAGTACCGTGCCCAGCTCCTGCGGTAGTACCGTGGCAAGCCACAGTAGTACCATAGACCCAAGAAAATGCATGTTTCGGAAACAAGAGAGGAAAATAGCCTTTGCAATGCAACCTTCAAGTGAACGGACACACCAACGAGCTAACACACGAGGCAAATCAAACACAAGCTCGGCACGACGAAAGAAAGGCAAAATACAACAAGGACCAAATACGTGACACAACCTTTCCATAGAGAGGGCGGTGGCCGGAGCCACCTATGTTTCAGTTAATTGGTATGGCACGGCGAAGAATTATCCTTGGGACCATGACCAAACTCGTCTTTGAAGCACACGTACCATCACAAATGGCTAATGTGAAAGTGTTGATAAATTTATGCATAATGGGGGGAGGGAGACTTCATTGAGAGAACAACACTTCCCCTATGTCCATGCCTACACATAAACAAGATAAAAAGTTGAGTATGGTGGGGTGTGCAAGGGTTCAAGCAACATTGCTCAAATCAATGATATTTAGCTCATGCCTTAACTCGCGAAATCTTGCTTCATCCAAAGGCTTCATGAAGATATCTGCAAGGTTATCATGAGTGTTGACATAGTTGAGCTCGATCTCCCCTCGCCTAATGATCCCGGATGAAGTGATACCGAATCTAAATATGCTTAGTCTTGAAGTGTTGCACCGGGTTGAGAGAAATCTTGATGGCACTTTCATTGTCACACCAAAGAAGCACTTTGTCACAAATGACATTGTAATCCTTTAAAGTTTGCCTCATCCATAGAAGTTGTGCACAACAACTACCGGCGGCCACATACTCTACTTCGGTGGACGAGAGAGACACATAACTTTGCTTATTGGAAGACCAACTCACCAAAGAGAAACCAAGGAATTGGCACCCTCCGGAAGTTGACTTCCTATCCACTTTGTATCCCGCCCAATCGGAGTCCGAATAGCCTATAAGGTTGAAGTTTGCTCCTCTTGGGTACCATACGCCAAAGTTTGGGGTATGAGCCAAATATTGAAAGATTCACTTGACCGCCACAAAGTGACTTTCCTAAGGTGCGGCTTGAAACCGTGCACAAATTCCCACACCCAACATGATATCCGGTCTAGATGCACAAAGGTAAAGCAAGGAGCCAATCATGGAGCGATATACCTTTTGATCCACCACTTTACCATTGGGATCTACGCCAAGTTGGCATTTGACGGGCATTGGTGTGGAAGTCGGCTTGACTTCACTTAGCTTGAATCTCTTGAGCATGTCTTGAGTGTATTTGGCTTGGTTGATGAAGGTTCCTTCTCTTCGTTGCTTTATTTCGAACTGGAGAAAGAACTTCAACTCTCCCATCATGGACATCTTGAACTTTGAGGTCATGAGAGCGGCAAATTCCTCATTAAAAGCTTTGTTAGGAGAACCAAAGATAATGTCATCAACATATAGTTGGCACACAAACAACTCCCTTTGACCTTCTTAGTAAAAAGAGTAGGGTCGATTTTCCCAATTTCAAACCCACGATCTTGCAACAACTCGGTAAGGTGGTCATACTATGCACGTGGGGCTTGTTTAAGGCCATAGAGTGCCTTATTGAGTTGGTACACATGATCTAGAAAATAGGGATCCTCGAACCCGGGGGGTTGTTTGACATACACCAACTCATTAATAGGACCATTAAGAAAAGCACTCTTCACATCCATTTGTTGCAACTTGAAGTTATGATGAGAAGCATTAGCAATCAACAAACAAATAGATTCAAGGTGAGCAACGGGAGCGAAGGTTTCACCATAGTCAATACCCTCGAGTTGGGAGTAGCCTTGTGCTACCAAGCGAGCCTTGTTGTGGACAATAATCCCATGAGAATCTTACATGTTCTTGAATATCCACTTGGTTCCAATGACATTATGGTTCCCCGTTGGCCTTGGCACCAATCTCCACACCTTGTTGTGCTCGAAGTTATTGAGTTCTTCATGCATGTCGTTAAGCCAATCCGGATCTTCGAGCGCCTCATAGACCTTTTGGGGTTCAACACAAGAGACAAACGCATGATGTTCACAATAGTTTGCCAATTGTTGTAACACCCTCGATGCGACTATATCTCCCACGTGTCGAGGCACGACTTAGAGGCATAATCGCATTGAAGGCATATGTCGTAAATTAGGCAATCTTCACAACATCCCATGTAATATAGATAATAAAAGGGGAGATAACATAGTTGGCTTACACTCGCCACGTCAATCAAGTACATAAATAACATTACATCATCCAAACACTCATGGCCCAACTACGGCGCCAAAATAAAAGATAACCCAACATGCGACACGGTCCCGATCACCCCCAACTGGGCACCACAACTGATCATCAGGAAAGGAAACATAGTATCATTGAGAGTCCTCGTCGAACTCCCACTTGAGCTCGAGCACGTCACTTGGAGCAGAATCATCAGGCCCTGCATCTGGTGTAATAGTAATCTGTGAGCCACAGGGACTCAGCAATCTCGCACCCTCGCGATCAAGACTATTTAAGCTTATAGGTAAGGCAAGGTAAATATATGGAGCTGCAGCAAGCGACTAGCTTATGTGGTGGCTATCCTGTTCGCAAAAGAGAGCGAGAAGAGGAGGCAAAGCGCGAGCGAGAAACTAGAGAGCAACCTGCGCAAGCATTACTCCAACACCGTGTCCACTTCCCGGACTCCGCCGAGAAGAGGCCATCACGGTAACACACTCAGTTGATTCATTTTAATTAAATTAAGGTTCAAGTTATCTACAACCGGACATTAACAAATTCCCATCTGCCCATAACCGCGGGCACGGCTTTCGAAAGTTCAAATCCCTGCAGGGGAGTCCCAACTTAGCCCATGACAAGCTCTCACGGTCAACGAAGGAATAGACCTCCTCCCGAGACGTTCCGATCAGACTCGGTACCTCGGTTCTTCAAGACACTTCGACAGGTTAAAACAAAACCAGCAACACCGCCCGAATGTGCCGACAAATCCTGATAGGAGCTGCACATATCTCGTTCTCAGGGCACACTCAGATGAGCTCTCCATACAACTAAAACCAAACCTCGAGTTTCCCCGAGGGGGCGCTGCACGGGACTCTAGTTTGAACCAACACTCAGAGGAGCACTGGCCCAGGGGGGGCTAAAATAAGATGACCCTCGGGCTCCGAAAACCCATGGGAAAAAGAGGCTAGGTGGCAAAAGGTAAAACCAAGGTTGGGCATTGCTGGAAAAGCTTTAATCAAGGCGAACTATCAAGGGGTTCCCATTATAACCCAACCGCGTAAGGAACGCAAAATCCGGGAACATGTCGGGACCCCGATCCTAAGTCACACCGATCTAGCATGTGACACATCATATCACTTTGCGGCCTCACGCACGGTATTCCCACGGGTGCCACCTTACCTGGCCCGGGGACCGTTTGCGCCTTTTGGCTCACCTATATGATAGCGTCGCTAGCATCCATATGACAAAGAACACGGGCCGACATGGCTAGTCATGAACCCAAAGCGGTGCTAACCTATGGGGACAGGCATACATGAATCACATCGAGCATGTCGGTCAACAACATATGAATCCGGGCTGTAGGACTGGGCTAACAGGACTCCGGAAGTCACCGCGTGACATTTCCCCAAAGGGACAGACACAGGAACGAAGTGAAACACATGCCGGCCAGTCAAGTGTCCTGAGCAGTAGTGCTGGGCTAGCAGGACTCTGGTGAACCGGGCTGTAGCGGACTACTATGGCTCAAGGAAGCACTAGACTACATTTCCCCATAAGAGAGGCTGCCAAGGACAAACAACTAGATTGTCGGATCCCACACATAGCAATACACGTCACACGTACGCATAACATGCAAGTATGTGAGGTACAACATGGCATCACAACATAACGCAAACTCATATAGATAAAAGTTCAGAAGAACCACATAGCATTAAATACAAACAGGGGTCACATGACCCATCATTCAGAGCATACAAGCAACAAGCGGAAGCATCACATGTCTGAGTACAGACAACTACAAATAAAAAAGGCTAAAGAGCCTGACTATGTACAACATCCGATCAAGATCATAGCTAAGGTACAAGCTACTTGTCGAGGTCCACGTAAACTAGTAAGACCGAAGTCTCCGCTGCAAAAACATAAATAAAGCAACATGAGTACAAAGGTACTCAGCAAGACTTACATCAGATCCTATCATACATGCATTTGTATCAAGAAGGTAATGTGGAGTTTAGTTGCAGCAAGCCAGCTTTGACTCAGTGGCTATCCTATACTACGACTGCTGGTAACTCTTTTGAGGTGGCGCACACGAGTCCACTAATCACCACGTCAATACACTACTATGGATTCATTCACGTCTTCCTACGAGAAGGCCATCCATAGCACTCACACTTGTCTTGAGCATTTTAGAGTATCCACTTCAAGTTGTCTATGTACCACGTAAGCATCCAAGAAGTCCATAACCTAGGACATGGCTATTCGAATAGATCATGATAACCCTGCAGGGGTGTACTTCTTCACACACGCTCTCACCACTTATCACCATGTACACGTCATGTATCTCGGCAACCTTCAAGCGGAAGCCTGGCGAGGGTGTCGGCCACGACCTGACTAACCACACAAGACTCTAGTCCAGGTTTATCGCCTATTCGGGTTCCATCCGCAAGGAGATCCGGCCGGGGTGTCGCTCACGGCGCCAAACGATGTGTGCAGGGTTCCCCAGCCCACCTCGCCGGATGGATCTACGCTTGGTACACCGTGCCACTTGTGCCTAGTCTGTCCCAAGCCCACCTGGCCGGGTGCCACTTGGTAGACTACTAACACTACCTACAAACACTAGAAACTAATTGCAACTCCTGGACAAGATCAAGTTGGTTAATAAGTCGAGAGAGCTTGGAGTGTCCGGAGCCCAATGTGTGGTACTAGCTAGTCATTGGACAACATACACAGAACTCAATGCTTAAGGACGGTTCTGTGAGACAACCCACCATGTACTCCTACATGGCCTATCACCGCTACCTTTACCAAATCGTGTTCACACGCTTAACTCTCAGCACCAGAACATATCGTACCACTCCAATTCATTCCCGATGAATCAGACCTGACACAACTCTAAGCAATAGCAGGCATGGCATGGCAAGAACACAACATGGCTCAATCAACTCCTACACATGCTAGTGGGTTTTAACTATTTACTGTGGCAATGACAGGTCATGCAGAGGAATGGGTTCAACTACCGCAGCACAAAGTAGCAGTTGAATCGTTGTTGTCCTAATGCAATAATGAGAGCAGGAGCGAGAGAGTAGGATTGTATCGGAATGAACAAGGGGGTTTGCTTGCCTGGTAGATCAACAGGGGGCACTACTCCTCAGACAGGTACTCTCAAACACTCTCCGGAGCAGGACCTATCGAGAAGGAACGGTGTCAGTAATCAAAACACAACCATATGCAACAATATGATGCATGATCATGGCATGAATATGTGATGCTGATTGAGATAATGCAACTAGCTTTTATTTGGATGAAATCCATTTGAACCAAGATTCAAATGCATCTCCAAAATAAGCTCTTTATATAAGCTATAAGTGTGTTTTCATATATACAGCATGTATAGATGGTTTGTCATGCATGAAAATGGTACAGATGGATAGATTGACTTTTTTTTAATAATTTTTCATATATAAATTATTTCAATCTGAGCTACGGTTGAATTTCTATGAATTTTTGAAGTTTTGAATATATTCTGGAATTTCCTGATTTATTTTAATACCAGAAAGGATTAATTGCATTAGCACTGCGTCATGCTTGCGTCAGCAAGTCAACAGCGCTGACCAAGTCAAACTTGACGTGTGGGGTCCACACGTCAGTGACTCAGTTAGTTAACAGGGGGTTTAGTTAGTCTAATTAGGATTAGTGGGCGCCGGGCCCACTGGTCAGTGACTAACTAGGTAACTAACCTAGATTAATTAGTGTTAATCTAATACTAACTAAAGATATCAGGGGGGTGGCCCAAGCGTCAGTGACACAAGGGGGAGGGTCAAAGCCACCGGCGGCTTGACGCCGGCGAGCCGGACGCAGCGGAGGGCATCGGAAACGCGTCTCCGGCGACCAAATGGACCGTGGAGACCATCTCCGAGGAGCTGGTGCTCGCGCGCATCCACTGGTGCCCTCCGTTTCACCGGAGACGGCCTAAATCGACGGCGGCGACCACTTGGGCGGCGGCAGGAGTTTGGCCTCGACCGGAATCGCGGCTGCAGCGTGCAAAAGACAAGGGGGGGAGGGGGATTCGAGGTGGGAGCTCACGGCGGAGTTGCTGAGCAGGCCAGTGGGCTCCGGGAGGCGCTGAAGACGGCGAATCGGAGTCGGCGGTCGGCGGCGTCCGAGGAGGAAGATGATGGCGACGGCGACTCCATAGGGCGTCCGGCGTCTTGTGGCTTGACGGAGAGGAAGAGGGAGATGCGGCGAAGCTCTCGGGCTTGTCGGAGAGGCGAGGGGGAGGCAGTGGCTGCGGCTATGGCGAACGGCGGTGACGGCAGCGCTTGGGCGCGGTGAGAGAGAGCGTAGGAGAGGAGAGGAATGGGCACGGGAGAGTGAGAGAGGCTTGGGGGGGTGCGTGGCGACGCGCGGGCGATCCAGGCGACGAGAGGGAGAAGCTGGAGGTGGCGGGGAACGTGGCCACGGCCGGCTGCGTGGCCGCGCGCGCCGGCGCGTGCCCCTGTCCTTCTGTCATCGCCAGGAGGACGACGATTGGCAGTTGGGCCAGTGGGCCGCACCACTGGGCCGGCTGAGGCGCCAGGTAAGCTTTCTGTTTTTTTATTTTTGTTTCTGTTTTCTATTTTTCTAACATTTGTTTGGATTTAATAAAATACTAAATCATTTTATTTACTTATGCCAATTTTTGCAGGAGCTAGTGGTATTATTCCAGAGCTCCTCAACAACTAACATAATTTTTGGACATATATTATATATATAACAAATATATATCCAAAGCAAATAATTATTCATTAAATCCAAATGCCCAAAATAAATATCTATGAGCTCCTAATAATATTGGTTTGATTTTTATCTCTGTCCAATATTTTCAGAGAGCGACATGAACATTTTCTTGGAGACTTTTGGAGCACTTTTTATTTGGGTCATTTCCAGATGATTCTGAGGGTTTCACAAATCCTCATTTCAAATTTGAATGGAATTTAAACATGATGCACACATGAAGGGCTAGCCTAGGTTATACCAGAACTAGGGATGTGACAACTCGCCCCCACTCGAAAGAATCTCGTCCCGAGATTCAGGGGTCGGCGGGAAGAAAGCGGGGTACACAAGTCGAAGACGATCTTCACGCTCCCAAGTAGCTTCTCTCTCGGAATGATGAGACCACTGAACTTTGAGAAACTTGATGTTCTGACGTCGAGTAACACGCTTTGCTTGATCAAGAATGCGAACAGGGTACTCTCGGTATGTGAGGTTATCTTGGAGATCAAGCGTTTCGTGGTCCACTCCGCGGATGGGATCCGAGAAGCAAAGCCTGAGTTGAGAGACGTGGAAGACATCATGTACTCGAGAAAGATGTGGGGGTAGTTCCAACTGGTAGGCAACCTCTCCTCGTTTAGCGAGAACGCGAAAAGGACCAATGTAACGAGGAGCCAACTTGCCTTTGATACCGAAACGATGGGTACCCTTCAAGGGAGTAACCCAAAGATAAGCCTTGTCGCCAACTTCATAAGCCACTTCCTTATGACGACGGTCATACTGGCTCTTTTGACGAGATTGTGCCGTTTTCAAATTCTCACGAATGATGCGGACTTGCTCTTCTGCCTCCTGGATCATATCCGGTCCAAAGAATTGTCTTTCACCGGTTTCTGACCAGTTCAAAGGTGTTCGACATCTTCGTCCATACAGAATCTCAAAAGGAGCTTTCTTGAGGCTGGTTTGGTAGCTGTTGTTATAAGAAAACTCAACGAAGGGAAGACACTTCTCCCAATCCATACCGAATGAGATAACACAAGCTCTAAGCATGTCTTCAAGAATCTGGTTGACCCTTTCCACCTGACCACTTGATTGAGGGTGGAAAGCGGTACTGAAGGAAAGATGGGTGCCCATGGCAGTTTGGAAACTCTCCCAGAAATGAGAAGTGAAAAGACTACCACAGTCTGAATTGATCTCTAGTGGAATACCATGAAGTGATACTATTTGACAAATATATAAGTCAGCGAGCTGACTAGCAGTGATACTCTCTCGAACGGGTAGGAAGTGAGCCACTTTGGAAAGACGATCAATGTCTACGAAGATAGCATTATTCCCTCTCTTGGTCCTGGGAAAGCCGGTGATGAAGTCCATACCAACTTTATCCCATTTCCACTCAGGAATAGCTAAAGGTTGAAGAGTGCCAGCAGGTCTTTGATGCTCTGCCTTCACGCGACGACAAACGTCACAGTTAGCAATAAATTGAGCACTTTCTCTCTTCATCCTAGTCCACCAGAACCTCTGGCGTAGGTCCTGATACATCTTAGTACTACCGGGATGAATCGTGAGAGGAGATTCATGCGCCTCCTTAAGGATTAATTGTCGAAGATGTTGATTCTTGGGAACCACCAAGCGACTCTCAAAGAAAACAACACCACGATCATTTATAGAGAAACTACCACCAACTCCTTTGTTAACGTTTCTCTTGATCCGGGAAATTCCCGTATCCTACTGCTGAGCAGAGATGATTTGATCCACAAGAGTAGGTTTCGCCACCAAGGTAGAAAGGAATCCGTGAGGAGCAAGGTGGAGGTTAAGCTTACATAATTCCTCATGGAGAAGTGGTTGGCCCTGCTGCAACATGAGATTGTTGCAATAGGACTTACGACTTAGCGCATCAGCCATGACATTCCCCTTACCTGGGGTGTAGGTAATCCCTAAATCATAATCTGAGATCAACTCCAACCAACGTCTTTGCCTAAGGTTCAAATTTGGTTGGGTGAAGATATACTTGAGACTCTGGTGATCGGTGTAAATCTCACAACGTTTACCCAGAAGGTAATGTCGCCATGTCTTAAGTGCATAGACTACGGCTGCAAGCTCTAGATCATGTGTAGGATAATTCTCCTCATGTGGATGCAACTGTCGAGATGCATAGGCAATCACATGACGATCCTGCATAAGAATGCAACCTAGTCCCTGTCGTGAGGCATCACAATAGATAACAAAGTCCTTAGTGAAGTTCGGTGGCACAAGTATGGGAGCAGAAGTCAGGCGTCTTTTCAGTTCCTAAAAACTGTGCTCACACTGTGGGGACCACTCAAACTTTTTATCTTTCTTGAGAAGTTCCGTGAGAGGTTTGGCCACTTTGGAGAAGTTCTCAACGAATCGGCGACAATAACTGGCTAGACCAAGGAAACTCCTAACTTGCTTAACTGTTTCAGGCGGAGTCCAATCAAGAACGGCCTGAACTCTTTCGGGATTGACAGCAATGCCCTTACCAGAGATTACGTGGCCGAGATAGGTCACTTCTGGCAACCAAAATTCGCACTTGGAGAACTTGGCATAAAGGCGGTGCTCTCTGAGTTTTTCTAACACAAGTCTAAGATGTTCAGCATGCTCTTCCTCGTTCTTCGAGTAAATAAGGATATCATCAAGGTAAACCACGACGAACTTATCTAAGTACTCCATGAAGATCGAGTTCATCAAGCGAGAGAAAGTAGCTGGAGCGTTGGTTAGACCAAAGGACATGACGGTGTACTCATACTGACCATAACGAGTGACAAAAGCCGTCTTAGGAATATCCCCATTTCTGATCTTGATTTGGTGGTAGCCTAACCTCAAATCCATCTTGGAGAAGACCGAGGATCCAGTGAGCTGATCATACAGATCGTTGATCCTGGGGAGCGGATACTTGTTCTTTATCGTGACCAAATTAACGGGACGATAATCTACAACCATTCGGTCCGTACCATCCTTCTTCTTGACGAAGAGGACGGGGCAAGCCCAGGGAGAAGAACTAGGACGGATGAAACCCTTTTGCAAGGATTCATCGAGTTGTTTCTTAAGCTCGGCTAGTTCTAAGGGTGCCATCTTGTAAGGTCTCCTAGAAATTGGGGCGGTCCCTGGGATAAGATCTATAACAAACTCTACATCTCTGTCAGGTGGAATACCTGGCAGTTCTTCTGGAAAGACATCCGGAAAGTCGCGGACTACCGGGATATCTTCAAGGTCAGGAAGAGGGCTGGCATTTAGAGAATATAGTTGACGCCTTGCAATTTTGGTGGAGATAGTGACTACCTTGCCAGAGGGGTGTTGGAGCTGAACAGACCTGGTGTAACAGTCAATCTTGGCATAATGAGCTTTCATCCAGTCCATACCCAAAATGATGTTAATATCTGAAGACTTGAGGGATATCAAGGAAGCTAGAAATACAAGTCTGTCAACATGTATTTCATTGCCATAACTTATCCTAGAAGTTTGCCACTTGGATCCAGGAGTTTGAATGAGTAGTGGGGAGGGCATATCACAAAATGACATGTCGTGCAAACGGGCATAACTTTCGGAAATGAAGGAGTGAGATGCCCCGGTATCGAATAGAACCGAGGCTGGGTGACAGTTGACAAGGCGTGTACCAAGAACGACATCTGGATCATCATGAGCGTCTTTAGCTGAGACGTGATGCACACGTCCAAGTTCAGTGGGAGCTGACTTGGCACTGATCATCTGGTGTGAAGGCTTACTACCACGGCCAACAGACTTCTGGGACTGGGTTGGAGCAACACGGGTCTGAGTGCAAATACGGGCAATGTGGCCTGGCTCTCCGCACTTGTAACAAATCTTGGAGGTAGGACAAGGACCCGCATTGACAAGTGGTCTACCAATATGCATGGGTGTAGCATATGGTTGAACTGGGTGAGGTGCCACACAAGAAGGCCTTGGTGTATAACCGGGTGGAAGAGCGGAGTTCGGAACCCAAATCCGGTGCTTTTGAGAACTAGAACCGGAGGAAGAACCCAAATCACAGGTGTGCTTACGAGATTCCTCGTAGGTGAGTTGAGCTGTCTCTGCATTAATGGCCTTGTTCACAAGAGCGTGGAATGTATTGCAACGATGCAAGTGGAGATCACGACGCAACTTGGGGTTGAGACCCTTCCGGAATCTAGCCTGCTTCTTGGCATCTGTGGACACTTCTTCTGTAGCATAGCGGGCGAGGTTCTCAAACTCTCTACTGTAAGCATCAACAGCCATCTTACCCTGGGTGAAACTACAGAACTCTTGTCTCTTGCGATCGATGAGGGCTTCAGGAATGTGATGCTCGCGAAAAGCCTCAGTGAAATCTTTCCAGGTAGGTATCTGGCCAGCTGGAAGCATAGCCTCATAGTTCTGCCACCAAAGACTAGCAGGACATTCCAGGTGATATGCAGCATAAGTGACCTTGTCACTTTCAGCTATGTTCGTAGAACGCAGCTTGTGTGTGATACTATGGAGCCAGTCATCTGCATCGAGTGGTTCAATGGAATGATGGAAGGTAGGTGGTTTCAGACCAATGAAATCATAGATGGTCGCTGACTCTTTGCACTGGGGTGCGGTGTTCTCCTCGATACATGCTAACAAGCGGTTAGACTCATGCTTGTTCCTCTCCATATTTAGCATGAACTCTGCCAACGAGGACTGATCGGGAGGTTCCTCATCCCTACCACCTTTGTGGTTCAGGCAACGAGCAATAGAACTTCGGTTAACCGGCAACATCCTGAAGAACGAAACCAAGGAAGACAAGGATGGATTCAGCATCAACTATAGGTTGCAGAGGGTAGCACAAGAATTTAGTATCTCTCAAACTCCTAGGACAATTCCGGCAGCATAACGATAGTAAAATGCTCAAAATGAGACATTCTGCAAAAAACGGGGTAGCACCATACTCAACATCATCACTCAAGGTTCTGAGATATTACTAAACAGGCTACACCAGAGATACTCGAACTGGGATATGACTCCGATCAACCAAACCTTAGAGAATACGGAGTAGAAACACGTGATCCTGATAGACGGAAGAGAAAACCTAGTTCCTTAACCCCGTAGGAAAAGATAGGATGACTCAGATCAGAAGGCATGAGGCATAAGGAGTAAAAAGAGCCTTACGTTCCCTTCCACAATCAATTCCCCTATATAGCTAGAGAATTTCTAGACTCAACTTCGACTAGGTTGGCTTGGAAATCCTACAGGCAGTCAGGCTCTGATACCAAAGCTGTCGGGACCCCGATCTAAGTCACAACGATCTAGCATGTAACACATCATATCACTTTGCGGCCTCACACACGGTATTCCCACGGGTGCCACCTTACCTAGCCCAGGGACCGTTTGCGCCTTTTGGCTCACGTATATGATAGTGTCGCTAGCATCCATATGACAAAGAACCCGGGCCGATATGGCTAGTCGTGAACCCAAAGCGGTGCTAACCTATGGGGACATGCATACATGAATCACATCGAGCATGTCGGTCAACAGCATATGAATCCGGGTTGTAGCACTAGGCTAACAGGACTCCGGAAGTCACCGCGTGACATTTCCCCGAAGGGACAGACACAGGAACGAAGTGAAACACATGCCGGCCAGTCAAGTGTCCTGAGCAGTAGTGCTGGGCTACTAGGACTCCGGTGAACCGGGCTGTAGCGGACTACTATGGCTCAAGGAAGCACTAGACTACATTTCCCCATAAGAGAGGCTGCCAAGGACAAACAACTAGATTGTCGGATCCCACACATAGCAATACACGTCACACGTACGCATAACATGCAAGTATGTGAGGTACAACATGGCATCACAACATAACGCAAACTCATATAGATAAAAGTTCAGAAGAACCACATAGCATTAAATACAAACAGGGGTCACATGACCCATCATTCAGAGCATACAAGCAACAAGCGGAAGCATTACATGTCTGAGTACAGACAACTACAAATGAAAAAGGCTGAAGAGCCTGACTATCTACAACATCCGATCAAGATCGTAGCTGAGGTACAAGCTACTTGTCGAAGTCCACGTAAACTAGTAAGACCGAAGTCTCCGCTGCAAAAACATAAATAAAGCAACATGAGTACAAAGGTACTCAGCAAGACTTACATCAGATCCTATCATACATGCATTTGTATCAAGAAGGTAATGTGGAGTTTAGTTGCAGCAAGCCAGCTTTGACTCAGTGGCTATCCTGTACTACGACTGCTGGTAACTCTTTTGAGGTGGCGCACACGAGTCCACTAATCACCACGTCAATACACTACTATGGATTCATTCCTGTCTTCCTATGAGAAGGCCATCCATAGCACTCACACTTGTCTTGAGCATTTTAGAGTATCCACTTCAAGTTGTCTATGTACCACGTAAGCATCCAAGAAGTCCATAACCGAGGACACGGCTATTCGAATAGATCATGATAACCCTGCAGGGGTGTACTTCTTCACACACGCTCTCACCACTTATCACCATGTACACGTCATGTATCTCAGCAACCTTCAAGCGGAAGCCTGGCGAGGGTGTCGGCCACGACCTGACTAACCACACAAGTCTCTAGTCCAGGTTTATCACCTATTCGGGTTCCATCCGCAAGGAGATTCGGCCGGGGTGTTGCTCACGGCCCCAAACGATGTGTGCAGGGTTCCCAAGCCCACCTCGCCGGATGGATCTACGCTTGGTACACCGTGCCACTTGTGCCTAGTCTGTCCCAAGCCCACCTGGCCGGGTGCCACTTGGTAGACTACTAACACTACCTACAAACACTAGAAACTAATTGCAACTCCTGGACAAGATCAAGTTGGTTAATAAGTCGAGAAAGCTTGGAGTGCCCGGAGCCCAATATGTGGTAGTAGCTAGTCATTGGACAACATACACAGAACTCAGTGCTTAAGGACGGTTCTAGTGAGACAACCCACCATGTACTCCTACATGGCCTCTCACCGCTACCTTTACCAAATCGTGTTCACACGCTTAACTCTCAGCACCAGAACATATTGTACCACTCCAATTCATTCCCAATGAATCAGACCTGACACAACTCTAAGCAATAGCAGGTATGGCATGGCAAGAACACAACATGGCTCAATCAACTCCTACACATGCTAGTGGGTTTTAACTATTTACTGTGGCAATGACAGGTCATGCAGAGGAATGGGTTCAACTACCGCAGCACAAAGTAGCAGTTGAATCGTTGTTGTCCTAATGCAATAATGAGAGCAGGAGCGAGAGAGTAGGATTGTATCGGAATGAACAAGGGGGTTTGCTTGCCTGGTAGATCAACAGGGGGCACTACTCCTCAGACAGGTACTCTCGAACACTCTCCGGAGCAGGACCTATCGAGAAGGAACGGTGTCGGTAATCAAAACACAACCATATGCAACAATATGATGCATGATCATGGCATGAATATGTGATGCTGATTAAGATAATGCAACTAGCTTTTATTTGGATGAAATCCATTTGAACCAAGATTCAAATGCATCTCCAAAATAAGCTCTTTATATAAGCCATAAGTGTGTTTTCATATATACAGCATGTATAGATGGTTTGTCATGCATGAAAATGGTACAGATGGATAGATTGAATTTTTCTGATAATTTTTCATATATAAATTATTTCAATCTGAGCTACGGTTGAATTTCTATGAATTTTTGAAGTTTTGAATATATTCTGGAATTTCCTGATTTATTTTAATACCAGAAAAGGATTAATTGCATTAGCACTGCGTCATGCTTGCGTCAGCAAGTCGGCAGCGCTGACCAAGTCAAACCTGACGTGTGGGGTCCACACGTCAGTGACTCAGTTAGTTAACAGGGGGTTTAGTTAGTCTAATTAGGATTAGTGGGCACCGGGCCCACTGGTCAGTGACTAACTAGGTAACTAACCTAGATTAATTAGTGTTAATCTAATACTAACTAAAGATGTCAGGGGGGTGGCCCACGCGTCAGTGACACAAGGGAGGGGGATTCGAGGTGGGAGCTCACGACGGAGTTGCTGAGCAGGCCAGTGGGCTCGGGGAGGCGCTGAAGACGGCGAATCGGAGTCGGCGGTCGGCGGCGTCCGAGGAGGAAGACGATGGCAACAGCGGCTCCACAGGGCGTCCGGCGTCTTGTGGCTTGACGGAGAGGAAGAGGGAGATGCGGCGAAGCTCTCGGGCTTGTAGAAGAGGCGAGGGGGAGGCGGTGGCTGCGGCTATGGCGAACGACGGTGACGGCAGCGCTCGGGCACGGTGAGAGAGAGCGAGGGAGAGGAGAGGAATGGGCACGGGAGAGTGAGAGAGACTTGGGGGGTGCGTGGCGACGCGCGGGCGATCCAGGCGATGAGAGGGAGAAGCAGGAGGTGGCGGGGAACGTGGCCACGGCCGGCTGCGTGGCCGCGCGCGCCGGCGCGTGCCCCTGTCCTTTTGTCGTCGCCAGGAGGACGACGATTGGCAGTTGGGCCAGTGGGCCGCACCACTGGGCCAGCTAAGGCGCCAGGTAAGCTTTCTGTTTTTTTTATTTTTGTTTCTTTTTCTATTTTTCTGACATTTGTTTGGATTTAATAAAATACTAAATCATTTTATTTACTTATGCCAATTTTTGCAGGAGCTAGTGGTATTATTCCAGAGCTCCTCAACAACTAACATAATTTTTGGACATATATTATATATATAACAAATATATATCCAAAGCAAATAATTATTCATTAAATCCAAATGCCCAAAATAAATATCTATGAGCTCCTAATAATATTGGTTTGATTTTTATCTTTGTCCAATATTTTCGGAGAGCGACATGAACATTTTCTTGGAGACTTTTGGAGCACTTTTTATTTGGGTCATTTCCAAAGATGATTCTGAGGGTTTCACAAATCCTCATTTCAAATTTAAATGGAATTTAAACATGACACACACATGAAGGGCTAGCCTAGGTCATACCAGAACTAGGGATGTGACAGAACATAACACCGATATGACGGAAACTAGAGCGGCAAGAGTGGAACAAAAGACTAGGCGAGAGGCCGAGCCTTCCACCCTTTACCAAGTATAAAGATGCATTAAGATAACAAGATAATATAATGATATCCCAACAAGTAAATAAATGTTCCAACAAGGAACGACCTCCAATCTTCATCTACAACTAGCAACGCTATAAGAGGGGCTGAGCAAAGCGGTAACATAGCCAATCAACGGTTCGCTAGGACATGGTGGTTAGAGGTTTGGCATGGCAATTTGGGAGGCTTGAAAGCAAGTGGTAGGCATCGTAGCATTGGCATAGCAAAAGAGCGAGCAATCTAGCATAGCAAAGATAGTAGTGACTTCGAGGGTATGATCATCTTGCCTGCAAAGTTGTCAGAGTTGACTGGATCCTCGAAAGCAAACTCAACGGGCTCCTCGTTAGTGAACTCGTCTCCCGGCTCTACCCAAGCAATACAAACAAGTAAACGGAACACAATCAACCACGTGCAAAGCTCAAACAATATGATGCAAGGATGGTATGCTATGCCGAATGCAATATGTGATGCATATGCAAGATTTGACAAGGAATGCATGAACCTGGCCTCAACATGGAAATCCAAGTGTGCCACTAGAAATATGAGATGAAATCGCTTGAAAACGATATAAAGAACGCCGGAATCGGAGTTACGGTTTGGAAATGGCAAGCGATTCAAATATGACACCGGTCTGCGATTTACAGCAAGTAGCCATCTAAATGCAAAGAGAAGAACAAGCTACAGCAATCAAACATGGCATAAAAATACATGTCAGGGATGCATTCATGATGCTTAACAGAAGTCTAGCACTGAGCTATGGCCAATTCATCCATTAACAGGTTCAAACAAGCATGGCAAAAATGCATATGGCAAACAGATTTCAGACTTAGTGAAATTAACACTTGTATGGAATTTCAGATCAGGTAGCACTCTTCGGAGCATCAAAACTACATGCTACAGGACCTGAACATGGCAAAGTAAAGCATGGCATGGAGCTACTCAAAGAGCTTAACAAAAGTCCCTTAGTGACCTTGAGCCAAAAGGGATCAGAAAATATAATTGCAAGCATGTGAACATGGCAAAAACATAATCAGTTCTCAGACTTAGTGAAAAACTGGAGCATGCTGAAACAGATATCAAGTAGGCATGTTTACGAGCTCGATGTACTCACTACGGAGCAAGTCATGACAATATAAGCATACACCCATCAAGAATACACAAAATGCAAGCTAGACATGGCAAGAACAATAGCATAGCATGCATGGATCAACTACAACATCCTCGGCAAAATCGCTAACAAGTAGACAATCTGCCCAGATTCACAAAGTAGCAAAAGTAGAGCTCAATTGACTCAAGATAGGGTGCTCCATAATTGCAAACGAAGACATGGATGGATAGAGCACTATAAGATTAACAAAACATCCTTACTGATCATTCTCAAAAGAGGCACGGATCACTAGGAAACAACAAGAACATATGGCCATATGAGATAAACAACCAAATCATCCATTAACAGGTTCAAACAAGCATGGCAAAAATGCTTATGGTAAACAGATTTCAGACTTGGTGAAATTAACACTTGTCTGAAATCTTAGATCAGGTAGCACTCTTTGGAGCAACAAAACTACATGCTACAGGACCTAAACATGGCAAAGTAAAACATGGCATGGAGCTACTCAAAAAGCTTAACAAAAGTCCCTTAGTGACCTTGAGCCAAAAGGGATCAGAGAACATATTAGCAAGCATGTGAACATAGCAAAAGCATAATCAGTTTTCAGACTTAGTGAAAACTGGCACATGCTGAAACATATCTCAAGTAGGCATGTTTATGAGCTCGATGCACTCACTACAGAGCAAGTCATGAAAAGCTAAGCATACATCTATCAAGAACACACAAAGTGCAAGCTATGCATTGCAAGAACAATAGCATACATACACAGATCAACTACAACATCATCGGCAAAATTGCTAACAAGTAGACAATCTGCCCGGAATCACGAAGTAGCAAAGTAGAGCTCGATTGACTCAAGCTAGGGTGCTCCATAATTGCAAACAAAGACATGGATGGATAGAGCACTACAAGATTAATAAAACACCCTTACTGATCATCCTCAAAAGAGGCACGGATCACTAGGAAACAACATGAACATATGGCAACATGAGATAAACAGGTCAAGGACTTAGTAGAAATGCTAAGTCCCTGAAATCAGAATTACCAAGTGCCTCACTTTGCAAGCTTGTGCTAGTCACCACACACATCACAAAAATACATGGGTTGCACCTCTGGAAAGATGGAAAAACCCTTAACAAAACATACGTAGAGCTCAGGGGCATATCATGCACACAATAATCATGGCAAAAAGGACAAATCTCTAAATGAGCAGCAGATCTGACAATTATCTCAAGTAGCCCTCTTCTAACAGCATTTCGGGCATCAAGACAAACTCAAATGAAAATCATGCAATGGAATGAAATGATGTACTCTCTGAGATGAACATTTTGATATGCTATATGCCAAAAACGGAGTTACGGATGCAAAGTTACGACGTGACGAAAAACACAAAATAATTAGGGTTAGGAGGGGAAAGTCAACCGAGTGGATCTCCTCAGATCTAGATCTGCATGCTTCCCGAGGTGGTCGTCGGAGAACACTGTAGATGCCAACGAACTCACCGGAGAGGAGGGGCCGGCCGGAGGACTTGCCAGAGTTGGGGAGGAGCGGCCGGAGCGGCGCTCCGCTGCGATGGGCGGGGCGGCTGGCGAGCTTGCGGCGGCGCGGCGACGACCGCGGCA